>NC_134356.1:696522881-696868820 GCF_048569485.1 Anomaloglossus baeobatrachus
GCGCATGCGCGAGGCCCGGGTGACAGAAGCCAGAGCAGGGAGCAGTGCACAGGAGGCAGGAGTGCCGGGCTGGATCAGAGTTGCCGCCGGGCGCCGGGAGCGGGGACCGGGCTGCCTGGGGACCGCAGGTGATGGGGCATGGAGGCTGTGGAGCGGGGGACGCATGGCAGGGGAGCCGGTGAGCAAGGCAGGGGAGCCGGGGAGCATGGCAGGGGAGCCGGGGAGCATGGCCGAGGAGCCGGGGAGCGTGACAGTACCCCCTCCCCCATGCCCCCCTCCCCGCAACCGGGACAGGAAGGCACGTATCAGGGGAGTACCCACATTCTCCCGGGGTTCCCAGGACCTATCCTCAGGACCATACCCAGCCCAGTCCACCAGGAAGAACTGTCGGCCCCGCACGGTCTTCATGGCCACGATATCCCTTACCGCATAGATGTCATCATCAGCAATAGGAGGAGGAGCAGAACTGGCAGCAGCGGAGAAGGGACCAAGGACAACCGGCTTGAGCAGGGAGATGTGGAAGGAGTTGGGTATCCTCATCGTGGCCGGGAGCTGCAGCTTGTAGGAGACCTCATTTATCTTGCTGATGACCTTCAGCGGCCTGATGTAGCGAGGACCCAGCTTGTATGATGGTAGCTTCAATCGGACGTACTTGGAAGCAAGCCAGACCAGATCTCCTGGAGAGAAACACGGAGGATCCAGACGCCTCTTGTCTGCGTGTCTCTTCATCTGTAGGGAAGCACGTCCAAGGGACGTCTTGACAGAGTCCCAAATTGTTGTAAAGTCAGGGACTACAGCATCAGCAGCAGGGACATCCGAGGAAGAGGATACAGGTAATGGGACGGAAGGCTGAAGTCCGTAAACGACATGGAGGAGGACTCACTGACGTGGTGGTTATGGGAGAATTCAGCCCAAGGAAGAAGCGTGGACCAGTCATCGTGATGGGTATTAACATAGTGACGTAAGAAGGAGGTCAGGATCTGATTGACTCGTTCCACTTGGCCATTCGACTGAGGATGGTAGGCTGAAGAAAAGTCCAGAGTCACTCCCAGATGTCTGCAGAGGGCCCTCCAGAAGCAGGAGGTAAACTGAGTTCCTCTGTCGGACACAATGTGTGATGGAAAGCCATGCAACCGGAAGATGTGCTGGATGTAGGCGTCAGCGAGTTCCTGGGCAGAGGGAAGTCCAGCCATAGGGACGAAATGAGCCATTTTGGAGAACCGATCCACCACGACCCATATGACTGTGTGTCCGGCGGACAAGGGCAAGTCTGTTCTAAAGTCCATTGCAATGTGTTGCCATGGAACGGAGGGAATAGGCAGAGGCAGAAGGCGACCATATGGCAGGTGTTTGGGCGTCTTGTTCCTGGCACAAGAGGAGCAGGCTGAGACAAAAGACGCGACATCCGTGCGAAGGGATGGCCACCAGTAGTGACGTACAATTGTACTCCATGTTCTCTTCTGATCAGCACAGCCGGCTATTTTCGAGGCATGGCCCCAGTGCAACACTTTTTGTCTGTCAGTTTCAGAGACATAGGTCTTCCCGGGCGGTATCTGGGCCAGGGTGACAAGGGCCACCGGAACGATTTTACTTGGGCAGATGATGGGCTGAGACGTCTCCTCCTCCTGTTCCATGGGCATGAATGACCTGGACAAGGCATCTGCTGACACATTCTTGTCCGCGGGCCGAAAATGGAGCTGAAAATCGAACCTGGCAAAGAACAAGGACCACCTGGCTTGGTGTGGGTTCAGTCGCTGAGCGGACCGCAGGTATTCCAGGTTCTTGTGGTCCGTGTAAATGATCACGGGGTACACTGCTCCCTCCAGAAGGTAGCGCCACTCCTCCAGAGCCAGTTTGACTGCTAATAGCTCTCGGTCACCGATGGTGTAGTTGCGTTCAGGCGCGGAGAAGCTCTTGGAGTAGAAACCACAAGTAACCATCTTCCCGGAGGAGGACTTCTGCATGAGCACTGCTCCGGCTCCCGAGGAGGAGGCATCCACCTCCAAGGTGAACTGTCGGTTTAACTCAGGACGGTGGAGCACAGGAGAGGAAGCAAATGCCTGTTTCAGGGAGCCAAACGCGGCGTTTGCCGCAGGTGACCAGTCCTTCGGATTAGCCCCCTTTTTGGTCAAGGCGGAGAGAGGCGCAGTCAGGGCAGAGAAGTGAGGGATAAACTGACGGTAATAGTTTGCAAATCCAAGAAACCGTTGGATTGCCTTCAGTCCGGAAGGAGGGGGCCAGTTGAGAATGGAAGATACCTTCTTTGGGTCCATCTGCAGACCGGTATCGGAGATTACGTAACCCAGGAAGGGAAGAGAAGACTGCTCGAAGACACACTTCTCGTACTTGGCGTACTGACAATTCTCTCTCAGTCTTTGTAGTACCAGCTGCACGTTCTCTCTGTGGGTCTGGAGGTCCGGAGAGAAGACCAGGATGTCATCCAGATATACCACCACACAGACGTAGAGAAGGTCCCGGAACACGTCGTTCACCAATTCCTGAAAGACTGCTGGTGCGTTACACAGGCCGAAGGGCATCACACAGTATTCATTGTGCCCATCACGAGTAATGAATGCGGTCTTCCATTCGTCCCCAGAGCGGATGCAGACCAGGTTGTAGGCACCCCGAAGATCCAACTTGGTAAACACACGAGCTCCTCTAAGCCGATCAAACAATTCACGGATGAGCGGCAGGGGGTATTTATTTTTCACGGTGATTTGGTGCAATCCCCGGTAGTCAATGCATGGGCGCAGGTCGCCCTCTTTCTTCTTAACAAAGAAGAAGCCTGCTCCAGCAGGAGAGGAGGATCTCCGGATGAATCCCCTTGCCAGGTTCTCAGTGATGTAGGCAGACATGGCTCTTGTTTCAGCAGGGGACAAAGGATTAGAGATGAGCGAACCGGTCCCGGTTCGGCTCGAGGTCGGTTCGCCGAACGGAGGTCCCGTTCGAGTTCGGTTCGTCGAACGTTCGACGAACCGAACTCGAACTGCATAGGACACAATGGCAGGCATTCACAAACACATAAGAACACCTAGAAAACACCCTCAAAGGTGTCCAAAAGGTGACAAACAACTCACAACACAACACAAACACATGGGAAAGTGACAAGGACATATACTCATGTGAAAACAAAAGAGCAGGACAAGGAAAAAGAGGAGGAGACACAGATATAGGCATGGCACGCCCTTCTAAAATCATGTAAAACACCGCAAGGTGACTCCAAGCGGAGTCTCCCTTTTTTCCAAAAATTGGGCCCCACACACACCCACCCCTTCAGTGGCAGCAGTTGTGCCCCAGTTGTACACTTCACAGCTAGATTTGCATCAAGCACATTCAAAAATACGCCATAATTAACCGTCCCCAGGATGACACCAGGGTAGGTAGCAAAGTCTTTCCTGATCCCAGCTCTGTTCATCTTGGCTCCTTTTAAAAAACACAGCAAGCAAGGGTTACTCCAAGCGGAGTCTCCTTTTTTCCAAAAATTGGGCCCCACACACACCCACCCCTTCAGTGGCAGCAGTTGTGCCCCAGTTGTACACTTCACAGCTAGATTTGCATCAAGCACATTCAAAAATACACCATAATTAACCGTCCCCAGGATGACACCAGGGTAGGTAGCAAAGTCTTTCCTGATCCCAGCTCTGTTCATCTTGGCTCCTTTTAAAAAACACAGCAAGCAAGGGTTACTCCAAGCGGAGTCTCCCTTTTTTCCAAAAATTGGGCCCCACACACACCCACCCCTTCAGTGGCAGCAGTTGTGCCCTAGTTGCAAACAGGATGTTTTGATTTGCATCAAGCACATTCCAAATCCACAAGCATTTACTCTCCCCAGGATGACACAGGGGTAGTAAATTCCTTCTGGATCCATGACTTGTTCATTTTGATGAACGTCAGTCTGTCCACATTGTCACTGGAAAGACGCGTGCGCTTATCTGTCAGCACACACCCAGCAGCACTGAAGACACGTTCAGAGACAACGCTGGCAGCTGGACACGACGACAAAATTTCCAAGGCGTAACTGGATAGCTCTGGCCATTTTTCTAGATTTGAAGCCCAAAATGAGCAAGGCTCCATTTGCAAAGTCATGGCATCGATGTTCATTTGGAGATACTCCTGTATCATCCTCTCCAGCCGTTGACTATGTGTCAGACTTGTTGTCTCTGGTGGCCTTGCAAAGGAGGGTCTAAAAAAATTATGAAAAGATTCCATAAAATTGCTGTTACCAGCACCAGATATGGTGCTACTGGTATGGGTAGACTGTTGAAGATGACGAGACCGTCCCATGTTTGGCAAGTTACAACTGGGAGAATCACTCCCTGCACCTGCACGGTTGTTTGGTGGAAAAGCCAAGCTAAGATCGAGTAACAGCTTCTGCTGATACTCCTGCATACGTCCGTCCCTTTCTATGGCTGGAATTATGTCACAAAATTTGGACTTGTACCGGGGATCTAATAGTGTGGCAATCCAGTAGTCATCATCACTTCTAATTTTGACAATACGAGGGTCATGTTGGAGGTAGTGCAACAAGAAGGCACTCATGTGTCTTGTGCAGCCATGCGGACCAAGTCCACGCTGTGTTTGTGGCATAGAGGTGCTAACCGTTCTTTCTTCCTCTGACATCTCCCCCCAACCTCTTTCAACAGAAATTTGACCAAGGTCTCCCTCATCCGCTGAGTCTTCCATGTCCATGGACAGTTCGTCCTCCATTTCTTCATGTTGTCCTGCACCTTCCTCAACATTTCGCCTGCTACCATGCGCCCTTGTTGATCCCTGTCCCCCATGGTCCCATGCCTGGCGCCTTGGTGATGATGAACGTCTGGACCTTGGTGATGTTGTTGTCCCTTGCGCATATGAATCCTCCTGTAGTTCCTCCCCTTCCTGTTGTCCCACCCCCTGACTCCGAATAGTGTTTAGCGTGTGCTCCAGCATGTAAATGACTGGAATTGTCATGCTGATAATGGCATTGTCAGCGCTAAACATATTCGTCGCCATGTCGAAACTGTGCAGAAGGGTGCATAGGTCCTTGATCTGAGACCACTCCATCAGGGTGATCTGCCCCACCTCTGCATCTCGTTGGCCCAGGCTATACGTCATGATGTATTGCACCAGGGCTCGGCAGTGCTGCCACAGTCGCTGTAACATGTGGAGAGTTGAATTCCAGCGTGTCGCCACATCGCATTTCAGGCGATGAACCGGCAGGCCGAAAGACTTCTGGAGCGATGCAAGTCGCTCAGCTGCGGCGCTTGAACGGCGGAAGTGAGCAGACAGTTTTCGTGCCCTGTTCAGAATGCCATCTAGGCCGGGATAGTGTGTTAAAAATTGCTGGACAACAAGGTTCAACACGTTTGCCATACAAGGCACGTGTGACACCTTGCCCAGGCGAAGGGCCGCACCCAGGTTTGCAGCATTGTCGCACACGGCCTTACCAGGCTGCAGGTTGAGCGGAGACAACCATTTATTAAACTCGGACCGCAGAGCTGACCACAACTCCTCAGCTGTGTGACTCTTATTCCCAAGACATGTCAAGCTAAAGACCGCCTGATGCCGTTGCGCTCTGCTGCCAGCATAGTAATGAGGGGTGCGTGATTCCTTCTGCGCAGTGAGAACGCTGGTGGCCTGACCAGGCAGGCTTGGGGCGGAGGTGGAGGACCCAGATGAGGTGGAGGATGCAGAAGCATTGGCGGAACTTGGACAGACAGAGGATTGACACACAAGTCGTGGGGACGGCAAGACTTGTGCAGCAGACCCTTCACCATCTATCACCATAGTTACCCAGTGCCCAGTCAGCGACATGTAACGTCCCTGTCCATGCTTACTGGTCCAAGTATCGGTGGTGAAATGCACCCGTTCACACACAGAGTTTCTCAAGGAAGCGGTGATGTTGTGTGCGACATGCTGGTGTAGCGCGGGCACACCTTTCTTAGAGAAGTAGTGGCGACTAGGCATCTGGTACTGGGGCACAGCGACAGACATAAGGTCTCTAAAATCCTGTGTGTCCACTAGGCGGAAAGGCAGCATTTCGGTAGCCAACAGCTTACAGAGGGATAGAGTCAACCTCTTAGCTTTGTCATGGGTCGCAGGAAGTGGCCTTTTATTTGACCACATCTGAGGGACAGAGATCTGGCTGCTGTGTGTAGACGGTGTTGAGTAGGGTGTCCCTGGAAAAATGCAGGTTTGTGAGGAAAGTGCAGGCGGAGACATAATGTTGCCTTCATCCAATGTTGGTGCTATCGATGTCTGAGAGAGCTGTACACACTCATTTGTTTCCCCTTCCAAACCAACTGACGACCCACCAAGCAAACTGCCTGTTGCGGTTACAGTGGTGGAAGTTGTGGGTGGAAAAACAGGTGTGACAGCTGTCCCCACAGTCCTAGAAGATGACGAGCGCGCGGATGCACTGGAAGGGGCAGGCGGTGGATGGTTCGCTCCGCTAGGCCGCATTGCAGCACGGTGAGCTTCCCACCGGGACATATGATATTTATTCATGTGATGATTCATGGAAGAAGTTGTCAAACTGCTGAGGTTTTGACCTCTACTAAGAGAACCATGACAAATTTTACAGATCACATAATTTGGGCGATCTTTTTCTATGTCAAAAAAGGACCAGGCTAGACAAGGCTTAGAGCCATGCGACCTGTTGATCCACCCCGAATAATGCTCAGAGGCAGAGTGGTGGCTGAGGATGCAGTTGTAGACGTGCTACCAGTACTCCGACTGTGTCCAGGAAGGCGCAAGGTAACTTCGTCATGAGTTGCATCCTCCTCCACCACCTCTGTTGACCTCCTCGAGTGCCTGACTGTGGGTTGACAGTAGGTGGGATCTAGAACTTCATCATCAATTGTTGTGTTTGCACTCCCCTCCCCCTCAGACCGAGCCTCTTCTTGCCCTGACCGAATATTTAAGTTAACAGAGAGTAGTAGAGACGGGTTTCACAGCCGCGCCAAAGGACTACTGGATTCTTTTCAGATTAATGTTTCTTTTATTTCATGCACAGGTCAAGTCTACGCGTTTCAGGAGAACACAGCTCCCTTCTTCAGGACAAACCAGCAAAGAATCATCAAAATTTTTGATTTGGTGATTTGATGATTCTTTGCTGGTTTGTCCTGAAGAAGGGAGCTGTGTTCTCCTGAAACGCGTAGACTTGACCTGCGCATGAAATAAAAGAAACATTAATCTGAAAAGAATCCAGTAGTCCTTTGGCGTGGCTGTGAAACCCGTCTCTACTACTCTCTGTTATCTGCCTCATGGGGACCGCTGCCGGGACTTGGTGTTACATGCTGCTATAGGTGTTGTGACTGTCACAACCCGAATTGGTGAGTAGTATTACTCTTTGCCTCACCCTATATATATTAGGGTAAGACCCTATTGCGCTTTCTTTTTCCACAGTTTTCACTCGAATATTTAAGTTGTCATCCCAATCGGGTATCTGCGTCTCATCTTCATCAGTATGTTCCTCATTGTCTATAACCACAGGTGTTAAAGTTTGTGACAAAGGGTCAACATTATGCTCATAAACTTGGTCCTCACGGCCTGAATCAGAGTCACAAAGGTTCTGGGCATCACTGCAGACCATTTCCTGTTCTGTACTCACTGTAGCTTGGGAGCAGACCTCTGATTCCCAGGCTATAGTGTGACTGAACAGCTCTGCAGACTCAGCCATCTCAGTTCCACCATACTGTGCAGGGCTGATGGAGACTTCAGAGCTAGGAGAAATCAAGTTTGATTGGGATGACAACTCAGAGGACTGGTGTTTTTTGGATGCGGTACTTGAAGTGGCTGAGAGGGCACTTGTTGGACCACTTGAGATCCATTCAAGCATTTTCCTTTTTTGGCCATCATCTATCTTTGTTCCTGTTGTTCGTGTCCGTAAAAAAGGGAGCACATCGGATTGTCCACGGTAAGTAGTAGACATCTTACTTTTGCTGGTAGATGGTCTATCTTCAGCAGATGATAATGGAGCTTTGCCACCTTCCCCACGGACAAACCCTTTTTTTCCTTTTCCACCACGCCTCTTCCTCTTTCCACCAGCATCTGTCATTTTGCCACTCATGTTGATTGCGACAAGATTGTGCACTGAAAATGTGGTAGTAAAAATTGAGAGGTGGTGTAGATTGCAGCGGTGGTCTAGCTTTATTAACAGCAGAATAATAAAGAATAAATATCCCTGACAATGCAACTACGGCCCTTAAACTGGCAGCATCAATTGCTAGTATAATGGCTTAGTTATAATGAGTTGGAGTGTGCAATGCAGGCAGACGTGCTGCAAATGTCTTTGCACTAGTGGGACTATACAGAAGTCCAATAGCCACGTTTAGGACGCCACTAGGTACACTGAGTGTTTGCTAGTATAATGGCTTAGTTATAATGAGTTGGAGTGTGCAATGCAGGCAGAGGTGCTGCAAATGTCTTTGCACTAGTGGGACTATACAGAAGTCCAATAGCCACGTTTAGGACGCCACTAGGTACACTGAGTGTTTGCTAGTATAATGGCTTAGTTATATGAGTTGGAGTGTGCAATGCAGGTAGAGGTGCTGCAAATATCTTTGCACTAGTGTGACTAGACAAAAGTCCAATAGCCACGTTTAGGATGCCACTAGGTACACTGAGTGTTTGCTAGTATAATGGCTTAGCTATAATGAGTTGGAGTGTGCAATGCAGGCAGAGGTGCTGCAAATGTCTTTGCACTAGTGGGACTATACAGAAGTCCAATAGCCACGTTTAGGATGCCACTAGGTACACTGAGTGTTTGCTAGTATAATGGCTTAGTTATAATGAGTTGGAGTGTGCAATGCAGGTAGAGGTGCTGCAAATATCTTTGCACTAGTGTGACTAGACAAAGTCCAATAGCCACGTTTAGGATGCCACTAGGTACACTGAGTGTTTGCTAGTATAATGGCTTAGTTATAATGAGTTAGAGTGTGCAATGCAGGCAGAGGTGCTGCAAATATCTTTGCACTAGTGGGACTATAGCAAAGTCCAATAGCCACGTTTAGGATGCCACTAGGTACACTGACTGTTTGCTAGTATAATGGCTTAGTTATAATGAGTTGGAGTGTGCAATGCAGGCAGAGGTGCTGCAAATATCTTTGCACTAGTGGGACTATAGCAAAGTCCAATAGCCACGTTTAGGATGCCACTAGGTACACTGAGTGTTTGCTAGTATAATGGCTTAGTAACAATGAGTTTGAGTGTGCAAAGGGCAGGAGGGTACAGTGGCAGGGTTGTGGGTCTGGGGAGAGGAATGGAAGCCTGCCTTTCTATTCCCTCCTAATGGGGAAATGCAGCGACAAAATCCCTGACCTTAGCTACACAGACGCTGTCTCTGTTTTCAGGACCTGTCACCTATGGCTCTGACCCTGCCGGTACGAGCCCTTAAAAGGACTGATAGAAAGTTCTATCCCTAAGCTGTCCAGCGCTGTGTATGGAGCGCATACAGCTGTATCAGCGATAGGACTCAGGACGGAGCTGCGCCAGTGATGTCTGACACCAAGGACGCAGAAGGCAGATAATGGCGTCCTGGAGGAAAATGTCCGGTTTTATAATGCATGGACATGTGACATGGACATCCTATCACACATGCCGTTGCTTCTCTGGCTAAAAGTCCACTTAGCTGTGTGTGTGTCTGGGATTGGCTGACATGCTGGCCCTCCCCACAACACGCGCGCGCTTAGGGAAGGAAGACAAGAAAAAAAAAAAAAAAAAGGCGATCGCCATTATACAAACAGCAGTGATCTGAAGGCGCTGTTCCCGCACACTATACACTGAAATTTCATAATAGTGTGAGTCACAGAGTGACTTACACTTTTACAGCGGAAAGCCAGCTAGGAATTAGCTGTTTTTTTGCTGCTAGAACCGTTCTCGAACGTATCTAGAACTATCGAGCTTTTGCAAAAAGCTCGAGTTCTAGTTCAATCTAGAACAGGCCCCAAAATCACTCGAGCCTAGAACTGGAGAACATCGAACCTCGAACCGTGCTCAACTCTACAAAGGATATATCCGTCCTCGAGGTGGTGTAGTTCCCGGGAGTAGGTCGATGGCACAGTCGTAAGGACGATGTGGCGGCAGTACCTCTGACTCCTTTTTATCAAAGACGTCCGCGAAGGACCAATAGGCCGAGGGCAGTCCTGGTAGGGACTCCGGAACCGGAGGTCGTCGGATAGGCAGTATGGTCTTCAGGCAGTTCTCGTGGCAAGAGGAGCCCCATCGGGTAACTTCACCAGTACGCCAGCTGACTGACGGTTCGTGTGTCCGTAACCAGGGGAGTCCCAGCAGGATTTGATGAGACATGTGTGGGAGGACGTAGAGAGTGATGTTCTCGGTGTGCAGGGCACCGATACGTAATTCTACCGACTTGGTGATCCACGAGATGGTGTCAGAGAGGGGTCTCCCATCCACAGAGGCAATCACGAGGGGTTTGTCGAGTGGAGTAACAGGCACCTGGTACTTGTCCACCGTTGCCTGCTGGATGAAATTGCCTGCTGCCCCGGAATCGAGGTACGCCTCGGCCGTGAACCGCGTCTCTCCTGTTGTCAGTTGAACAGTCCACGTAACCGGGTCTGAGAGAGTCCCAGCACCTAGGGTGGCCTCTCCTACCAACCCTAGGCTTTGGAGTTTCCCGGTCTCTCTGGACAGGAACGTAGCAGGTGTGTGCCCTCTCCGCAGTAGAAGCAGAGACCCTTAGCGAGCCGTTCTGCTCGGCGTTGGTCGGACTGCCTCAGACGATCAATCTGCATGGGTTCGTGGACAGAGACGCCAGACGATGCCGACTGAGGTACGACGGGCTTCTGCGGAGGAGAGGAATGCCGTATTGGACGTCTCTCGCGGGATACCTCTTTGGATCGTTCCTGGAATCTGAGGTCCACGCGGGTGGCTAGTTATATTAGAGCATCCAGTGTGGAAGGAACATCGCGGCCCGCCAGCTCGTCCTTAATACGACCGGAGAGTCCTTCCCAGAAGGCGGCGGTGAGAGCTTCATTGTTCCACCCCAATTCTGAGGCCAAGGTGCGGAAGCGGATGGCATACTGCCCCACCGTCATGGTTCCCTGACGTAGCCTGAGGAGTGATGAGGCGGATGCGGCGGCACGGCCGGGTTCGTCAAAGGTGGTTCTAAACGCCTGCAGGAAGTCCTGGATGTTGGTAGTTAAAGGGTCATCCTGTTCCCACAAGGGGTTCATCCAGGCCAGTGCCTCACCCTCTAGATGGGACATCACAAACGCCACCTTGGCTTGGTCGGAGGCAAACAGGTGCGGAAGCAGCTTGAAATGGAGGGAGCACTGATTTAAGAATCCTCTGCAGGTCTTGGGATCTCCGGCATAACGGGGTGGAGAGGCCAAGCGGAGTTTAGAAGCTTCCGAGGTAGCCACCACAGGAACCGTGGCCGTGGACTGTGCAGTAGAAGCCTGAGATGCCAGGGACGTGGCAGTTGTTTGCAGCGTGTTCAGGCGGGTATCCACCGAGGACATGAAGGCCAGCATGCGGGACTGGGTCTCGCGCTGTCGTACGAGTTCTTGCTGCAAGGTGCCCAGCTGGGCCGCTAGTGCTTCGGCGGGATCCATGGCCTGTTCTTACTGTTAGGACCAGGTGGACGCGCAGACCCAGGAGGTGGATCCACTGGGCTGAACACCGGAGCACTACAGGTAGCAGGACAGTCCGTGCAGAGGAGTGGAGTGAAGAAGTCCCTGGGACCACGGGGTCTCTGATGGTAGTCCGGGTGACGGAGCTCAGGTTCGGAGGCCGAGATGACGTCAGGCAGAATCCGGAACCAACGGAGCGAGAAGGTGGGTCACCGCAGGGATCGGAGATGGTAGGAACTGAGGGGATGGCAGACAGTCACCGTTCGGGGTTCGGGTATCGTCAGGACCGGTTGGCGTGGCAGGAGCGACTCTACGAGAGAGATAGGTAAGTATGGCACAAGACACAAGGAGACCTGACTCCTAGCTTAGCAAACACGAAGAACAGGCCCCGCCCACTTGGAAAGGATCCCCCTATATACCCTGTACCTGATACTTCAATATCCTGTTGGAGGACACTGGCCCTTTAAGAGAGGGTCAATGACCGCGCGCGCGCCCTAATGCGCATGCGCGAGGCCCGGGTGACAGAAGCCAGAGCAGGGAGCAGTGCACAGGAGGCAGGAGTGCCGGGCTGGATCAGAGTTGCCGCCGGGCGCCGGGAGCGGGGACCGGGCTGCCTGGGGACCGCAGGTGATGGGGCATGGAGGCTGTGGAGCGGGGGACGCATGGCAGGGGAGCCGGTGAGCAAGGCAGGGGAGCCGGGGAGCATGGCAGGGGAGCCGGGGAGCATGGCCGAGGAGCCGGGGAGCGTGACACTTTCCTCATGAGCAGGGCATTGCAGTAGATTACAGATGCATGGTTATCGCCACTCACTGTGTCTGAACACAGGAAGCTGAGCTGACAGCCGCTCTGTGCATGTGGCAGCGTCTATCAGCGTCATCCGTTTGTCATCCGTGTGCCTTCCATTTTTTTTCATACTGCAAAAAAACTGAAGGTAGGAAAATACATAAATTTACTCAGGATCCATAGCTTCAACCTACATGAGGCGGTCACATGTTCACTCCAGTGCCATTTTCTACTGCTTTTCACAGCGTAGAGCGCTCTGGTGATTTTCTTGTGCTTGTGCACTTCATATCAGTCTTTTCTGTCATTATAATGGCAGAAAGACACATCAGCTTCACCTTGGCTGGTAATCCAAAACTGAGGGCACCCCACGCTGTTATTTTAAATTAAATAAATAATTAAAAAAAAAAACAACAACACGTGGCGGTCCCCCCAAAATTGGATCACCAGCCATAAGTGGCGCATCCATTAGATGATCCAATCCTGGTGCTTCACCCCAGCTCTTCCCGTGCCCTGGTGCGGTGGCAAACGGGGTAATATATGGGGTTAATACTAGAGATGAGCGAACCGGTCCCGGTTCGGCTCGAGGTCGGTTCGCCGAACGGAGGTCCCGTTCGAGTTCGGTTCGTCGAACGTTCGACGAACCGAACTCGAACCGCATAGGAAACAATGGCAGGCATTCACAAACACATAAAAACACCTAGAAAACACCCTCAAAGGTGTCCAAAAGGTGACAAACAACTCACAACACAACACAAACACATGGGAAAGTGACAAGGACATATACTCATGTGAAAACAAAAGAGCTGGACAAGGAAAAAGAGGAGGACACACAGAACACACAGATATATGAGTATATGCAAGGAAACATCGATGCCATTATTGTGCAACTTGAGCCCTGCTCATTTTAGGCTTCCAATCTGGATAAATTGCCTGAGCTCGCCACGTACGCCTTGGGAATCTTGTCGTGTCCTGCAGCCAGCGTTCTCTCGGAACCTGTCTTCAGTGCTGCTGGGGGTCTGCTGGCAGATAAGCACACGTGTCTGTCCACTGACAATGTGGACATGGCTCTCAGAGGACTTTTCTTCCCCTGGGTCAGCCAGGGGAGGCGAAAGTTGATTATATATAGAGGGAACCACGGGTATATGCCGTGCTTAAAAACCACTGAAGTGGAAATGATGTGAAAATTTCTCTTTTATTTACAGCATTCCTACGCGTTTCAGAGACAAAGACCGTCTCCTTCTTCAGGGTAAAAAGAAATCTTTTTTCCCTGAAGAAGGAGACGGTCTTTGTCTCTGAAACGCGTAGGAATGCTGTAAATAAAAGAGAAATTTTCACATCATTTCCACTTCAGTGGTTTTTAAGCGCGGCATATACCCGTGGTTCCCTCTATATATAATCAACATTCTATATTGTTATACGGGGCCGCTGCTTGAATCACACGGACACTCACATGCTTTTGAAGGAGTTGTGACTGGCACAACCCTATCAGGTGAGTGTTACTGTTCCTTTCCTATCACCACTTGTTATATCGGGTAAGACCCTATTGCGCCCTTTGTCTCCCCACTTTTTAGTTTCTGCAGGGAAGGCGAAAGGCACGCGTATTTTTGAGAGTGCTTCATGCAAAGCATCTTTATCTTTTTCAAAAGGGGGGTCAACTGATGGCAGTCAAGTGGGGTGTGTGTGGCCCAATTAGTGGCAACGAGAGAGACTGTGGTTGGAGTCCCCTCGCTGTGTTTCTAAAAGAACCAAGATGAACAAGTCATGGCTCTCAGAGGACTTTTCTTCCCCTGGGTCATCCAGGGGACGGGAAAGGCACGCGTATTTTTGAGAGTGCTTCATGCCAAGCATCTTTTTCTTTTTCAAAAGGGCGGGTCAACTGATGCCAGTCAAGTGGGGTGTGTGTGGCCCAATTAGTGGCAACAAGGGAGACTGTGGTTGGAGTCCCCTCGCTGTGTTTCCAAAAAGAACCAAGATGAACAAGTCATGGCTCTCAGAGGACTTTTCTTCCCCTGGGTCAGCCAGGGGATGGGAAAGGCACGCGTATTTTTGAGAGTGCTTCATGCAAAGCATCTTTTTCTTTTTCAAAAGGGGGGTCCACTGATGCCAGTCAAGTGGGGTGTGTGTGGCCCAATTAGTGGCAACGAGAGAGACTGTGGTTGGAGTCCCCTCGCTGTGTTTCTAAAAGAACCAAGATGAACAAGTCATGGCTCTCAGAGGACTTTTCTTCCCCTGGGTCAGCCAGGGGACGGGAAAGGCACGCGTATTTTTGAGAGTGCTTCATGCAAAGCATCTTTTTCTTTTTCAAAAGGGGGGTCAACTGATGCCAGTCAAGTGGGGTGTGTGTGGCCCAATTAGTGGCAATGAGGGAGACTGTGGTTGGAGTCCCCTCGCTGTGTTTCCGAAAAGAACCAAGATGAACAAGTCATGGCTCTCAGAGGACTTTTCTTCCCCTGGGTCAGCCAGGGGATGGGAAAGGCACGCGTATTTTTGAGAGTGCTTCATGCCAAGCATCTTTTTCTTTTCAAAACGGGGGGTCAACTGATGCCAGTCAAGTGGGGTGTGTGTGGCCCAATTAGTGGCAACGAGGGAGACTGTGGTTGGAGTCCCCTCGCTGTGTTTCTAAAAGAACCAAGATGAACAAGTCATGGCTCTCAGAGGACTTTTCTTCCCCTGGGTCATCCAGGGGACGGGAAAGGCACGCGTATTTTTGAGAGTGCTTCATGCCAAGCATCTTTTTCTTTTTCAAAAGGGGGGGTCAACTGATGCCAGTCAAGTGGGGTGTGTGTGGCCCAATTAGTGGCAACGAGGGAGACTGTGGTTGGAGTCCCCTCGCTGTGTTTCTAAAAGAACCAAGATGAACAAGTCATGGCTCTCAGAGGACTTTTCTTCCCCTGGGTCAGCCAGGGGACGGGAAAGGCACGCGTATTTTTGAGAGTGCTTCATGCAAAGCATCTTTTTCTTTTTCAAAAGGGGGGGTCAACTGATGCCAGTCAAGTGGGGTGTGTGTGGCCCAATTATTGGCAACGAGGGAGACTGTGGTTGGAGTCCCCTCGCTGGGTTTCTAAAAGAACCAAGATGAACAAGTCATGGCTCTCAGAGGACTTTTCTTCCCCTGGGTCAGCCAGGGGACGGGAAAGGCACGCGTATTTTTGAGAGTGCTTCATGCAAAGCATCTTTTTCTTTTTCAAAAGGGGGGTCAACTGATGCCAGTCAAGTGGGGTGTGTGTGGCCCAATTAGTGGCAACGAGAGAGACTGTGGTTGGAGTCCCCTCGCTGTGTTTCTAAAAGAACCAAGATGAACAAGTCATGGCTCTCAGAGGACTTTTCTTCCCCTGGGTCAGCCAGGGGACGGGAAAGGCACGCGTATTTTTGAGAGTGCTTCATGCAAAGCATCTTTTTCTTTTTCAAAAGGGGGGTCAACTGATGCCAGTAAAGTGGGGTGTGTGTAGCCCAATTAGTGGCAATTAGGGAGACTGTGGTTGGAGTCCCCTCGCTGTGTTTCCGAAAAGAACCAAGATGAACAAGTCATGGCTCTCAGAGGACTTTTCTTTTCCTGGGTCAGCCAGGGGACGGGAAAGGCACGCGTATTTTTGAGAGTGCTTCATGCAAAGCATCTTTTTCTTTTTCAAAAGGGGGGTCAACTGATGCCAGTCAAGTGGGGTGTGTGTGGCCCAATTAGTGGCAACGAGAGAGACTGTGGTTGGAGTCCCCTCGCTGTGTTTCTAAAAGAACCAAGATGAACAAGTCATGGCTCTCAGAGGACTTTTCTTCCCCTGGGTCATCCAGGGGACGGGAAAGGCACGCGTATTTTTGAGAGTGCTTCATGCCAAGCATCTTTTTCAAAAGGGGGGGTCAACTGATGCCAGTCAAGTGGGGTGTGTGTGGCCCAATTAGTGGCAACGAGGGAGACTGTGGTTGGAGTCCCCTCGCTGTGTTTCTAAAAGAACCAAGATGAACAAGTCATGGCTCTCAGAGGACTTTTCTTCCCCTGGGTCAGCCAGGGGACGGGAAAGGCACGCGTATTTTTGAGAGTGCTTCATGCAAAGCATCTTTTTCTTTTTCAAAAGGGGGGGTCAACTGATGCCAGTCAAGAGGGGTGTGTGTGGCCCAATTATTGGCAACGAGGGAGACTGTGGTTGGAGTCCCCTCGCTGGGTTTCTAAAAGAACCAAGATGAACAAGTCATGGCTCTCAGAGGACTTTTCTTCCCCTGGGTCAGCCAGGGGACGGGAAAGGCACGCGTATTTTTGAGAGTGCTTCATGCAAAGCATCTTTTTCTTTTTGAAAAGGGGGGGTCAACTGATGCCAGTCAAGTGGGGTGTGTGTGGCCCAATTAGTGGCAACGAGAGAGACTGTGGTTGGAGTCCCCTCGCTGTGTTTCTAAAAGAACCAAGATGAACAATTCATGGCTCTCAGAGGACTTTTCTTCCCCTGGGTCAGCCAGGGGACGGGAAAGGCACGCGTATTTTTGAGAGTGCTTCATGCAAAGCATCTTTTTCTTTTTCAAAAGGGGGGTCAACTGATGCCAGTCAAGTGGGGTGTGTGTGCCCAATTAGTGGCAATGAGGGACACTGTGGTTGGAGTCCCCTCGCTGTTTCCGAAAAGAAGCAAGATGAACAAGTCATGGCTCTCAGAGGACTTTTCTTCCCCTGGGTCAGCCAGGGGACGGGAAAGGCACGCGCATTTTTGAGAGTGCTTCATGCAAAGCATCTTTTTCTTTTTAAAAAGGGGGGTCAACTGATGCCAGTCAAGTGGGGTGTGTGTGGCCCAATTAGTGGCAACGAGAGAGACTGTGGTTGGAGTCCCCTCGCTGTGTTTCTAAAAGAACCAAGATGAACAAGTCATGGCTCTCAGAGGACTTTTCTTCCCCTGGGTCATCCAGGGGACGGGAAAGGCACGCGTATTTTTGAGAGTGCTTCATGCAAAGCATCTTTTTCTTTTTCAAAAGGGGGGGTCAACTGATGCCAGTCAAGTGGGGTGTGTGTGGCCCAATTAGTGGCAACGAGGGAGACTGTGGTTGGAGTCCCCTCGCTGTGTTTCTAAAAGAACCAAGATGAACAAGTCATGGCTCTCAGAGGACTTTTCTTCCCCTGGGTCAGCCAGGGGACGGGAAAGGCACGCGTATTTTTGAGAGTGCTTCATGCAAAGCATCTTTTTCTTTTTCAAAAGGGGGCTCAACTGATGCCAGTCAAGTGGGGTGTGTGTGGCCCAATTAGTGGCAACGAGGGAGACTGTGGTTGGAGTCCCCTCGCTGTGTTTCTAAAAGAACCAAGATGAACAAGTCATGGCTCTCAGAGGACTTTTCTTCCCCTGGGTCAGCCAGGGGAAGGGAAAGGCACGCGTATTTTTGAGAGTGCTTCATGCAAAGCATCTTTTTCTTTTTCAAAAGGGGGGGTCAACTGATGCCAGTCAAGTGGGGTGTGTGTGGCCCAATTAGTGGCAACGAGGGAGACTGTGGTTGGAGTCCCCTCGCTGGGTTTCTAAAAGAACCAAGATGAACAAGTCATGGCTCTCAGAGGACTTTTCTTCCCCTGGGTCAGCCAGGGGACGGGAAAGGCACGCGTATTTTTGAGAGTGCTTCATGCAAAGCATCTTTTTCTTTTTGAAAAGGGGGGTCAACTGATGCCAGTCAAGTGGGGTGTGTGTGGCCCAATTAGTGGCAACGAGAGAGACTGTGGTTGGAGTCCCCTCACTGTGTTTCTAAAAGAACCAAGATGAACAAGTCATGGCTCTCAGAGGACTTTTCTTCCCCTGGGTCAGCCAGGGGACGGGAAAGGCACGCGTATTTTTGAGAGTGCTTCATGCAAAGCATCTTTTTCTTTTTCAAAAGGGGGGTCAACTGATGCCAGTCAAGTGGGGTGTGTGTGCCCAATTAGTGGCAATGAGGGAGACTGTGGTTGGAGTCCCCTCGCTGTTTCCGAAAAGAAGCAAGATGAACAAGTCATGGCTCTCAGAGGACTTTTCTTCCCCTGGGTCAGCCAGGGGACGAGAAAGGCACGCGCATTTTTGAGAGTGCTTCATGCAAAGCATCTTTTTCTTTTTAAAAAGGGGGGTCAACTGATGCCAGTCAAGTGGGGTGTGTGTGGCCCAATTAGTGGCAACGAGAGAGACTGTGGTTGGAGTCCCCTCGCTGTGTTTGTAAAAGAACCAAGATGAACAAGTCATGGCTCTCAGAGGACTTTTCTTCCCCTGGGTCATCCAGGGGATGGGAAAGGCACGCGTATTTTTGAGAGTGCTTCATGCAAAGCATCTTTTTCTTTTTCAAAAGGGGGGGTCAACTGATGCCAGTCAAGTGGGGTGTGTGTGGCCCAATTAGTGGCAACGAGGGAGACTGTGGTTGGAGTCCCCTCGCTGTGTTTCTAAAAGAACCAAGATGAACAAGTCATGGCTCTCAGAGGACTTTTCTTCCCCTGGGTCAGCCAGGGGACGGGAAAGGCACGCGTATTTTTGAGAGTGCTTCATGCAAAGCATCTTTTTCTTTTTCAAAAGGGGGCTCAACTGATGCCAGTCAAGTGGGGTGTGTGTGGCCCAATTAGTGGCAACGAGGGAGACTGTGGTTGGAGTCCCCTCGCTGTGTTTCTAAAAGAACCAAGATGAACAAGTCATGGCTCTCAGAGGACTTTTCTTCCCCTGGCTCAGCCAGGGGAAGGGAAAGGCACGCGTATTTTTGAGAGTGCTTCATGCAAAGCATCTTTTTCTTTTTCAAAAGGGGGGGTCAACTGATGCCAGTCAAGTGGGGTGTGTGTGGCCCAATTAGTGGCAACGAGGGAGACTGTGGTTGGAGTCCCCTCGCTGGATTTCTAAAAGAACCAAGATGAACAAGTCATGGCTCTCAGAGGACTTTTCTTCCCCTGGGTCAGCCAGGGGACGGGAAAGGCACGCGTATTTTTGAGAGTGCTTCATGCAAAGCATCTTTTTCTTTTTGAAAAGGGGGGTCAACTGATGCCAGTCAAGTGGGGTGTGTGTGGCCCAATTAGTGGCAACGAGAGAGACTGTGGTTGGAGTCCCCTCGCTGTGTTTCTAAAAGAACCAAGATGAACAAGTCATGGCTCTCAGAGGACTTTTCTTCCCCTGGGTCAGCCAGGGGACGGGAAAGGCACGCGTATTTTTGAGAGTGCTTCATGCAAAGCATCTTTTTCTTTTTCAAAAGGGGGGTCAACTGATGCCAGTCAAGTGGGGTGTGTGTGCCCAATTAGTGGCAATGAGGGAGACTGTGGTTGGAGTCCCCTCGCTGTTTCCGAAAAGAAGCAAGATGAACAAGTCATGGCTCTCAGAGGACTTTTCTTCCCCTGGGTCAGCCAGGGGACGAGAAAGGCACGCGCATTTTTGAGAGTGCTTCATGCAAAGCATCTTTTTCTTTTTAAAAAGGGGGGTCAACTGATGCCAGTCAAGTGGGGTGTGTGTGGCCCAATTAGTGGCAACGAGAGAGACTGTGGTTGGAGTCCCCTCGCTGTGTTTCTAAAAGAACCAAGATGAACAAGTCATGGCTCTCAGAGGACTTTTCTTCCCCTGGGTCATCCAGGGGACGGGAAAGGCACGCGTATTTTTGAGAGTGCTTCATGCAAAGCATCTTTTTCTTTTTCAAAAGGGGGGGTCAACTGATGCCAGTCAAGTGGGGTGTGTGTGGCCCAATTAGTGGCAACGAGGGAGACTGTGGTTGGAGTCCCCTCGCTGTGTTTCTAAAAGAACCAAGATGAACAAGTCATGGCTCTCAGAGGACTTTTCTTCCCCTGGGTCAGCCAGGGGACGGGAAAGGCACGCGTATTTTTGAGAGTGCTTCATGCAAAGCATCTTTTTCTTTTTCAAAAGGGGGGGTTTACTGATGCCAGTCAAGTGGGGTGTGTGTGGCCCAATTAGTGGCAACGAGGGAGACTGTGGTTGGAGTCCCCTCGCTGTGTTTCTAAAAGAACCAAGATGAACAAGTCATGGCTCTCAGAGGACTTTTCTTCCCCTGGGTCAGCCAGGGGACGGGAAAGGCACGCGTATTTTTGAGAGTGCTTCATGCAAAGCATCTTTTTCTTTTTCAAAAGGGGGGGTCAACTGATGCCAGTCAAGTGGGGTGTGTGTGGCCCAATTAGTGGCAACGAGGGAGACTGTGGTTGGAGTCCCCTCGCTATGTTTTACATGATTTTCGAAGGGCATGACATGCCTAAGAGGTTGAGTTTCATCATCTGCAACTTGTTGGCAACAGAAAGGCTGCCTTTACACCCTTTTGAGACCGAGGATTTTCGAGACCTTATGCCCATTGCAGTGCCCCAAGAGCCGATGGCCAGTCGTCACTCCTTCTCCAAGAAAGGCGTGCCCGCGCTACCACAGTAGGTCGCACACAACCTTACCAATTCCTTGAGAAACTCTGTGTGTGACAGGGTGCATTTCAACACAGATACTTGGACCAGTAAGCATGGACAGGGGAGTTACATGTTGCTGACTGGGCACTGGGTAACTATGGTGAGAGATGGAGAAGGGTTTGCTGTAAAAGTCTTGCCGTCCCCACGACTTGTGTGTCAATCCTTCCTCTGTATGTACAAGTTCCTCCATTGCTTCTGCCTCCTCAACCTCGTGTGGGTCCTCCGCCTCGGCCCAAACCCTGTGTGGTCAGGCCACCCTTCCTTGTAACTGCGCCCAAGGAATCCCACACACCTCCTTACTATGCTGGCAGCAGAGCTCAAGGCCATCAGGCGGTCAAATGTTTACTTTGAAATGTAGGGGAAATGTGAGACACCGCTGAGGAATTGTGGACGGTTAGCTCTGGAGAGTGAGACCGAGTTTCATCAATGGTTGTCTACAGTCAACCAGCAGTCAGGGAAGGTCGGGTGCGACAATGATGCAAACCAGTCTGCGACCCTTCTTCAGGGCAATGTGACACACGTGCCTTGTATGGCTCACGTGTTGAACCTGGTTGTCCAGCAATTTTTAAAATACCATCCCGGCCTACATGGCCTTGTGCAGCGGGCACGCTGCTGTGTGCTCACTTTCATCCTTCGCACCCAGCAGCACAACAACTGTCATCGCTCCGGAAGTCTTAGGGTCTGGCGGTTAAACGCCGGAAATGCGATGTTCGGACACGCAGGAATTGGAATCTGCACATGTTGCAGCGTGTGTGGCAGCACAGCAGAGCCCTGCTGAAATACGGTATGACGTATACCCTGAGCTAACTTGATCCAGAGGTGGTGCAGATCACGCTGCTGGAGTGGTGTCAGATCAAGGACCTATGCACCCTTCTACAAAGTTTCCAAATGTCGACGAAGATGTTTAGCACTGGCAATGCCATTCTCAGCGTGACAATTCTGGTCATCTACATGATGGAGCACACTGTAAGCATTATTCGGAGTCAGGTATTGGTCCAAGAGGAAGGTGAGGAAGTACAGGAGGAGTCATATGCAGAAGGGATAATAAGATCTACAAGGTCCATACGGTAAGCGGCACCTAGGCAGCAGTTATGGTGGGGGATAGGGATTAACAAGGGCGCATAGTATCAGCAAAAATTGTTGAGGAAGGTGCAGGAGCCATGAAGAAATGGAGGACGAACTTGCGATGGGCATGGAAGACTCAGCAGATGAGTGAGAGCTTGCTCACATTTCGGTTGTGCGAGGTTGGGGGGAGAGGGCAGAGGAAGGAGGCACGATTCTCACCTCTCTGCCACCAACACACCAAGGACTTGGTCCTCCTGGATGCACAAGACACATAAGTGTCTTCTTGCTGCACTACCTACAACATGACCCTCGGATTGTAGGAATTCGAAGTAATGCTAACTACTGGGTTGCCACACTGTTAGATCCCCGGTACAAGACAAAATTTGGCGAAATAATTCCTGCCATATAAAGGGACGCACGTGTACAGGAGTATCTTCAGAAGGTGTTACGCAATCTTCGATCTGCTTTTCCACTAAACACCAGTGCTGCACAGAGTGAATCTCAACGCTTTGTCATGGATAGGAGGAAATGGTCTTTTACTTGTCCACATCTGAGGGACCGAGGGCTGGTTGTTGTGCTGAGATGCCATTGAGTACGGTGTCCCTGCAGAGTTGCACTTTTGGTCATATACAAAATGAGTTGAAAAAGGACAGATGCTGGTGGAAAGGGGAACAGGTGTGTTGGAAAGGGGAAAAAGTTTTGGTCCGTGGGTTTGGTGGTTAAGCAAAAGTAACATTTGATGAAGAAACACCATCTGTTACGGTGGGACTGGCAGATTTGGATAAGGTGGTATATAGTATGTTACCGCTATATAACGAAAATTAATAAGAAAAGAAAGAGAAAGGTATATATCCCCATCAGCAGTCCGTGTCCACCGTGCTCCCAGATGGAAAAGGAGAGGTTGGCAACTGGAAGGTTCGGTGGAGGATACAGAGCTGTGTGGCTATGAAACTAATAGTAGCCTGAACCAAGTTAGACGCCACTCGGATCTTGAGACTGGGAGCCCTGTTAGCGTAACAGGGTCCACACGCCCACCCAGCCCAGGAACTCCCTGTTAACATCACAGGGGCCATTCAGGATGCTGACCGTGTGCATTGGGGCCACACCTGTGGACAGCAGGCGCATCAGCAGCAGCAGGCCTGTTAATGCCACTGGGCTGCACAAACAGGACTGGTAGGACAGGAGCTGGTCTTAACCGTTCTGCGTTACCAACTGTGGTGGCGGCCTGCATCGACGCCCTATCCCTGCCTACCTCTGGCCTAAAGCCGCAATGGGTTCAACACATGGAGGTGTGCTCTTTCGGAGCATAATAGAAGACTGCGCACCTCCTTGTTGTCTCCAGCCCCTTTTATAACCTTGGTCCGCCACAAACAAGGGTGGACCACAATGCACCTCCTGGAGACAAAAGCAGAGTGATACGTCATGAGTGGCATAACTAGAGTCCTATTTGGAATCGCAACTTCAATGATGACCTCCTGGCTGTCATGACCCAAACACCTCACCAGTCATCGTCTGACCATCAATAATGAGGTGACAAGTCATAGGGGCGGGCCTCTGCAAGCCATTTGGGAGTGGCCTGGCCACATCGTCAGGACACCTGATGCCCTGTGGTCTAAATGGGCCCCCCACATCAGGGGCAGGGCCAAAGAGTTCATTACCGGACCTAGTTTCTGATGCAGTAAGTGCCTGACCATGGTCAGTTGCATGAAATACAGTCTCTGAAAAAAGACTATCAGCTGTAGCATGGTGTCTATGCCCAACACAGGACTTAGACCCGGCACGGAGTGTAAGTACCTGTGCAAAGAGGCTTTTCGCACTAATTGTGGGAGCATGCGCTGTAGCCCGAAATGAAGACTTAGCCTCAGGAATGGCACAGTCAGGCTGAGCATACTCACTAGGCGAAACACTGGAGTTAGGCTGCGGCTGGGGTAAATCGGCACACACATGCGCACTAGCTGCCTCTCCACACTTACACGTGGAGGAGAAAGCAGCCAGCTGGACAACCCGAGGCACAAACCTAAATGGCAGCTGATGCCTGGGCGCAACTGAAACCGCAGCAGGCTGCTTGCGTTTAAGGCGTCACCGTTTTGTAACAACAAATACCATCCAAAAGAACAGGTGTACTTCTTCCCATGGATAATCTGATATGATCCCTTTTTTTCATGGACACGACCATCGCTAACAAATGTAGATGAGGCCAAATCAGCAGCTGCTTCAATGGATCTGAATTGCTCCATAAAGTGGCCTCTCCTCCACCCCAATTTCAAGATCCCAAATACTCCATTCCTCTGTGGTGTCAATCCAATCGCACTTGCTTCCTAACAGCTCTCAAGTTTCCACCAGCCCTGCTGAGTATGGGGTGACAGAGATGGTTGAGTTTGCATAGCTGTTCAGTCGCACTATAGCCTGGGAATCAGAGGTCTGCTCCAAAGCTGCAATGAGTACAGACAAGGAAGTTATTATTATTTTTATTATTATTGATTTATAGAGCACCATTGATTCCATGGTGCTGTACATGAGAAGGGGGTTACATACAGAATACATATACAAGTAACTATAGACAGACTGGTACAGAGGGAAGAGGGCCCTGCCCTTGCCGGATTACATTCTAAAGGATTTTTGGGAGGAGACAGTAGGAGTTGTTTAGGTTGAGCGTCAAGTACGTATGGTGGTGGTGTCATTGAAGGTTATAGTCATTTCTGAACAGATGAGTTTTCAGATTCAGTTTGAAGCTTGCGTGTGTAGCATATAATCTAACGTGTTGAGGTAGCGAGTTCCATGAGACAGGGGAAATGATCTGCGCAAATAGCCTGAAGCTTTGTGACTGGGATCCAGGCCCCGATGAAGAAGGTGCTGTGCCTAATCTACACCCTCATTTCCAAAAATTAAATCCTCCTGGTGGAGACAATGGGGAACATGATGAGGAGCACAGATACCTGATTGGAAGGACAACTTTACTATTCGGTCAGGGCAGGAAGAGGTTGTCTCGGAGGACTCAGGATGAGGGGAATGAAAACACACAGGGTTATTGATGAGGTTGGAGACAACACTTACTGTCAAACCAAAGTCAGCCAGTCGATGAGGTCAGCAGAGGAGGTGGAGGAGGATGCTACTGACGACGAGGTTACGTTGCGTCTTCCTGGCCAGAGACAAAGTACTGGAAGCACGTCAACAACTGAATCCTGTACCACAACTTTGACTCTGAGCAGGAGTCGTGTTGGCTATGCAGGTCGCATGGGCTGTAAGCCTTTCCTAGCCTGTGAATTTTTGGACATCGCAAAGGATCACCAAAGTCATGTAATCTGTAAGATTTGTCAACAATCTGTAAGTAGAAGGCAAAAACTCACACTTTTGAGTACTTCCTCCATGAAGTATCACATGGATATGAATTGACAGCGTGAAGGTGTATTGCTCAGCTTTAGCAACTGTCAACGCAATATGCTTATTTGCCGTTCATTGCATGCATTGTTGCAGACTACACACAAGGGGCTGCTGTTATTTTGGATCTGCCTTTGTTTGGTCACTATAGCAATATGAAATTGCTCTTCGGGTGTGGACTTGGAGATGCTGTCTATGAACAGAAGGAAAAGCTAAAGGTGTGTGTTACAGCAAGGAGCCACCGCGGAAACACTTCGTTCAATTGTGAGGGGAGTTGTGTTGTACTTTGATGATGAGCACTGTAACGTCAGTGAGCAGCATCCTGTGCCACAGACCAACATTCTTACAGTGCTGTCTATACTGTTTACCGTGAGAGGAGCGTAAAGTCTGTATTTCTGGCAACTGGACATCACAGTACCCGGGTACGGTAGGCTGTGCCCAAACAATAATGCGGGCACGCAACACTTTGTTTTATTAGCAAAACACATATCTGTTCTGGGTAGGCCGACTATATAGACAATAAGACTTGCTGCCTCTGCACTGTCAAATTGTCACGTACAGTTTAAATCATAGAGGGACAGCAACACATGTTTGCATTGACTGTTGCTTTTCAAGATTTCCATGACTGTGTTGCAGAGCTGTGTGGTTTGCATTCACACTGTTATCATCTGCATTATCTGTGAGGCTTCAGCTAACAAGGGTATTCAGGGGGGGGTCATGTGTTTTGTCTATGTTTAGGTAGATAACTTGTAAGCTCTTGTGATGCGCCACTGGTAAGTCGTGTTCGCACACACACACACACACACACACACACACACGCACAAACACACAATTACTGCTACACAGAGGGATTAGCAGGTAGTAGGCAACAGAATAGATTGTTCAATTATTTTAATTGTATGCATGGTTCTTATTGTTTGTTTTGGTAAAGTTAAACAATCATTTATCAACCCAACTGACTAGAGTCCTTTTCCTTTTGCCTGGTTTTGCTGCATACTGGGGAGCCCACCCTGTACACGACTTAAAATGAAGCATAAGTCGCAATGTGAATTTCACTGTGCTACAATGCGGCCAAGCGTGCCTGTGCAACCACCGCCTGCCCCATCAAGTGCATCTGCATGCTCTTCATCCTCTGTGACTGTGGGGACAGCAGTCACACATGGTTTTTCACACTGAACTTCCACTCCTTAACCCGCAACAGGGAGTGTGATTGGCAGGTCATCACTTGTTTTGGAAGTGGAAACAGAAGGTATTGTTGAGCTGTCAGACATCGAGAGAACCATCATTGGATGCAGGCTACATTATATCCATGCCTGCACCTTCGTCACAGATTGCCTGGACTACCTGCAGTTAATAATTGCATTCCAGAAATGGAAAGGAGTGTAGAATGCACATGTGTTGTACCTTGCTTGGCAGCAAAGGAACACTAACTTAGTATTCCAGACAATTTTAGGAAGGCAGAAAAAGAGTCAGCTCTTTGTGCAAATTAATTAGCGTGGCAAAAGTGGACAGGTGGGTACAGGGGCCGTGTTCTGTGGGTACCAGGACAGTAAAAGAAGCCTCACTTTCTATCCCTCCTAATGATCAAATGCAGCAAGGAATTCCCTGAGCACTGAGAGAACTAAGAGGGAATAAATGACCAACATCATAGGTTTGAAAAGAAATCAATTCAAACAAGGACAGTTCAAGTATAACAATATAAATTTTATTAAGTATAAAAGACCAATTTTTAAAAAGACTTGAACAATAATCCAAAGTTATAAGTTATAAGTAAAGACAGGAAGATAGAAGAAAGGTTTCAGAGCAAAAGGCTGATCAGGTCTGAGCCATCACCATGGGAGATAAGGATAGAGGCACAATGACGGCATGTAAGAATTAGTGTTACAATCCTAATGGAGATAAACATGCCGATTATTAGAAGGAGCATGGTTACTTACCCATGGTGAAGCCTAGTCAGACCAACAGCCACCGCACCCCAACGCGTTTCGTAGTCTTTTTCAAGGGACTACGAAACGCGTTGGGGTGCAGTGGCTGTTGGTCTGACTAGGCTTCACCATTGACACCTGATGATGGCAAGTTTATCTTGCTGAAACGCGTTGTGATAACAAGAGCTTTATTTGTTTTAATCTAATTCTCACAAATAAAGCATAATTATTCACAAAGAAAACCTGAGATAATAGATCTATTAGCACTCAAAGGACCGGTTTTATCTATCTACATGCCTTCACTCCCTTAAGGGATTCCGGCTCAGAGCTGCTGAAAACAATGGATCTTAATCCTCCCAAATAACCCTAGAGGGAAGACAAACGGCCGCAATTAGTTCCAGGATCCTATGAGTCGGGGAACTAGGAACCAGGAGCGGTCATCTCCCCAGGTTCACTCAGCCTAACATCGGATAACACCAGCCGAGATAACCCACCATCCTCCAGAGGAATTATATGATATCACCGAGGTTGTGCGAGGGCGCACAACTCAATCAGGTGAGCAGTTTTTAATACGCTGTAACAAACTTTGTCCCACGGGTGCTTCTCATATGCGCTACCTTTATTTTCAGGGACTGTGCAATGCAGGCAGAGGTGCTGCAAATATCTTTGCACTAGTGGGACTATAGCAAAGTCCAATAGCCACGTTTAGAATGCCACTAGGTACACTGAGTGTTTGCTAGTATAATGGCTTAGTAACAATGAGTTTGAGTGTGCAATGCAGGCAGAGGTGCTGCAAATATCTTTGCACTAGTGTGACTAGACAAAAGTCCAATAGCCACGTTTAGGATGCCACTAGGTACACTGAGTGTTTGCTAGTATAATGGCTTAGTTATAATGAGTTGGAGTGTGCAATGCAGGTAGAGGTGCTGCAAATATCTTTGCACTAGTGGGACTATAGCAAAGTCCAATAGCCACGTTTAGGATGCCACTAGGTACACTGAGTGTTTGCTAGTATAATGGCTTAGTTATAATGAGTTTGAGTGTGCAATGCAGGCAGACGTGCTGCAAATGTCTTTGCACTAGTGGGACTAGACAAAAGTCCAATAGCCACGTTTAGGATGCCACTAGGTACACTGAGTGTTTGCTAGTATAATGGCTTAGTTATAATGAGTTTGAGTGTGCAATGCAGGCAGACGTGCTGCAAATGTCTTTGCACTAGTGTGACTAGACAAAAGTCCAATAGCCACGTTTAGGATGCCACTAGGTACACTGAGTGTTTGCTAGTATAATGGCTTAGTTATAATGAGTTGGAGTGTGCAATGCAGGCAGAGGTGCTGCAAATATCTTTGCACTAGTGGGACTATAGCAAAGTCCAATAGCCACGTTTAGGATGCCACTAGGTACACTGAGTGTTTGCTAGTATAATGGCTTAGTTATAATGAGTTTGAGTGTGCAATGCAGGCAGACGTGCTGCAAATGTCTTTGCACTAGTGGGACTAGACAAAAGTCCAATAGCCACGTTTAGGATGCCACTAGGTACACTGAGTGTTTGCTAGTATAATGGCTTAGTTATAATGAGTTTGAGTGTGCAATGCAGGCAGAGGTGCTGCAAATATCTTTGCACTAGTGTGACTAGACAAAAGTCCAATAGCCACGTTTAGGATGCCACTAGGTACACTGAGTGTTTGCTAGTATAATGGCTTAGTTATAATGAGTTGGAGTGTGCAATGCAGGCAGAGGTGCTGCAAATATCTTTGCACTAGTGGGACTATAGCAAAGTCCAATAGCCACGTTTAGGATGCCACTAGGTACACTGAGTGTTTGCTAGTATAATGGCTTAGTTATAATGAGTTTGAGTGTGCAATGCAGGCAGACGTGCTGCAAATGTCTTTGCACTAGTGTGACTAGACAAAAGTCCAATAGCCACGTTTAGGATGCCACTAGGTACACTGAGTGTTTGCTAGTATAATGGCTTAGTTATAATGAGTTGGAGTGTGCAATGCAGGCAGAGGTGCTGCAAATATCTTTGCACTAGTGGGACTATAGCAAAGTCCAATAGCCACGTTTAGGATGCCACTAGGTACACTGAGTGTTTGCTAGTATAATGGCTTAGTTATAATGAGTTTGAGTGTGCAATGCAGGCAGACGTGCTGCAAATGTCTTTGCACTAGTGGGACTAGACAAAAGTCCAATAGCCACGTTTAGGATGCCACTAGGTACACTGAGTGTTTGCTAGTATAATGGCTTAGTTATAATGAGTTTGAGTGTGCAATGCAGGCAGACGTGCTGCAAATATCTTTGCACTAGTGGGACTAGACAAAAGTCCAATAGCCACGTTTAGGATGCCACTAGGTACACTGAGTGTTTGCTAGTATAATGGCTTAGTTATAATGAGTTGGAGTGTGCAGAGGACAGGAGGGTACAGTGCCAGGGTTGTGGGGCTCTGGGTAGAGGAATGGAAGCCTGCCTTTCTATCCCTCCTAATGG
The DNA here is from genome assembly GCF_048569485.1 of Anomaloglossus baeobatrachus. NCBI lineage: Eukaryota > Metazoa > Chordata > Amphibia > Anura > Aromobatidae > Anomaloglossus > Anomaloglossus baeobatrachus. The sequence continues at coordinate 696,552,440 of NC_134356.1, forward strand.
GGAAATGCAGCGACGAAATCCCTGACCTTAGCTACACAGACGCTGTCTCTGTTTTCAGGACCTGTCACCTATGGCTCTCTGACCCTGCCGGTACGAGCCCTTAAAAGGACTGATGGAAAGTGCTATCCCTAAGCTGTCTAGCGCTGTGTATGGAGCGCATACAGCAGTATCGGCGATAGGACTCAGGACGGAGCTGCGCCAGTGATGTCTGACACCAAGGACGCAGAAGAGATAATGGCGTCCTGGAGGAAAATGTCCGGTTTTATAATGCAGGAACATGTGACATGGACATCCTATCACACATGCCGTTGCTTCTCTGGCTAAAATTCCACTTAGTTGTGTGTGTGTCTGGGATTGGCTGCCATAATGGCCCTCCCCACTACACGCGCGCGCTTAGGGAAGGAAGACAAGGGAAAAAAAAAAAAAAATGGCGATCGCCATTTTACAAACAGGAGTGATCTGAAGGCGCTGTTCACGCACACTATACACTGAAATTTCATAATAGTGTGAGTCACAGAGTGACTTACACTATTACAGCGGAAAGCCAGCTAGGAATTAGCTGTTTTTTTGCTGCTAGAACCATTATCGAACGTATCTAGAACTATCGAGCTTTTGCAAAAAGCTCGAGTTCTAGTTCGATCTAGAACAGGCCCCAAAATCACTCGAGCCTAGAACTGGAGAACCTCGAACCGCGAACCGCGCTCAACTCTAGTTAATACCAGATGTGTAATGTCACCTGGCATCAAGCCCTGGGGTTCGTGAGGTCAGGCATCTATCAGATACCCTATATGGAGATAAGGTATGCACACCAGTGACTATGTAAGGGGAATACATGAAATAGCAGAAACTGCTGTTTGAATACTGACATGAAAAATCCAATAGCTATATGTAAGAGTGAAAATGTGAAAAATGGAATCTGCATTACTGCCATGAACATATGAATCAAGAGAAATTTATCGAATTGATCAATGCAATAGAGCCCCAACACTGCGCCAAAGTATTTCTCTACGTTGGGGTCCCTAGCTTGTGTGTGTCCTCTCATGCAGTTAAAAAATCTTACCATGTATGGGAAGCTGAGACCCAGGCTATGTGTGCGTATGATGTGGCAGGTGTGGGTGGGGCCGGGTTCACAAACGAAAAACTACTAACAAATAAGGAATAACTTTTGGATCACCATTCTAAGTCTGAACGGGGTGCAAAAAACCTAAAACAACATCACTATATGGAGATAAGGTATGCACACCAGTGACTATGCAAGGGGAATACATGTAATAGCAGAAACTGCTGTGTGAATACTGACATGAAAAATCCAATAGCTATATGTAAGAGTGAAAATGTGAAAAATGGAACCTGCATTACTGCCATGAACATATGAATAAAGAGAAATTTAGCTATTGAATTGATCAAAGCAATAGAGCCCCAACACTACGCCAAAGTATTTCTCTACGTTGGGGTCCCTAGCTTGTGTGTGTCCTCTCATGCAGTTAAAAAATCAGATCAGATACCCGACATCACCAACCCAGTCAGTAATAAAAAAAAATAGAGGACAAACACATTTTTATTTGAAAAAACACTGCCCAACACATTCCCTCTTTCACCAATTTATTAGAAAGAAAAACAAATCCAGGTCTGCTGTAATCCAAGGGGTTCCCATAACGATCCAACCATAGTCACTGTCCCAGTCAATGAAGAACAGAATGTTCCATATTGGCTGGGAGAGCAATGCAGTGACCTGAGCTAACATCAATAGGTCAGCCCAGGTCACTGCAGGGCATGACGAGTGCTGCTGTCAGGAGCGAGGTACATTACCTGCGGTGACGATATCCTGCAGTGCTGATAGCAGAGCTGTCACTGACTTCAATGACCGCCGCCTTCACAATCATGTATCGCGGGAGCCTGTAACGTCACCGCTAGTCACAGTCTCAGGTCGGCAGCGAGAGTAGGAGATGTGACAAGCGGCGGCCATGGAGAACAGTGACAGAGCTGAAGTCGGGAGGGCGGGACTTCATCACCGCAGGTAAGCCGAGCAGGGTAATGTGTGCGGAGTGCGAGGTGGGTGGAGCCAAGCGGGGTAATGTGTGCAGAGTGTGAGGTAGGTGGAGCTAAGCGGGGTAATGTGTGCGGAGTGCGAGGTGGGTGGAGCCAAGCAGGGTAATGTGTGCGGAGTGTGAGGTGGGTGGAGCCAAGCAGGGTAATGTGTGTGGAGTGTGAGGTGGGTGGAGCCAAGCGGGGTAATGTGTGCGGAGTGCAAGGTGGGTGGAGCCTAGCGGGGCCATGTGTGCAGGCGGCGGAGTGCAAGGTAAGTGGAGCCTAGCGGGGCGCTGAGGACGTCAGTGCCGGGAACTGCATGGCTGCAGACAGGTGAGTGAGAGTGTGTGTGTACATGCCGAGTGCAGGAGGGGGCGGAGGCGAGCGGGGAAGTGTCGGCTCCCTGCACACGTAACCAGGGTAAATATCGGGTTACCAAGCAAAGCGCTTTGCTTAGATACCTGATATTTACATTGGTTACCATCTTACCGCAGGCTGCCAGCGATGACTCCCTCCCTGTAGCTGTAAAAAGCCCTGCTTTTCGTGATCGAACCATTCTCAAACGTAACTCAAGCTGTCGAGCTTTTAGCAAAAAGCTTGAGTTCGAGTTAGATCTCAAGCACCCCCAAAATCACTCGAACATGAAATTGGCGAACCTCGAACCTCGAACATCGTTCATCTCAGTATCCTGCTTAGTGGGCGGATGGCCTCTAGTCCATCCTGAGTCTGTGGTCCCAGGCAGACATCACAAATCAGACATGTGGTGTTTTCACCATTTTAAGACTGCTACAGATTGGGGAGGGTGCTGCTGTCGAATATATATCACTGAAGATAAACACAAATTCATAACTCTGCACCCCTGCTGCAAATAGACATTTCAACATCTAAATACTGTTTGCTAAATCTGTGCTCCTGCCAGCAATTGAAATTTCAGCATCTAAATTTCGATAGATAAGTCTGTAGTCCTGTGGCCTGCTACAATAGACATTTCAGGACATAGTGATTGATAATTCTGTGGTCCTGAAAAACTCAGCAAATAAATAAATGATTGCTGATATAGTGACAGTTGACTTGCAGGTGTGCGTCTAGGGTTGTGAAATATGGGTGAAAAAAAGGAAAGGGTTTATCAAACATGAGTAGGAAATCCTTAGGTTATGGTGGAAGAGGGAATAAGCTTAGTGTTCAAGGTGAAGATGGGGTAGGTGCTAATTTTACTGAAAGCTCTACTGGACAAAGACCAGCTCATCCTATCCAAAAACAAATGACAACTTCTATGAATGGACAGGCTACTGGACTCCTTTTCTTTGGCAGCTGTACAGCGGTATGACTTGTAGATGAGGCCTAGAAACATCAAGTGCTACATAGAAATGCAAGCACTGCAAGTGGCCTCTTCTCCTCTTCCTCCACCTCAACATCACACACAGTACAGCCCACAAAGGTAGCACCCCAATTACACGTGTTTCCCCCACATCCCAACTCTAAAACCGCTCAAAAGACTGCAGGGAACCACAGATGGACAAGTCTGCAAAGTTGTTTACACATTATATACCATGGGCATCAGAGGTCTGCTCCAAAGATTCAAGGACTCAAGAGGAGGAAAGCATCTACACCGATGTCATAAATCTTTGTCAGTTGGGTGTAGGGTTGGACAAAGTAGGGTCTGAGCAGAATCCAGACCCTTAATCACCCGACTTAACCCTCAGGGCTGGAGGTGATCATGATGAGACTAAAATACCTGAAGCACACGTGTATTATACTGTGCTGTCAAGGCAGGAGGGTGACTCCCAGGACAAGGAGTGGGATAACGGAAAGGATGACAATGAGGTTCTAGATACAACTTATTGTGAGCTTAGAGGCACACAGCTAAGTAGCTCAGCAGAGGAGGTGGTGGAGGAGGAAGACTAGGAGTTTACATTGGGGCATAATGGACAGACATGGAGTGATACAACCACGACAAGCACTGCATCCTCAACCACAATTCTGGGTGTGACTGGCAGCGGTCACGGGTCTGTAGTTTACATGGGCGGCAATGGTTACCTAGCCTGGGCCTTTTCTGAGACTGCAAAGGATGGCCCAAGTTATGTTATCTGCCAACTTTTTAAAAAACTGCCCAGTAGAGGCAGAAATTTCAATATTTTGACTGCTACACGCATTAACTGGAACATTTGCATGCAACATGTGTTATTCTGGGAATGTTACTGTGCTGATAAACAGCCGTGCCAACCACTGGCCACTCCATCAACTGCATCTGTGGCTTTGGTCTCCTCCATTACCATAGTAAGTGTTCTCACACCTCCTCGACCTCCTCTAGGGCCTCCACCTGCACCCTCAACCCCATCTTTAATGGGGCATGCATTCCAACAGTGCTGAGAGAATCCTCCCACCTCCGTACTGGGCAGCCAGGGCTCACTGCAATCAGGCAATGCTGAAATTAAAATGCATTGGAGAACGCAGTTACACAGCTATAGAGTTGTGGACTGCTATCCGGACCGAGTTTCAGAAATGATGATCCACTGAACCTGGAGCCAGATAAGGCTATGTGCTATATAGGTGCGAATCTGGTGGCAGCCCTACGCAGGGGCAACCTCACAGACATACCTTGCATGGCTCACATCCTAAACCTGGTTGTACAGCAGATTCTAGGCCACAATTTAGGCCACTATAAAGGACTGTATGCGTTGCTACAGAAAACACAGTTGCAGAGTGCACACTTCTGCAGTTTCTACCCCGCGGCTCATCGAATTGCAACGCTACAAGGTTTTTTTGCCTACTGATTAACCGGTTGATATTTGATGTGGTGACATGGTGGAATTCCACTCTGCACATGTTGCAGCAACGAGCTCTGGTGCAGTGTGTCATGCAGCATAGCCTGGGCGAATGCAGTTAGGTCATGAGGCAGATGACACCTACAGAATAAGCACAAATGAAGGATTTCTGCACCCTTCTGCAGTTTCAATATGGCTACTAGGATGGTTAGCGCTGACTATGCCATTATCAACATCACTATTCCAGCCATCAAAAAACCCTTTGAATAGTCTGCAGGAAGAGTTGGTGGTACCAGAGGAAAAGAGGAAGCAGACAAGGATGCGGAATACCAATATCTTTAAGGTCCAGACTGTGGTTGTGTGACGCCCTGGACTAGCCAAGTAGTCACATACATAGCAAGACACCCACCCTAGGCAGTCACACCAGCCAAACACAAAACCCTTGTTGCCTCCCTCCAGGGTCTGATGTCCACACCAGGTGGGGCGGAGCCAGGCGGTTGGTCCCACCCACCGAGGAGTTCACAGGCCTGGAGGCGGGAAAAGTGCAGTTCAGTGAAAGAAGTGAACACTTGGGTGTCTGGGTTGGAGCCCAGACACTGACAACAAGGTTGGCAGACGGTGGTGGCCGTCTGCAGGAGTTAGTGGAACTCCGCAGAGCCGTAAGCACCGGGGTCGGGAGTCGGCCCGCCGGTACCGGACCGGGGAACGGAGTGAAGCTAAGCACACAGGCAGGGCCATCGGACCCCGACCAGGCTTGGAGCCGCCGCCAATAGTGAAATCCGAATGTGACAGGAACCCCAGGGGTTTCCCAACTACCAAGTCCCGATTGAAGGCAACCGTCGACCCAGAGAGGATATACAGCCACCGCCACAGGCTAGACATCCAAGGGCCAGCGCCTGCGGGCAAAACGGGCTCCTACGGCACCTATATGTTGGTGAACGGACTACCGGTGGGCAACCACAGGCGTCAAGAACATTCTAAAAGGTGCAGGGAAAGACAGCCACCATCAGCCGTCCGGGCAGAGCACAACAACAACGCTGCACCCGGCTGTGGGACCCATCCATCCGGCCGTTTTGGTTTACCAGAGACTCTGTTAGTGATTGTCTGAGTGAGTACACCAGTGCCGTCCGGCACCGCGCCGCACAGTCCCTGCACCCCAGCCATCCAGCCTCCCCGTCACCACAACAGGGCCCCGGGAACGCCAAACCCCCTACCCACGGAGGCGACAACATCTCAGCTGCACCCTACCATCTCTCCCGGGATCCCTGTTACCAGCAGCGGTGGTGCCATTATCACCACGACCCGTGGGTGGCGTTACAAACAATCTCCCTAACCAAACCACCCCCTTTCACTCACGGGTGAGGAGCGCTGCTTGAGTCCCCGGGTCCGGTCCACCGCTTGAGCCACCGAGCAGCAGCAGCAGAAGCCCCAGACCCGAGCATGGCGAGCGCGTCCCCTCCACCCGCGACAACTCGGCATCTGCGAACAGGATAGAACCAATCTACTTACCAGTAGAAGTGCGCCTTGTGGTCCCCGCCGGCGGCATCCGGCTGAAAAATTGAAAGCGCCGCCATCTTTGGCGCGAAAATCTCCCGCTCGAGCGTCTTCCCCGAGCAGGGAAGGCGCAAAAGCGAAGCAAGCGGATGTGGTAGAAAGAACCAAGGGGGGCGGGTGAAAGCCTGTCTAATGTAGCCGAGGGCATGAAAAGCGGGGACGCCAGGACTCTGCAACATACCCGGTTCCTGAAAGCAGCTTGCAACATGTCCGCACCACCTGAGAGGCCTGAGTCTCCGGAACCTGCCCCCGGGACGGCGCCGTGGCTGAAAACCCAAGTGATGCTGTTGTGCTATTGTAACGGGGCCCAAGTATGGGACCTGCTGGATTGCTGGACCACTGAGATGGAGGAGCTGGCTGCAGTCATGCGGGTGCATGAAATAGAGGCCATACTAAAGGAGCTGGTGAGTGACCCACGCTCTTGTGTCCCTGAAGGACTGGCCACTGCGGCTGAAGGACTCGGTCTATCCCTGGCCCCAGCAGGGCCCGCTCCATTGCCTGTGCTGGCCGCCCGTACACCCCGCTCAGGCCGCCGTCACCGATGGAGGTGGCGGAGTCCGTGCTGTCCCGCCAGGGCCTGGAGGCCCGAGAGGACGCCAGCCAACCAATAGCTGGAGCGGTTGACTTAGAAGTACCGATGGCGAGCCTCCGTACACAGACCGATGACGGATCGCTTGCCACTGAGGAACCACAAGTCTGGGCTCAGTTAGAAACCATTGCTGTCCTGCCGGGTCCCGTCATTAGCCCCCTGGAGTCAGATGACAGCGGCTCGGGGGCTGACACAGAGCCTGTCTCAGAGGAGGAGGGAATCTTCGGCTTGTATGACATGGAGGCCACTTACATCCCTCGGAGCGGAAATAATGGATGCCGGGCAGCCCTTCCTCGTTGCGCCTGCCATGCGCTGGAGGGGCTGGAACCCATGTTTCTTCACCTGGAGCCGGGTGAGGAGTACGGAAGTGAGCAATAGTGGCAGCGGTCCGCCGTTGCACCCTGTTGTCCCTCTTGGGATCCTTAGCCGAATGAATGAAAAATAATCCAACCGCAGATTCATCTGATTGTCTACTTGATTATTCCGGCCGTTGCTGGCAAGTTGTCCCCAGAGGGACCCTATGTGTTTACCATATGCATGAGAAACTGCTCATGGACATAGCCGAGAACTGGCAGGCCACCCACGAACTTGTGGGCCTATAAATAATTTAGTGGGCCGTTTTCCGTCCATGCCGCCTCCGGAGAGGCAGATTGGAGGAAGGGCCCGCAGCAGAGGAGGCTGGGGCCCGGCCACCACCAGGAGCGGTGGCCATCCTCCAGGGCTCAGGGGTCCCCCTGGACATGGGGTTCCCTGAAGTGACAGTCGGGTGCGAGACACCGCACCCGTTCCCGCTCGCGTAACCTGGATCTGGACTGGGGTAAAGGGGTGCTGCCCATTTCTTAGGGGCACCATCAAGGATCAGGTTATTTGGGTGGGAGAGCGGATGACCGTGAACCCGTCCGTTTAATAAAAATGTTTGAAACATTAAAGCAATGCACCTCCCGTCAGGGAAGATTTGAAAAATATGCTTATGTTTTATGCTTTATCGCTTTACCATGTTATTTATCTTTTTACAGTTTTGAAACTTAAAACCGGTGATGGACGGGCAGCCCGCGGACGGTCTGCATTTTACCAAGGGGGAATGTGACGCCCTGGACTAGCCAGGTAGTCACATACATAGAAATACACACACCCCCACCCTAGGCAGTCACACCAGCCAAACACAAAACCCTTGTTGCCTCCCTCCAGGGTCTGATGTCCACACCAGGTGGGGTGGAGCCAGGCGGTTGGCCCCACCCACCGAGGAGTTCACAGGCCTGGAGGCGGGAAAAGTGCAGTTCAGTCTTGGAGGTGAAAGTGAGAGGAGTGAACACTTGGGTGTCTGGGTTGGAGCCCAGACACTGACAGCAAGGTTGGCAGACGGTGGTGGCCGTCTGCAGGAGTTAGTGGAACTCCGCAGAGCCATAAGGACCGGGGTCGGGCGTCGGCCCGCCGGTACTGGACCGGGGAACGGAGTGAAGCTAAGCACAAAGGCAGGGCCATTGGACCCCGACCAGGCTTGGAGCCGCCGTCAATAGTCAACTCCGAATGTGACCTGAACCCCAGGGGTTTCCCAACTACCAAGTCCCGATTGAAGGCAACCGTCCACCCAGAGAGGCTATACAGCCACCGCCACAGGCTAGAGATCCAAGGGCCAGTGCCTGCGGGCCAAACGGGCTCCTACGGCACCTATACGACGGGGAGCGGACTACCGGTGGGCAACCACAGGAGTCAAGAACATTCTAAAAGGTGCAGGGAAAGACAGCCACCATCAGCCGTCTGGGGAGAGCACAACAACAACGCTGCAGCCGGCTGCGGGACCGGTCCATCCGGCTGTTTTGGTTTACCAGAGACTCTGTCAGTAATTGTCTGAGTGAGTACACCAGTGCCGTCCGGCACTGCGCCGCGCGGTCCCTGCACCCCAGCCATCCAGCCTCCCCGTCACCACCACTGGGCCCCGGGAATGCCAAACCCCCTACCCATGGAGGGGACAACATCTCAGCTGCACCCTACCATCTCTACCGGGATCCCCGTTACCAGCAGCGGTGGTGCCATTATCACCACGACCCATGGGTGGAGTCACGAACAATCTCCCTAACCAAACCACCCCCTTTTCACTCATGGGTGAGGAGCGCTGCTCGAGTCCCCATGTCCGGTCCACAGCTCGAGCCACCGAGCAGCAGCAGCAGAAGCCCCGGACCCGAGCGTGGCGAGCGCGTCCCCTCCGCCCGCGACAATTGCACAGCTGAGTGGCATGGTATGGTGGAGTACAGTGATTGAGGGGCTCTTGGCACCAGACAAATTTGAAATGAAGATGCAGAAGGGGAGAAATAAATGGAGGAGGACAAGGAGGAAGAGGTGATGAGCACGTAACAATCAGGAGATAAAGAATATATTGATTCCCTCTCTATTTTCCGTAGATGGTGGGGAGTGTTGAAGGAAGTAAGCTGAGTTGTACTCTGCCACCAACACATCATGGATTTGGACCTCATGGAAGCATCCGACACATGAGCACCTTCTTGCTGTACGATCAGCAACATGATGCCAATATTGTTATGATTACAAATAGTGCTGACTACTGGGTTGCCACTCTATTAGATTCATGATACAAGAGCAAATTTTGCCAGAAGCTCAATCCCCTGGAAATGGACACATGCACACTGGAGTATCGAATCAAGTTTGCACACAATCTTAAGAGGGGTTTTCCCAAGACAGCAGTGAGGTACATAGTGTGCATCGCAGTTCTAGACTTACAACCCCGGTAATGTTTAGTCACCATTGCGGAAACATTAGCAGCAGTTTAAGTGGTAGAAGCCATTTCTGTGAGTTGTGTCATACATTTTTTAGACCATCCTCATGCATCAGCAAAAGAGAATGACACATAAGAGAATGACTGGAGAGGATCATGCCTGAGTAACTACAACTCAATATCTATTCCATCAGAATGGTTTCAACCTTTTTGCATTTTAGTCTTCAGAAATTGAAGAGTGGCCTGAGCTCGCCAGTCAAGGCTTGGAGGTTTTGTCATGCCTCCAGCCAGCGTTCTCTCAGATTGTGTCTTCTGTGCTGCTGGTGTTGTCCTGACAGATAAGCACATTCGAATGTCCCCTGAAAGTGTCGACAACCCAACTTTCATCAAGATGAACAAGTCATGGATGACTTTTCCACCCCAGTCGCAAACTGTACAGACTAGGCGATGGTGTAGTTTTCAGTGTTCTCCTTTTATCTCGCGTTATTGCAGTCTGTGACACTTTTGTTGTGGCTGCTGTTGCTACTGTTGTTGATGTTACTAATAACACAGAATTTGAAATAGAATTTTCTTTTATTACTTATATCTAATCACTTCCTACCACATGTCACCTGCATTTTAAAAACATCTCTGGAATCCAACCTTTTCTCAAACTGGAAAAACTCATAATATCGCTTTTATTCATGCTCACTTAGACTACTACAACTCTGCTGATCGGTCTCCCTCTGACCAAAACTTCTCTTCTCCAATCCGTCCAGAGTGCTGCAATCAGAAAGGAATTCTTGTTCAACCACTACATGGATGCCTCCACCTTGTGCCAGTCATTGTGTACCACTCCCATGTCAGCAGCCGGTACTGCTCGGATCTGGATCCGCGGTGGCTCGAGGCGTTCTCTGGACCCGGGGGTGTGCGGCCACTCGAAATAAAAAGGGTGGGTATTTACAGGGGACTGTACGGTTAAAGTTCGTGATGCCACCCATGGTGTGTGGTAAGGTGGGATACCACCGCTGCCGCTGGGAGCACCCGGTGGTGATGGGATGGCAGCCAGGTGTTTAGAGCCTCCGTGTATAGGGGGGATGCCCTGGGGCTCAGTGATGCTGGCGGAGAGTACCGTAGTGGAGGTAAGGGTCACTGCGTATTCACTCAGTCCAATAACGCTGACACCGACAACTTGTAAACCAAAGTTCTGAGCACCGCTGCAGCAGGGAGGGAGCACGCCTGGATCCCATGCCCTTTGGTGTTGCTTGTTAGTCCGTGACCTTTGCCTTGGCACCTTGTCTTCTAGTTGGCCACTTTAGTGTGGAACTAATCGAGTGCCGCTCACCCGTATGGCTAACGTAGTGAGCTTACTCTCAGTGTTCATGCTTGGGATTTTCTGGACCATGTAGTGGGAAAGTCATATCCCAGTCATTGCACTAGTACCCCGATTTTGGAGCGGGGGGAGAACGGATCTTGAAGGCTCAGTCCTCGTCGGGTGAATTACCAGGATGCTTGAAGCTACTTCCCGGCCTAGGGTCTACGTACCCCGGTGTGCCCTGGCCCCTGCCCGGAGATGGCACAAGGCCGCTGGCTGCCCTCCTCGGCAGTTCCTTGTCACAATCCCCTGCGACCAGGGTTCCAGCTCCTATCAAGCCCAGACCAACGTCTACCACCTAGTACACGAGGAGCCCAGCTCCTGACCTCTCCTCTCGAGAGTCACCACTCTACCACTTTGTCTCCTGACACTCCTGACCTACCATAACCAACCCCCTTAGTGGCCAGCCCTATTTCATTCAGGCTGTCCAGTGGTGTGTCGCCGGTTTCGTGTGGTAATTTCAGCTTGCAATTGTTGTTATATCGTTCCCAGTAGGGAGCGTCAGTGTCCGGCCCCAGCTCCCTAGCTGGCTCTGGCTTTAGGTGGACTCTTGCGGCCCCAACAACTGTCAGGATACCGCGCTGCAGTGGAACCGGTGGTTTTGTAGGTCCCACTTCCACATCTGCATGTAGAAGAACTGACTGCTCCGCAGCCGGGGTTGCAGGGTCCAGGTGCTCCGCCTCTGAGGATGGGCCCAGTGATATGGCCGGGTCTGGTCTGGCCTTGGTCCAGATGACCGCTGTCATGGCAGGAAAGAAGAACAGCACTGTGGTTTCTGTAGCTGGAGCTTTCTTTGAAGACACTGAAGGCTCCGCTGCTGGGGTTGGTGTGGCAGCTCAGCATCTGCCGAGGACGGGGTGTGTGACGGTGGTATGCTCACCGCGAGCGGGGGTGGTCCGGATCCCTCAGCCGCAGTGGCCGGATTAGGGTAATCTAAAGGGACTGGGAAACAGCTTACCCTCTCTTCTCGTGGGACTTCCATCTCACGGGCTCGCACTGCCATCGCCAGGCTCCTCATCTAAACCGTCCAGTGGTTCAGTATAAACAGGCACTGCATCCGCATTCTCCTGCATAGCTGCTCCGTCTCCTCTTCTATCCATGTCGCGGTCCCGGGAACAGCACGCTCCAGTGACTAGTCTCACCTGCCATCTTTCCTCTGCGTGGTCCAGGAACGTTATCGCAGAGTCCTGGCGTCCCTGCTTCACTTCTGCTATAATTTAGTTATATTCCGGCACGCCCCCTCGGTTTTCACTCAGCACTCTTTCGTGCGCTGTGGCCCTCTGAGAACTTCCGGTTCCGGCCTCACACGCAAGATGAAGGGCGAGGCTTCTGCTTCACGTGCTATCACGGGGATGATGGCGTTTTGGCGCGAAAAGATAGCGAAAAATGGCGGAATTGGCGAGAAAAGGTATTTTGACTCGCGGTGTTCGGCTTCAAGGCGCATGTCACCCAGGTAAGTGGGTCCTGCTCGTATCCTGTTCGTGACGCCAATTTTTTGAGATGTACCGCCCCCGTGTCAGCAGCCGGTACTGCTCAGATCCGGATCTGCGGTGGCTCGAGGGGTTCTCTGGACCGGGGGTCATGTGCCCACTCGAAATAAAAAGTGGGGATGTTTACAAGGGACTGTACGGTTAAAGTTCGTGACGCCACCCATGGTGTGTGGTAAGGTGGGATACCACAGCTGCCGTTGGGAGCACCCGGTGGCAAAGAGATGGAAGCTAGGTGTTTAGACCCTCCGTGGGTAGGGGGGATGCCCCGGGGCTAGGTGATACTGGTGGAGGGTATCGTAGGTGAGGTAAGGGTCACTGCGTACTCACTCAGTCCAATAACGCTGACACCGACAACTTTTAAACCAAAGTTCTGAGCACCGCTGCAGCAGGGAGGGAACACACCTTCATCCCGTGCCCTTTGGTGTTGCTTGTTGGTCCATGACCTTTGCCTTGGCACATTGTCTTCTAGTTGGCCCGTTTAGTGTGGAACTAATCGGGTCCCGCTCACCCATATGGCTAACGGGGTGAGCTTGCTCTCAGGGTTCACGCTTGGAATTTTCTGGACTATTTATTGGGAAAGTCCTATCCCCCTCGTTGCGCTAGTACCCCGATTTTAGAGCGAATGGAGAACGGATCTTGAAGGCTCCGTCCTCGTCTGGTGAATTACCAGGACGCTTGAAGCAACTTCCACGTACCCCGTCGTGCCCTGGCTCCTGCCCTTGATATGGCACAAGGCTGCCGGCTGCCCTCCTCAGCAGTTCTGTGCCCCCTGTCACGATCCCCTACAACCAGGGTTCCAGCTGCTACCAGGCCCAGACCAACGTCTGCCACCTAGTACACGAGGAGCCCAGCTCCTGACCTCTCCTCTCGAGAGTCACCACTCTACCACTCTGTCTCCTGACAATCCTGACCTACCCTAACCACTCCCCTAGTTGCCAGCCCTATTCCATTCAGGCTGTCCAGTGGTGTGTCTGGTGGTTGTGGTGCAGAATGTTCCTAGGATTTTGATTAGCTTGCTCTTAGCAACACCGAAGGTCAGGGACCCGTAACAAAGGAGGAGATGGATGTCATGCAGAAGGGCAGATTGCATAATACCCTGTGACGACCTTAAAGGCCAGGGCAACACAATTGCACTAGTTAAACATCCACTATAGAGTTCATTATAAACTTATCTCTCTCACTCACAAAGCTATCCACAGTTCGGCACCATCCTACATCTCCTACTCATCTCTGTCTATCACCCTACCTGTGCCCTCCATTCTGCAACTAATCTAAGATTAACATGCTCTATAATTAGTGATAATCGGACTCACAGATAAGTGGGACTGGCGGGTTCATGTTAACTGGATTTTCAAATCTAATTCCGGTCTGGATTCCAACTAGAGATGAGCCACCCCCCTAGAGTTCGAGTTCGGTTCGTCGAACGGTACCCCGTTCGACGAACCGTTCGACGAACCTCTCAAACCCCATTGAAAACAATGGGAGACAATCATAAACACATAAAAACACATTATAAATGTACACATACAGTTAATAACTATTGCCATAACACTTACCTGTCCCCGCGATCCATCCTGCACTCTGTCTCCTGCCGCTTTTCCATCGGTAATCGCTGCGTCCTCCCGGTAACCAGCAGTGATAACAGGACCTATCGTAACGTCAAAATAGCATGTGACCAGTCACGTGTCTATTATCTCATTGGCTACAGACTGGTCACATGGCTTTGACGTCATGCTAGGTCCTGTCATTGCATCTCTCCGGTACACGGTGCACGTTTGTGTATCGCCGTGTACCGGCGACATACTGTGGCACACGGTTTACTCCCCGTTCTGCTTCCCCGTTCCATTATTGAACGGCTGACACAGCCGGTCAATAACAGAGATCACCATTGCCACAGCAACGCGCCTGTTAGCGGTGACGTCACCGCTAAGAACACGTAGCGGCACCGGGAATCCTGTGATTGGAGCACCATTGCTATGGTAACCCGTCTGTCAGCGGTGACGTTACCGCTAACAACCAGCAGCACTGATCACTTACGGAGTGAAAAGCCTGCATGGGGAGCAGCAGCATCTTTCTCCCATGCAGTGCTGCTGATGGAGCAGAGCTGCATGGGAGGAAGGAGAAAGAAGACAAGACCATGGATCGTGGAGGGATAAGAGGGAGTAATACACATGGAGTCTCTAACAGTGTCTGTGTATTTATTTCTATAAAAGTATTTTTTCTCTGTGTGGTGTCTTTTTTTTAACCCTTTAATGGATATTCTCAATGGCTGGGTCAAACTTACCTGACATTAAAAATCTCTGACTTAATACTAGCAAGTAAAACAAAGCTAGTATTAACTCATTATTACCCAGCGAGCCACCCGGCTTCAGGGCTGCCGGAAGAGTTGGATACAGCACCAGAAGATGGTGCTTCTATGAGAGCGCCATTTTCTGGGGCGGCTGCGGAATGCATTTTGCAGCAGGGGGGCCTAGAAAGCTCAGACTAACCATGACATTCATGAAATAATTAGAAAAAGGGTTTCCCTATATTTTTAGCTCCCAGACGGGTACAAATAGGCAGCTGGGGCTTGGGGGCAGCCGTACCTGCCTGCTGTACTATGGCTAGCATACAAAAATATGGCGAAGCACACGTCATTTTTTTTGTAGTTCTTTTGGCAAAAAACAAAATAAAAAATGCTTCCCTGGATTTTCCATTGCCAGTGAAGGTAACATCAAGCAGTGGGGGTTAGCAGCCAGTAGCTGCTTGGATTACCCTTAGCTAGCAACACAAAAAATGCGGCGGGAGCCCATATATATTTTTTTTTTAATTATTTATTTAAATAACTAAAAACAAAATGGGCTTCCCTGTATTTCGATTGTCTGACATCACAGTGCTGTAAAAATAAATCTTTAAAAAAAAATGACGTAGCGCTCCGCGGTATTTTTGATTCTCAGCGCAGATAAAGCAGACAGCTACGGGTTGCCACCACCATCTGCCTGGCGTTACCTTGGCTGGCAATCAAAATACAGGGAAGCCCATTAATTTTTTTTATTTAAAAAAATAGTTAAAAAAAAAATGACGGTTGGTCCCCCCATTTTTGATAGCCAGCTAGGGTAAAGCAGAAGGCTGTAGCCTGAAAACCACAGCTGGCAGCTTTACCGTGGTTGGGGATCCAATGTGGAGGTCACCCCAGGCTCTTGTTTTATAATTATTTTATAAATATTAATTATTACAAAAAAAAGTAGGGCCCCCACCAAATTGGATCAACAGCCAAGGTAAAGCGGACAGCTGTGGTCTGGTATTCTCAGGGTGGGAAGGTCCATCGTTATTGGCCCTTCACAGCCTAAAAATAGCAGGCCAAAAAAGACTGCCTGCACTCAGCCTCATCAACCTAAATGTCTCAATTTTCTTAGATTTTTTTTAGCAGTAATGCAGGTCCATGTTCACACATTCATGGTTTCCATACTTTAGCATTATCAGAGCGCAAACTGTCTTTTTTTTGTATTTTATGTCATGTTCAGTTATGCGCCTGTTCACACGTCAGGTTGATGAGGCTGAGTGCAGGCAGTCTTTTTTGTCTATATCAAGAGGGTCATACCTTCTGACCGTGCACCCCTCCCCCAGTACCCACAGGTAATCTCATTCTATATAACAGGTTCCTACGTGCCCATACCCAGGAGGTTTTTAACCCAGAGAGAGGCTTCAGAATAGCGTTAGATACCCAGTTACGAGATATGCCGTGAAGGGGCAACTGGGCAGATATACAAATGGCCATTTCTATATGCTAAATGTCTCATTTTTCTTAGATTTTCCTTAGCAGTAATGCAGGTCCATGTTCACACATTCATGGTTTCCATACTTTAGCATTATCAGAGCGCAAACTGTCTTTTTTTTGTAAAAATAGCAGGCCACAGGTGCCCCAGAAGTGGTGCATCCACTAGATGCGCCAATCCTGGGGCTTCACCTCAGCTCATCCCGTGCCCTGGTGCAGTGGCAAACGGGGTAATAAATGGGGTTGATACTAGCTGTAAGGTCACCTGACATCAAGCCCAGCAGTTTGTGATGTCATGGCGTCTATCAGATACCCGACATCACAAACTGTCAGTACTAACAAAAACATAGACAAAAAAAAATGTATTTGAAAAAACACTCCCCAAAACATTCCCTCTTTCACCAATTTATTGTAAGGAAAAAAAATAAGGGGGTCCTACGATGACTCTGGACCTTCTAGAATATGGGGGGACATGCTCAGGGAACGTATCCCCCATTTTCTAGGAGTGCAGACCCTCCATGTGAGGAGTGTGGGTGCAATGAATCTGCACCCACTCTCCCAGGGTCCATAGCAGCAGAGTCCATGTCGTAACTGTTGCTACCAAGGCTACAATGCCCTGCTCATGAGGTAAGGGCATGCCTAAACAGGAGAACTATTCTACATTTCCAAATATTGGTATTTGCTGATACTATTGCTATTCCACCTACTATATATTTGGGATAGGATCTTGGAGATGGGATACCCCTTTAAGTCCAGTTATCCAGCTGAATGAATACTAAACAACAGAGCTCGCTATTTAGACATGTTTTCTTGTGGCGTATAACGGACTCTCATGTTTGGTAGTCGTTCAGCAGGGCAACTATAAAATCAAATACCTCCATTTGGAAATGTAGTATAGCTCTCCTGGTCAACAATGTTCCTTACCTCATGAGCAGGGCATTGCAGTAGCTTACAGATGCATGGTTACCACCACTCACTGTGTCTGCACACAGAAAGCTGAGCTGACAGCCGCTCTGTGCATGCGGCAGCGTCTATTGTGAAGGAGGGGGCCGCGGGGGATCAACGCTGCACAGGTACCGTGGGACACCGGAGAACACCGGTGGATTATAGGGGGTGACCTGGCAGGGCCTGGGGAGGAGTTTTCTGTCGCATGTGTCATGGCACATGCGACAGAAACCAGAGGAGTAGGGTGAATGCGGCTGGCCTGCTGCTGTGCGCGGCCATCTTGGATTGGGACGGGGAGGGGGTCGGGGGGGGCACTTTGGCGACACCAGGGGACCGGAGGGATTGAGGAGGAGATTTATCTCTCATCTGACATCTTTTTTTATGCCAGATGGGAGATAAATAATTTTTTACCGGCGCTGTCATTTACTGTAACGTGATCATCGGTATACGGTGTATACAGGTGATCATGTGAGCAGGGAGCTGAAAAACCGGCCTGAATCATGATCTCCGGGATCTCAGCTACCCCCTGAAACACCGGAGATTTTCTGACACTGGGGGGCGCTATTCACTTATTTCTGCCTGCTGTTTATAAACGGCAGATCAGAATAAAGCTACATTCACACGACGGATCCGTTTATGCGGTCCACAAAAAACGGTCCGTTTTTTTCACGGGTGCATCTGTGTGGCATCCGTTTCTGTTCCGTAGACGGTCCGTATGTCATCTGTTTGTCATCCGTGTGCCTTCCGTTTTTTTTGTGTACTGCAAAAAAACTGAAGGAGAGAAAATACATAAATTTACCCAGGATCCATAGCTTCACCCTACATGAGGCGGTCACATGTTCATTCCAGTGCCATTTTCTACTGCTTTTCACAGCGTAGAGCGCTCTGGTGATTTTCTTGTGCTTGTGCACTTCATATCAGTCTTTTCTGTCATTATAATGGCAGAAAGACACATAATGTCATACTCTCCTGCATTTTGTAATTTTGCACGGTTTGGTGCCTCTCATGTGGCACTAAGGGGTGCTTAGCCTTGTATTTAGCCAAAAAAATAAATACATTTAAAAAAAAAATGATGTAAGGTTCCCCCTATTTTTGATAGCCAGCTAAGGTAAAGCAGATGGCTGCAGCCTGCAGACCACAGCTGGCAGCTTCACCTTGGCTGGTAATCCAAAACTGAGGGCACCCCACGCTGTTATTTTAAATTAAATAAATAATTTTTAAAAAAAAACACGTGAGGGTCCCCCCAAAATTGGATCACCAGCCAATGTAAAGCGGACAGCTGGGGTCTGATATTCTCAGACTAGGGAGGTCCATGGTTATTGGACTCTCCCCAGCCTAAATATAGCAGGCCGCAGCTCCCCCAGAAGTGGCGCATCCATTAGATGCGCCAGTCCTGGTGCTTCACCCCAGCTCATCCCGTGCCTTGGTGCGGTGGCAAACGGGGTAATATATGGGGTTAATACCAGATGTGTAATGTCACCTGGCATCAAGCCCTGGGGTTCATGAGGTCAGGCATCTATCAGATACCCGACATCACCAACCCAGTCAGTAATAAAAAATAAATAGACGACAAACACATTTTTATTTGAAAAAAACACTCCCCAAAACATTCCCTCTTTCACCAATTTATTAGAAAGAAAAACAAATCCAGGTCTGCTGTAATCCAAGGGCTTCCCATGACGATCCATACCATAGTCAATGTCCCAGTCAATGAAGAACATAATGTTCCCCATTGGCTGGGAGAGCAATGCAGTGACTTGAGCTAACATCAATAGGTCAGCCCAGGTCACTGCAGGGCATGACAAGTGCTGCTGTCAGGAGCGAGGTACATTACCTGCGGTGATGATCTTCTGCACTGCTGATAGCAGAGCTGTCACTGACTTCAATGATCGCCGCCTTCACAGCCATGTATCGCAGGAGCCCATGACGTCACCGCTAGTCACAGTCTCGGGTCGGCAGTGAGAGGAGATGTGACAAACGGCGGCCATGGAGGACAGTGACAGCGCTGAGGTCGGGAGGGCGGGACTTCATCACCGCAGGTAAGCCGAGCAGGGTAATGTGTGCGGAGTGCGAGGTGGGTGGAGCCAAGCGGGGTAATGTGTGCGGACTGCGAGGTGAGTGGAGCCAAGCAGGGTAATGTGTGCGGGCAGTGGAGTGAAAGGTGGGTGTAGCCAAGCGGAGTAATGTGTGCGGAGTGCGAGGTGGGTGGAGCCGAGCGGGCCCATGTGTGTGGAGTGCGAGGAGGGTGGAGCCTCGCAGGGCCATGTGGCGCTGAGGACGTCAGTGCCGGGGACTGCATGGCTGGGGACAGGTGAGTGTGAGTGTGTGTGTGTGTACATGCCGAGTGCAGGAGGGGGCGGAGCCGAGCGGGGAAGTGTCGGCTCCCTGCACACGTAACCAGGGTAAATATCGGGTTACCAAGCAAAGCGCTTTGCTTGGATACCCGATATTTATCTTGGTTACCAGCTTACTGCAGGCTGCCAGCGATGGCTCCCTGCACACTGTAGCTGTAAAAAGCCCTACTTTTGGTGATCCAACCGTTTTCGAACGTAACTCAAGCTGTCAAGCTTTTGCAAAAAGCTTGAGTTCGATCTCGAGCACTCCCCAAAATCACTCGAACATGAAATTGGCGAACCTCGAACCTTGAACATCGCTCATCTCTAATTCCAACCACTTATAAGTCTATGGGGACCAGAATTCGGTAATTATAAATGTTGGTAGAAGGGATGGGGGGAAAGTAATTTCCGTGCTTTAGTTATCGAACATCCGTCATGGTATTACACTGCTTCCAGGCTGATTATTCACCGATAATTTACCGTCATTGAATATTCACAGGGAAAGCCCTGCACACCGGTGAATGTGATTGGTTACAGTTAGAGGTGGAGCCCTGAGTGGAAGCATGTCAGCTGACTGGTTCCAGTCACAGGCGCTGTGTGCGTCTATATCGTACAGTACAAATAAATTTAAAAAAATTGGCGTAGGGTCCCCCGTATTATGAGACCCAGCACAGATAATGCCCATGATTAAAGGGCACAATACCCAGCCATGCACTCATCTTGTCTGTGTATGAACATAAGAGGAACCGCACGCAGCTTTTTTAAATTTTATTAAATATTTTTAAAAAACGATGTGCAGTCCCCCCCAACTTTGATACCCAGCCAAGATAAAGCCCGACAGCTGGGGGCTGGTATTCTCAGATTGGTGAGTCCTACGGTTATTAGGCTGGATTCTAGCCTAAAAATATCAGCCAGTAGCTGTCCGGGATTGTTCCATGCATTAGATGTGACAAGTTTTGCGGCTTGCCCGGCTCTTCCCGATTGTCCTGGTGTGGTGGCAATTGGGGTAATAGAATGGGTTATTAACAGCCCACAACTGCAAAAAAACCTTGAATTAGTAATGGGGAGGGTCTATGAGACCCCCCCCATCATTAGTCTGTAAGTGAAAGTAAATAAACACAAACACCAAAAAAATCCTCTATTTGGAATAAAATACAAAAATCACTCTCTTTCACCACTTAATTAACACCCAAAACATCCCTGCAGTCCCACATAATCCACATGAGGTTCCTTCTACATCTGAGTCACAGCGCGCGATTATAGAACATGACTGCCTGCTGTGAGCTCTTGGCAGCAAATGAGCCATGATCAGCGGTGATGTCACTCAGGTTAGCCGCGGTCACAGGAAAAAGGATCCCACAGTCCTCTTTCTGCTATGACCACAACTACCCTGAGTGACATCACCACTGATCGCAGCTCATTCTCTGCCTGCAGTTACAGCTTGCTGATACATTACATGATAGTGCGCTGTAATTCAGATGTAGATGAACGGAATTGTTGTGGCACCTCATGTGGATTACATTGGACCTGTAGGGGCATTTTGGGGGTTAATAAAGTGGTGAAAGAGGGTGTTTTGTTGTATTTTATTTAAAATATAGGGGGTTCTTTGGTGTTTGTGTTTATTTACTTTCACTTACAGATTAGTAATGGGGGTGTCTCATAGATGCCTCCCATTACTAATCTAGGACTTGGTGGCAGCTGTGAGCTGTTATTAACCCCTGCTATTACCCCATTGCCACCTCACCAGGGCAATCGAGAAGAGCTGGGTAAAGTGCTGGGCTTGTCGCACCTAAAGGAGGGGGCTGTCTAATAAGCATAGACCTTCCCATTCTGAGGACCCTATGCCAAATATTTTAATTTATTTTTATACCACGATACTGACCCATAGAGAGCACCTGTGATTGGTTGCAGTTAAACGTTGTCACAAAGGCTGGGGGCACATCTGACTACAGCCCATCACAGACGCCAAGCTGGCTGGTGGGCGGGCAAAGCATTGCATGTGGATGAGCCTAGAGAGAGGCTCAGAATGTAAAGGAAAGGCCAAGGAAACAGTATACAGTTGGAACAGAGCCTCGGTAAGTATGACACACTCGCTCATTCTTATTTTCTTATTTTTCCTTTTTTTAAAAAATTTATTGAGCGCCGTATCCAGATAAAATACCTTGAATACTGGGCCCTGGTCTGAAACCTGGGTACCTTTGAAAAGGCTCAAATCCAGACTTTTACAGTCCGGGTTTGCCCATCACTTTCTAAGATCCAAATCTTCCACTTACATCTCCAAGACTGCTCTCTTGTACTGTAACTGTTTTCTGGATTGCACTACCCTTGATGATCTGATTAATACCAAACTCCCAAATTTTTACATGAATTAAAACCACATCTGCTTAACAGGATTATCTCATCACTTCATTAATCTAACTTTTCCCTTTTCCAGCTTTTAGTCTGATCCTTCTTATTCATCTGGTCCTTCTTATTCATCACTTAGACATATACTGGCTGATGAAGGCTCATGTAGTGTTGTGGATACAGAAAATATGAAGATTCCCAAAATAACAGCACTCAAAAGTCCTCAGTTCAGGCTACTGAGCATGCTCCCACACTTAGTGCGAAAAGCCACTTTGCACAGGTACTTGGACTTCGATCTGTGTCTAAGTCCTGTGTTGTGCCTACTGAGCATGCTCAAGTCTGATTTCAAGGCCAAGTCCGTTGTTCAGGCTACTGAGCATGCTCAAGCTGATAGTCTGATTTCCGAGGCTAAGTCCGTTGTTCAGGCTACTGAGCATGCTAAGGCACTTAGTGCATTGGAGGCTAAGTCCGGTAAGGACTTCGCTGGGCATGTCCGTGAGGTGGCAGGTCATGATAGGCCAGTGGGCATCAGGTGTCCTGATGATGTGGCCACTCTGGACTGGCTCACGGAGGCCCGCCCCTATGACCTGGCACCCCACCATTGGTTGTCAGACGATGACTGGTGAGGTGTTGGGGCGGTGCTGCCATTGTATCATCAGTGACGTGGCAGTTCCAGATAGGTGACGTTACTGATGATGTAGCACTCTGCATTTGGCCCTGGAGGCACCATTGTGGTCTACCCTGGATTTGGGGCAGACCCTAGGTGATATTGGGGCTGGAGACAGCATGAAGGTGCACAGTCTTCATGCATGCTCTATGATAGCACACCTCCATGTGTAAAGCTCCTTGCGGCCATAGCCTTAGGTCTGAAAGCGGTAGGCAGGGATAGTGGTCCGGTGCTTGACTTGCCAAGACACCCGTGGCTCAGCCTATTAGGGTCAAGCGCCGGGCTTCCTCCTACCATCCAGGCCTGCACAGGCAGCCCAGTGGAGTTAACCCTCTGGTGAGAACAGTATCTTTAATAATGAGTGGGAATATTGTGCCTGTCAGGCGCAGGCTAGACAAAAACCTATAATATCTAATTTTTGCAATTTCAGTGATCTAAAAGTGATCAGAGACCTTCATAGGGATGCAATAAAAGAGACTACACATTATCAGGTGCAAAAGAAACCCATTTACTCAACATAAAAGTAATAACTCTGAAATACACACATTTCAAAACTCCCACCAAATAACCCCCAGTTATAACACTTAACGGTTATTAAAAATAGAAGAATTTGGCAAAAAAACATAATTTCAAGGCACCTAAAATAATATTACACACATAATTATTCACAATTAGATAATGAAGTTTTCCCAGAAAAAACACATTTGCGGAGCAAAGAGCAAGAGCAACCTTATAAAGTGTGATGTGTTTGGGAACAATGAGCCTGAGAAGCCAGCACAGGTATATCTGCCCTCCTAAAGCTCTGCAGACCAACTGTGGTATCAGGTTTCACACAGCAGCTAGAACCAGGAGACGACCTGGAGAGAGGGGAATTCCTGAAAATCTGGTGAGGAGGGAGAAATGAAAGTAAAAGAGAAGCGCCTTTCAGGCACATTAATCCCATCCGAGGGTTAACTGGGCTGTGGCTGCTGCGCCACCTGTCAATTGGTGTGCCACTTACGTGCATGGAAAGTGTAGCTCAGGACCCCTGTGGTGTTAACAGGGGTGTTACTGGTCTGGCTGTGTGGACTTTGTGGCATGAACATGGTTCACTGGTTGTCAGCAGCTTCTTTACCATCTGGGAGCACGGTGGACCCCGACTGCCGATTGGGATATATACCACCTTATCCTAATCTGCCAGTCCCCCTGTAACTGACATTTAGTGATTCATGCTGATTCAGCTCAATTTAAAATGATGAAATATTTACATATATATATATATATATATATATATATATATATATATATATATATATATATATATATACAGTTAGGTCCAGAAATATTTGGACAGTGACACAATTTTGGCGAGTTGGGCTCTGCATGCCACCACATTGGATTTGAAATGAAACCTCTACAACAGAATTCAAGTGCAGATTCTAACGTTTAATTTGAAGGTTTGAACAAAAATATCTGATAGAAATTGTAGGAATTGTCACATTTCTTTACAAACACTCCACATTTTAGGAGGTCAAAAGTAATTGGACAAATAAACCAAACCCAAACAAAATATTTTTATTTTCAATATTTTGTTGCGAATCCTTTGGAGGCAATCACTGCCTTAAGTCTGGAACCCATGGACATCACCAAACGCTGGGTTTCCTCCTTCTTAATGCTTTGCCAGGCCTTTACAGCCGCAGCCTTCAGGTCTTGCTTGTTTGTGGGTCTTTCCGTCTTAAGTCTGGATTTGAGCAAGTGAAATACATGCTCAATTGAGTTAAGATCTGGTGATTGACTTGGCCATTGCAGAATGTTCCACTTTTTTGCACTCATGAACTCCTGGGTAGCTTTGGCTGTATGCTTGGGGTCATTGTCCATCTGTACTATGAAGCGCCGTCTGATCGACTTTGCGGCATTTGGCTGAATCTGGGCTGAAAGTATATCCCGGTACACTTCAGAATTCATCCGGCTACTCTTGTCTGCTGTTATGTCATCAATAAACACAAGTGACCCAGTGCCATTGAAAGCCATGCATGCCCATGCCATCACGTTGCCTCCACCATGTTTTACAGAGGATGTGGTGTGCCTTGGATCATGTGCTGTTCCCTTTCTTCTCCAAACTTTTTTCTTCCCATCATTCTGGTACAGGTTGATCTTTGTCTCATCTGTCCATAGAATACTTTTCCAGAACTGAGCTGGCTTCATGAGGTGTTTTTCAGCAAATTTAACTTTGGCCTGTCTATTTTTGGAATTGATGAATGGTTTGCATTCCTTTGTATTTACTTTCATGGAGTCTTCTCTTTACTGTTGACTTAGAGACAGATACACCTACTTCACTGAGAGTGTTCTGGACTTCAGTTGATGTTGTGAACGGGTTCTTCTTCACCAAAGAAAGTATGCGGCGATCATCCACCACTGTTGTCATCCGTGGACGCCCAGGCCTTTTTGAGTTCCCAAGCTCACCAGTCAATTCCTTTTTTCTCAGAATGTACCCGACTGTTGATTTTGCTACTCCAAGCATGTCTGCTATCTCTCTGATGGATTTTTTATTTTTTTTCAGCCTCAGGATGTTCTGCTTCACCTCAATTGAGAGTTCCTTAGACCGCATGTTGTCTGGTCACAGCAACAGCTTCCAAATGCAAAACCACACACCTGTAATCAACCCCAGACCTTTTAACTACTTCATTGATTACAGGTTAACGAGGGAGACGCCTTCAGAGTTAATTGCAGCCCTTAGAGTCCCTTGTTCAATTACTTTTGGTCCCTTGAAAAAGAGGAGGCTATGCATTACAAAGCTATGATTCCTAAACCCTTTCTCCGATTTGGATGTGAAAACTCTCATATTGCAGCTGGGAGTGTGCACTTTCAGCCCATATTATATATATAATTGTATTTCTGAACATGTTTTTGTAAACAGCTAAAATAACAAAACTTGTGTCACTGTCCAAATATTTCTGGACCTAACTGTATATATATATATATATATATATATATATATATATATATATATATATATATATTTATATATATATATATATATATATATATATATATATATATATATATATATATATATATATATATATATATATATATTACCTTCTCATCCCCTGTGGGTGGTTATTTGTCCTTCCTCCTTCTCAGGTTCTCTACCAGAGGCCTGGGAGTTTGAGGGTTCTGCTCAGGATCTTAGTTGTTCCCAGCACTGCGCTTTTCTGTACAGAGAGTTCAGATGTTGCTCCTGGAATCTATTGCAGCCATTTTTCCAACTTAGGGGTAACTGCTGCAAGTGCTTCTATCACCACTGGAATCACCTTCACCTTCCACATCTTCTCCAGTTGTTCTTTAAGGCCCTGGTATTTCTCCAGCTTCTCATATTCCTTCTTTCTGTGTTACTGTCAATAGGCACTGCCACATCTATTATCATTGCTGTCTTCTGACCCTTGCCTACTGTCACGATATCTGGTTGGTTAGCTACCACTTGCTTATCCGTCAGGATCCGTCTGGATCCAGATATATATATATATATATATATATATATATATATATATGTTCTTGCTTGCAGCTTGATTAACATTAGAAGAATATGCCCCTTTAAAATACCTCCAGGCAGGGGTGGGATTCAGCTGGTTTGGTGGAACCGGTTGTTAAAATAGTAGCCAGTTCCCCGAACTAGGAAGATCACAGAACCGCGATCCAGTTCTCTCGCTGATGCCGTGGCCCACGCACAGTCTGCTCTGTAGTGTCTGTGCTCTTCAACCCCCCCCTCCACTGAGGACCGCACTTTCAATTGTATCAGCATCCCAGATGCAATTGAAAGCAATGACGATAGAGGATACGGCGTGCTTCCTCGGTCATTAATTTCTCCAGCAGCATTTGTCGCACAGAGGAGCCTGATGACGTCATTACTGTGCGTGCTTATGTCCTATGCTGTCAGAGCGGCAGCAGAACAGTGGACAAGCTGAGGAGACCGGAAGAGGGGGAACAGGGAGGAAGTGAGTATGTAATCACGTTGGCCAGACGACTATAGGGCTACATAATGCTGGCACATGGAGGCTGCATAATGCTGGCACTTGGAGGCTGCATAATGCTGGCACTTGGAGGCTGCATAATGCTGATACATGGGGACTGCATAGTGCTGTCACATCACAGCCACACATTTGGAAGGAGCTGGACAGGAGACAAGCGTGAGAGGTGAGTGAGGCTGCTGCTGGATTCCCCACATTAAAAATACCTCTAATGTGTCTGTGTTTGTATGTATTATGTGTATATCTTTGTATGTAAGTGTATATGACTGTTTATGGTTTTGTTTGTTTAGATGTGTATTTTTCTGAATTTTTCTTTAAATATGTATATGTACGTATGCCTGTATGTGTATGTATCTCTGTATGTGCGTGTCTGCGTGTGCATGGGGCCCACTGAAACTCTTTTGCCCGGGGCCCACAAAAAGGTGGAGCCAGCCCTGCTCTTCACTCACTCATCCCTGCAATGAGCGCGGCTGTGATGGCAGAGATCAGTGAGGAGCAGCGCGGGTGGTAACTTGACACTTATTGGGGACTGAGAGGAGCTATTGGCCGTAGCAGGGATGCGCTGTGACAGTGACACCCACCAGCGCTAACTTCTTAAACAGCTTTACAGTTGAAATGCATGCAGCTTTCACACGCGGGTCGAGAGTCGCCAGCCAGAACATGAAGCATTCCAATGTCGCCCCTATTTTCAACAGCCGTCAGACTGCACCCTTATTCATATATGTTTGAATAATGGGTGTGGCTTGAAATGGGTGTGGCTTAAACGGGGTGTGTTTTTTAAAATGGGTGGGGCTTCCCTACACACAAACACAGAACCTATCGTTAAAAATTTGAATCCCACCCCTGCATCCAAGAGACTGGCTATACATATTTAAAGTTCCTCAATAAAATTAGTCTTCTTCCTATTTGATCTATTTGATCAAAAAGTATTTTGGTCTCTGTGGACAATTTATGAATGCAGATATTTGACTACAGACAATTATGATGGTTTATGCGCATTTGAATTGCATTCCCCAAATCAATAGCTTATTTTAAAAAGTCTATTTTTTGTAATGATGGCTGGACCATACATGGCAAGCACTTGTTACCATTTTTGTGCCCCTACCCAATGCATTTCCTTATAGATTGTTTGGGAGCAGGACCCTCACTCTTCCTTTTCTATTTGAAATATATTTTATGCAATGTCTTTATTGTCTGTACTTATCTCCATTTAACTGTAAACTGCTCTGGAATATGTTGGTGCTATATAACTAAAATTATTATTATTATTATTAACATTATTATTATTATTATTATTATTATTATTATTATTATTATTATTATTATTATTATTTACTATTAGAAACATTCATCTTCTTAAGTATTCAAGAGGAACATATTTTGATAAACAATTACATGAGATCTTATTGATAAGATAAAATGATCCTTATTTCTCCAAGACTGAGACATTAATTAATGCAGTTAGGGAATACTACTAAAACCCCTGAGGTTCTGTTTTCTGGCTCGGAATGGCGTATCTCTGTGGAGCTCAGATTATATAAACTCGCTGTATTACAGTCTCATGTTTGTCTATACAATATGGTTTTGACATTGGAATCAGCAGATAATGAATAAAGACAGGACCCTTCTCTCTACTGCGCTGAATAAGGACAAAATATTACAATTTAATAGAACTGATGGGACAAAGAGTAACAGGTAATTGATTATAGACATTTTAGTCAACTTTCTAAAACAATATTTCTAAAATGTTTTTGTAGTTTTTAGAACAAACTCTTACAGAATGTTTAATAAAACCATCATTAGTGAATTCTTCCTGATGGGCTTCCAGAACCTCCACCAGTACCACGCTCTCCTTCTGTTTCTGGTCTTTGTGGTTTACCTGGGTACAGTTATTGGAAATGTGTTGATATTTCTTCTGGTGTCCACCAACCACTCTCTCCAATCACCCGTGAACTTTTTTCTTGGCCAACTCTCGTTATGTGATTTGCTGATCAGCACAAACGTTGCCCCTAATTCTATGCATGTAATATTAAAGAATGGAAGCCATATTTCTTTCCGAGGTTGTGTCCTACAGTTATTTTTCTTTGGGGCCTCAGCTGTGATTGAATGTAGTCTTCTGACCGTCATGTCCTACGATCGATACTTAGCCATCTGTAACCCTCTACATTACACTGCCATTATGAACCGTCGGCTCCCTTACTATTTGGCCCTTTGGTCATGGGCTTCTGGCTGTTTTTGCTCCTCCATAATCCACGTGAGTGTGCTTCAGCTGAACTTTTGTTACAAGAACGTCATTGACCATTTTTTCTGTGACCTTGCTCCTCTCATTGCACTTTCTTGCTCAGACTCAATAGTTGTGAGGATTGAAGTTTCCATTGTGACCATTGCTTTCGGGATTTTTCAGATTTTCTTCATCATTTTGAGTTATAGTTGCATTTTGAGAGCTATTCTCCAGATTTCCTCCTCTACGGGGAAGCAGAAAGCCTTCTCCACTTGTAGCGCTCATCTGACTGTTGTTTCAATATATTACGGGACACTCATTATTCTCTATATGATTCCAGGAGAGAACTATATAAATCTCAATAAGGCTTTATCCTTCTTGAATACGGTGGTGACTCCACTCTTCAATCCCATCATCTATAGTTTGAGGAGCACCGAGATCAGGAGAGCCATGACAAAGCTGTTGTGTCTAAATGCGAAAAGATACAAGTGAAATGGCCTTACACATTCATCTTGATGAGTTGTGGGAAAATGGGTGATTTCAACCAAAATTGGTGGTTTTGACTTTGTGGGGTTGACTTGAAGGATGACCATCATTTAGTTGACCATATCCTGAAATGAAGTTATCATTGTTTGAATGTTTTAGACTGATAATTGGAGTTGAGATGAGAAGGTTTTTCCTAAATTTCTTGAAAGTTGATGCAAAAGGACACCTCAACCATAAAGAACATGACTCAGGTGACATTTAAGAACAACTGATTCCTTAACCTCAACAATTGTCATTCTTCATCTTCTGAGTTGAAGTTGATATTGAAAGTTTTAATCTGTGAGAAAGAAAAAAATTATTTCTATGGATGATATGTATTTTTTGCAAGAATGATCTTTCTTACAGAGAATAGTGCCAGTAAGTTTATTCTTCATCATCCATTGTCATTGGTCATCTTGACCAGTGGCCAACGAACATGGGCTAAAATATATACAGCTCTGTGTGTAAAGAATTGTTCACTAAATTACCATTCAATCAGCGGCTGCCCAGCTATAAACCTGCTTCTATCCAATGCCTATCATCAACGTTAGGCAACATTCACACCTCTTTTAAGGTATACACAAAAAAGTATCCATGCTTATCCATAGTCCTTAAGGGGCATATACCTGTATATCTCCTGAACAAAGTACAAATAAAACACTTTTGTTTTTGCTCCCATTTATCATGAGCTGAACTCTGCGATCTATGACTTTTATTTTGTTCTCCAAAGGCCTTTTCTTTTTCTCTCTAATATTGTTCACAACTTTGTGTAAATCTGTATTAGTGACAGCTTCTGCTCTGTGGGGATAATCCTCCACCTCACAGGTGTGGCATATCCAGATGCTGATTAGACATCATGATTATTGCACAGGTGAGTCTTAGGGGTACTTTGCACGCTACGACATCGCAAGCCGATGCTGCGATGCCGAGCGCAATAGTCCCCGCCCCTGTCGCAGCTGCGATATCCTTGTGATAGCTGCCGTAGCGAACATTATCGCTGCGGCAGCTTCACATGCACTTACCTGCCCTGCGACGTCGCTCTGGCCGGCGAACCGCCTCCTTATTAAGGGGGCAGGTCGTGCGGCGTCACTGCGATGTCATACGGCAGGCAGCCAACAGGAGCGGAGGGGTGGAGATGAGCTGGATGTAAATATCCCACCCAGCTCCTTCCTTCCGCATAGTCGACGGGAGCCGCGGTGACGCAGGTAGGAAATGTTCCTCGCTCCTGCGACTTCACACACAGCAATGTGTGCTGCCGCTGGAGCGAGGAACAACATTGGACTGTCGCGTCAGCATAATTATGGAATTCGCCGACGCTACACCGATGATACGATTACGATGCTTTTGCGCTCGTTAATCGTATCATCTAAGATTTACACACTACGATGTCGAGAGCAACGGAAGAAGTGCGTCACTTTCGATATGACCCCACCGACATCGCACCTGCGATGTCGTAGTGTGCAAAGTACCCCTTAGACTGGCCACAATAAAAGGCCACTCTAAAATGTGTAGTTTTATCACATAGCACAATGTCGCAGGTTTGGATGGAGCGTGCAGTTGGCTGATGACTACAGAAATGTCACCAGAGCTGCTGCTCGTGAACTAAATGTTCATTTCTCTACCAAAGGCGTTTCAGAGAATTCGGGAGAATATCCAATCGGCCTCATAACCACAGACCAAATGTAACCCCCCAGCCCAGGATGTCCACACCAGCATTTTCCCATTCAAGATGGTCTGAGACCGGCCACCAACACAGCGGTTGCAACAATTATTGCATAACCAAAAGTTTTTTGTCCAACTGTCTGAAACTGTCACTCAGAAGACTATCTGTTGCTTGTCGTCCCCACTGGGGTCTCCACCTGACTGCAGTTCATCATTGTAACTGACTTGAGTGGGCAAATGTTCACATTCAATGGTCTCTGTAGCACATTGGTGAGGTATTATCTCAATGGATGAATCCCAGTTTTTACTGTTCTTGTGGTAAATACCGGTTATAGTCAATCTTCCCACTGCAGTGCGGTATGGACCGGTTTGCCCTTACATTTCAGTTTCTCTCTTCTGTAATTTCCCTGTATTTCTTGGTAAGACGGTAGATCTGTCCACTAACTGGTTGCAAATACAGAGTTGGGGCAACTTCTGTGCGATTCCATCGCTGTGGACATCTTGGATGAGCAGTTCTCTCTCCTAGCGCAGTATTTATGGAATTACCTTTGGGCATTCCAGGAGTGTCGAAGAGCATTACAGTCCTCATAAGCTTGGTAGAATATGCTTTGGGATATTTTCTATCTCTATGTTCATGAAAAGCTCTGAATGACAAGATTGGTGAGTAACTGACTATAAAAGACAAACTAAAAAGCCCATTATTATTGAGGTGTTGCATCAAGTAAGGTCCACTGAATGGGACAGAGGAAAATTCCACTAACCGTGAGGTGACATATGAGGAAATAATGGTTCAGCTCGGAATACTTGATGTTTTGATACTGTTGCATACCTGGTGCAGAATCGCCCATCCAGGTGGTATATGGTGTCATCTACAAAGAGTTCAAGATCTGGATTAGCAGATGGTTGATCAATAATAACATGAGAACATTAGCAGTTTCATTTTCCATCATTGATGAGCAATGTTCTACATCATATATGTCATCTTCATTGGCTGCTAGAGGTACTAAACGACCTCCTTTTACATTATGCGGCAATAATGTAGCTACATACTAAACTGCACATCTTTTTAGTGTCATATAAGAGGATAGTAGTAGTTACAGTTATATTATTAAGCTAAGCAGTCAAAAATAGAAACTGCCCAGCCTACTGCAGATATGAGCCTCGGGATGCATGGACTTAATCTGCAACTTGGGGATAGTGCATGTTAAAAGAATGTAGAAAAATGATGTGATGCTTGCAGTCCTTGCATTAGTGAGTGTGGCAATTTTTGTACCAAAAAAAGTGAAAAAGCCACAGCTTCATCCGTTTCCACTGCCCGAGTATACACTCCATGACAGAACTCCTGTCGCTTATCCATGTTATGTAAATAAAAGCTTATAACCTGACTTTAAATTCATCCATTGGTTTTATAAATTACTCTTTTGAAAGCTGAAACCCTCCCAAATTTGGTTTAGGTTATGAAAATAAAGTTGCTGCAAAGCTGAAATATTGATCATTTAATGAACGCAGAAAGGTCAGATTTTGGCAAGACAAAAGTTTTGGCGCCCACAGAAAATAATGTGAAATTCAAACAAATAATTAACTTCTAATACAAAGATATGTTGCATAACATTGGTGAATGAAGTTGTGGTGCTATTAGAGCCATATTTAATATTTTGTGTGACTTCCATGAGCTTGAAGCACTGCATCCATGCGGTTCAACAATGATTCATACAATTTATTGATGAATTCATCAGGAATAGCAGAGAATGCAGTCTTACATGCCTCCCAGAGTTCATCTACATTATTTGGTTTTGTCTTCCAAGCCTCCTCTTTCATACTAGCCCAAACATGCTCAATGATGGTCATGTCTGGTGACTGGGCTGGCCAGTCCTTGAGCACCTTGATCTTCTTTGCCAGGAGGAGCTTTGTTGTAGAGATGGATGTATGAGATGGAGCACCATCCTGCTGCAGAATTTGACCCCATTTATGATAGGAAATGTAGGAGGTAGCTAATGCTTCTTGATATTTTAGGCTATTAATATTGCCTTCCACCTTCTAAATGTTTTGCACACCCCCATACTGAATGTAATCCCAGACCATGATCTTTCCACCACCAAACGTAACTGTTTTCTGGATCCATACAGGCTCCAGTCAGTAGGTCTCCTGCAGTATTTGTGGCGGCTGTGGTGTAATTCAACATAAAGATTCATCAGAGAAATCCACCTTCTGCCACTTTTCCAGCATCCGTGTGTTTAGCAGGCTGTGGGACTTGGAAAATGACACACTTTTTTTTAATTGTCTTTTGTTTAGTGCTGGCTTCTGGGCACTGATTCGACCATGGAGGCCATTTCGAGACAGAATCCTGCAAACTGTTCTAGTTGACACAGGGACTTGAGGTGACCAGGCCTTTTGGAGCTCTGCTGCAGAAGAGGGGCTGGCTTTGGATTTTCTAACCAACAAACATTTCTCCTGAGCAGTTGTCTTGCGGGGTCTGCCGGACCTGGGCTTGTCAAAAACATGTCCAGTCTCTTCAAAACTGTTTCTCATTTTTGTACTTGATGCTGAGGCACAATAAAGCTGCCAGCTACCTCTGCAGTGGATCTGTATTTCAGCCTCTTAGTAATCAAGGCTTTGGTCGCAGGGTGGATTTTTTGGCATGTTCTCAGAGGTCAAGTTGCAGTTAAAGTGAAGGTCTGGGGTGCTGGGTTTCTTTTTATACACACCCACTAATTAACCATTCATTTAGTGAGCACAGGTAAGGATGTAAACTAGAATTTGGTGCATTATTTGACAAGGCGACAAAACCTTTGTCTGGCCAAAATCTGACCTTTCTGTGTTGATTAAAGGATCAATATTTCAGCTTTGCAGCAACTTTATTTTCAAAAACTAGTCCAAATTTGGGAGGGTTTCAGCCTTCAAAAGAGTAATTTCTAAAACCAATGGATGAATTTAATCCCTTCAGCCCCAGAGCGTTTTCTGTTTTTGCGTTGTTTTTTTTTTGCTCCCATTCTTCCGAGAGACTTAACTTTTTTATTTTTCTGTCAATCTTGCCATATGAGGGCTTGATTTTTTGCGGGACAAGTTGTACTTTTAAATGAAACCATAGGTTTTACCATATAGTGTACTGGAAAACAGCAAAAAAATTCCAAGTGTGGAAAAACTGCAAAAAAAGTGTGATTGCACAATAGTTATTGGGATATTTTATTCATCGTGTTCACTATATGGTAAAACTGATTTGTCACTGGAATGCCTGAGGTTGGTGCGAGTTTGCAGACATCAAACATGTATAGGTTTAGTTGTATCTAACAATTTTGTCTAATAAAAGTGGCACACGTTTTGTGCCATTTTCCAAAACCCGTAGCGTTCTCATTTTTCGGGATCTATAGCTCAGTGATGGCTTATTTTTTGTGTCTTGAGCTGATGTTTCTAATGGTTCAATTTTTGCGCAGATATTACATTTTGGTCGCCTGTTATTGCATTTTGTGCAAAACATGCGGCGACTAAAAAATGACATTTTGGCGGTTGGAATTGTTTTGCCGCTATGCCGTTTACTGATCAGATTAATTGATTTTGCAGTTTGATAGATCGGGCATTTATGAATGCGGTGATACCAAATATGTGTATATTTGTTATTTTTTTAATCCTTTAATTTTCAATGGGGCGAAAGGGGGGTGATTTGAATTTTTAGGTTTTTTTATTTTTTTTTATTTTTTAAACTTTTTTTTTTTTTTCTTTATTTTACTAGTCCCCCTAGGGGGCTATATAGATCAATAATCCGATCGCTCTGGCCTATCTTCTGATCACAGCTATACAGCTGTAAACAGCAGATATGCTAAGTTATTGCTTCACTCAGCTCCGGGCCGAGTGAAACAGAAAGTGACTCATGTTACCTACAGACGTCATCATAGGACCCTGTGCTACCATGGCAACCACCGAAAGTCATGTGATCATGCATGTGACTTCCAGTGGGGGCGGCGATAAGTAAAAGTAATGGCCGCGCGCATATACATCTTGCTACCAGACTTTGGCAGCGAGATGTAAGGGGTTCAATGTTATGGGTGGATTGCGATTCCACTCGTAACATGCAGGCACACATGTCAGCTGTTGAAAACAGCTGATATGTGCGCGGATCGTCGCGACCTGCCCAAGGCAGGGGGCGGGGATTAACCTCACACGATCCATGACGGATAGATCCGTCACTGGTCATGAAGGGGTTAAAGTCAGGTTATAAGCCTTTATTTACATAACATGGCTAAGCCAAAGGACTTCTGTCAGGGAGTGTAAACACCAACAAGGCAGGCATGTGCCCCAAAAAGGGATAATTTTGTGATAGTTTTTACATGTATGTTTTTAAAGGGGTGGTTCACTCATTTTTTAAATTTTCTCTATGAGTGTAATTTACCATTATAGGTGTTTTCTGCATTGGCCTCTATTTGCAGTTTGGGCACTGAGTGGCGCTATCCTGCCCACTCAGTGTCAGTCACATGACCCCCTGGTGCTGCGGCCGCTAGTATCCTCTTACATCCCGTCAAGTTCCGGACACTCAGACTTGACGGTTACGTCAGAGGATGCTGGCGCCACTCACATTGATTGACAGGGCTGTGGGCGGTGACTATGTGGCGCCCTGGACAAGCCAGGGGCCACAGAGAACAACACAACACACCCCACACTCCCGGTCAGGCACACCGAAGTCAGACTAAAATCCTTGTTGCCTTCCTCCAGGGGCTGATGATCACACCAGGGGGCGGGGCCAGGCGGTTTGTCCCTGCCTGCCGAGGAGTTCACAGTCCTGGAGGTGGGAAAAGGCAGGCAGTTTAGTAGTGGAGGTGAAAGTGGAAGGAAGTGAAGTTGTAGTGGAGCAGCCTGAAGTAGGTCCGGGTGTGTGGCCCGGACGGATCAGCAAGGTTGGCAGACGGTGGTGACCGTCTGCAGGAGTGGCCTGTCGGAGTTACCAAAAGGGCCGTGGATGGGCGGTGGCCCGGCGGTACCGGACCGGTACACGAAGAGAGGTCAGCACCATCTGGCAGGGGATTGCGGACCCCGGCAAGGCTAGGAGTCGCCGTGAATTTGCAAAATCCGTTAGCGAAGGGAACCTCCTGGGTTTCCCAGCAACCAAGTCCCGAAAGAAGGCAACAGTCGAACCGTGAAAGGGAAACACAGCACCGCCAAAGCTACTATTTCTCAGGACCAGCACCTGCGGGCAAAAGGGGCTCCTCCGGCCCATATTCAAGTCGGGAAGCGGGTTACCGGTGGGAACCCATCGGAACTAAACAGTACACAGGTGCAAGGAAAGGCAGTCACCATCAACCTGCCGGGAGAAACAACCGCAGCCGTCTGTGGGACCCGTCCATCCAGCCGTGTGTTTTACCGAGAACTGCGTCTTCATCATTGGCTGAGTGAGTACCACCGTGCCGTGCGGCACAGCGCTGCCCCCGCGACCCTGCACCTCACCAGGCCCCACAACCCGCCTGTCATCCATCCCTACCTACCCCATCACCGGGCCCCAGGACAACCAACCCCCTACCCACGGAGGGGAGAACTACCAACAACGCTGCTCCCTGTCATCGCTCCCGGGATCCCCGTCTAGAGCAGCAGTGGTGTCACCAAAATCACCACAACCGTGGGTAGCGTCACGGACAATAAATCCCCACAATCAATCCCCTTTTCACTCACGGGCGACGAACGCCGCTCGAGTCCCCGGGATCCGGCCCACCGCTAGAGCCACCACCGAGCAGCAGCAGCAGCAGCAGCCGGACCCGAGCAGTGGGAGAGCGCGGCGTCCCCTCCTCCGCCCGCGACAACTTGGCATCACGAAAAGGATCTTACCGCTCTGCCGTTCGGTAAAGGTGCGCCTTGTGACCGCCGGAGGTGTCCGGCCGAAAATTTCAAGAAGCCGCCATTTTGGGCGCGAAGAATTTCCGCTCGAGCGTCTCCTCGAACAGTGGAGGCGCGAAGGCCAAAACCCCGCCCCTGTAGAGGAGGAGCCGAAAAGAAACGAAGGGGGAAGAATGGTGGCCGGCCGCATGTAGCTGAAGCTGTGGAGTGCAGGGACACCAGGACTCTGCAGAAACCCATTCCTGGACCCCAACGCGGCAGGATGTGTCGGAAGACCCAGGCCCAGATCCACTTCATGCTGGCGAAGTGGACGTCGGGGATGAAGGGCATGGCTGCAATTGTATGGGCGCGCGAAGTGGAGATAATCCTGGAGGAGCAGGTAAGCGACCCACGCCCCTATGTCCCACAGAAAACGGCCACTGCGGCTGAGGGGCCCGGCCTGCTCCCGTCCACCACACCGTCTCCCTCGTCGCCTGTGTCCGCAGCCCACGCCCCGACCGACCCGCTGCCTCAGTCGGGGGCAGCGGAGCCCGTACCATCTACGGGGAAGGACCCAGTTCCTGGGCCCTCCGGCCTTGCCGTCACCATCGCCCCAGCACCGCGAACAACGTCCCCTCCGGCCCCGAGCATGGCCGCGACGGAGATGACGACGGCTCCGGCAGTCCGCTCGGCCGCAACGAAGGCGGTCCTCGCTCAGAAGCTAGCACCGCAAGTCACGTTGACCGCTCCCAGACCTCCGGCCTCAGCTGAGGCACGGCGGGAATGTAGCTGCCAAGCAGCAGAGCAGACCATGTCACAGCGGGGTCCCTATTTGCTGAAGGTGTTGGTCGTAGCCGCCACGGAGGGACTCCGGCTGGGCCTGTCCCCCACGCAGGCCGACCCAGAGCAGGCCACTGATCGGTGGGGCCCACGGCAGTATGAGAGGCCGGTCATAGCCGGCGCCGAGGGCACCCAGGTGGGCCTGGCTCCTGAGCAGGAAATGCAGATGTGCATGCCCGCATTTATGTGAAAAGGAGCGGCAGCGGAGTCCCGTTGCAAGTTGTCCCCCGTTGGGACCACCAGTGTTAAAAGTACTGTTTGAAGTTTTGAGAATGATAAGGAATGATTTACCGAAGAGTTACCTGATTGTCAACCTTGATTTGAAACCGGTCGTTGCCGGCACCGTTGTCCCCGTTGGGACCCCTCTTTGTGCGTAGAAACTACTACGAACTAGCCCGAGAACTAGCAGGGCAACCAAAAACTTGTGGCTTGTAAATAAAATGTTATGTTACGCTTTCACCATTGCCGCCTCCGGAGAGGCAGATTGGAGGAAGGGCCCACAGTGGAGCAGGCTGGGGCCCAGCCACCACCGGAACCGGTGGCGATCCTCTGGGGGATTCCAGGGGTTCCCCATGGACGTGGGTCCCCTGGAAAGGACAGAACCCGCTCGGGCAACTTGTGCAGGACTGGGGTCAAGGGGTGCTGCCGGTTTGCTAGAGGCAGCATCAGGGCCAGGTTGCTTGGGTGGGAGAGAGCGGAAGCCATAACTGTTACCGTTTGCAACGTTTAAGTAAGAGTACCTCCCGATGTGGGAAGATGTTATTATACTTGTAGTGTGTGTTACCGTTTTTCTTATATTTTTCAGTTGTGAAAATAAAACCGGTGATGGACGGGCAGCCCGCGGATGGTCTGCATTTAACTAAGGGGGAATGTGGCACCCTGGACAAGCCAGGGGCCACAGAGAACAACACAACACACCCCACACTCCCGGTCAGGCACACCGAAGTCAGACTAAAATCCTTGTTGCCTTCCTCCAGGGGCTGATGATCACACCAGGGGGCGGGGCCAGGCGGTTTGTCCCTGCCTGCCGAGGAGTTCACAGTCCTGGAGGCGGGAAAAGGCAGGCAGTTTAGTAGTGGAGGTGAAAGTGGAAGGAAGTGAAGTTGTAGTGGAGCAGCCTGAAGTAGGTCCGGGTGTGTGGCCCGGACGGATCAGCAAGGTTGGCAGACGGTGGTGACCGTCTGCAGGAGTGGCCTGTCGGAGTTACCAAAAGGGCCGTGGACGGGAGGTGGCCCGGCGGTACCGGACCGGTACACGAAGAGAGGTCAGCACCATCTGGCAGGGGATTGCGGACCTCGGCAAGGCAAGGAGTCGCCGTGAATTTGCCAAATCTGTTAGCGAAGGGAACCTCCTGGGTTTCCCAGCAACCAAGTCCCGAAAGAAGGCAACAGTCCAACCGTCAAAGGGAAACACAGCACCGCCAAAGCTACCATTTCTCAGGGCCAGCGCCTGCGGGCAAAAGGGGCTCCTCCGGCCAATATCCAAGTCGGGGAGCGGGTTACCGGTGGGAACCCATCGGAACTAAACAGTACACAGGTGCAGGAAAAGGCAGTCACCATCAACCTGCTGGGAGAAACAACCGCAGCCGTCTGTGGGACCCGTCCATCCAGCCGTGTGTTTTACCGAGAACTGCGTGTTCATCATTGGCTGAGTGAGTACCACCGTGCCGTGCGGCACAGCGCTGCCCCCGCGACCCTGCACCTCACCAGGCCCCACAACCCGCCTGTCATCCATCCCTACCTACCCCATCACCAGGCCCCGGGACAACCAACCCCATACCCACGGAGGGGAGAACTACCAACAACGCTGCTCCCTGTCATCGCTCCCGGGATCCCCATCTAGAGCAGCGGTGGTGTCACCAAAATCACCACAACCGTGGGTGGCGTCACGGACAATAAATCCCCACAATCAATCCCCTTTTCACTCACGGGCGACGAACGCCGCTCGAGTCCCCGGGATCTGGCCCACCGCTCGAGCCACCACCGAGCAGCAGCAGCAGCAGCCGGACCCAAGCAGTGGGAGAGCGCGGCGTCCCCTCCTCCGCCCGCGACAACTACTGCACATCACAGCCCAGCATCGAGGGGAGGTTCTGGAGGGCTCCAGTGTGGAGGGGTGAAGACAGAGCGCGCTGCTTAGCATCCGTCAGATGTGGGAGGTACAGGGCGCCAGTGTAGAGTACAGGGGGTGTTCTTCAGCTGAAATTCCCCCTGTCACGCAAGTATGTGATCACACTATCCGCCCGCTGTGCACTTCTCAGCTGTCAGAAGAGCCTGTTGTGTCAGCAGTGTGATCATGTGCTCCTACAAGCAGCACAGGTGAAAGGAAGCTGCATGGGACCAATTTGCTCCACTCTGTCACCTGCACAACAAGTCCCAGAGTGGAGACAGTTAGTGACATGTAGCATCCGGTCACCTGCACAACAAGTCCCAGAGTGGTAACAGTTAGTGACATGTAGGTTCCGGTCACCTGCACAACAAGTCCCAGAGTGGAAACAGTTAGTGACATGTAGCATCTGGTCATCTGCACAACAAGTCCCAGAGTGGAGACAGTTAGTGACATGTAGCACCCGGTCACCTGCACAACAAGTCCCAGAGTGGAGACAGTTAGTGACATGTAGCATCCGGTCACCTGCACAACTAGTCCCATAGTGGAGACAGTTGGTGACATGCTCTGCTCTTACACATAGTGTGCTATCTGTCACTATCTTGCTCCACTCTGGGACTTGTTGTGCAGGTGACCGGATGATACATGTCACTAGCTTGCTCCACTCTGGGACTTCTGCTGCATAGTACCAACTTTCTCCACTCTCACCTGCACAACAAGTCCCAGAGTGGAGACAGTTAGTGAAATGTAGCATCCGGTGACCTGAACAACAAGTCCCAGAGTGGAGACAGTTGGTGACATGCTCTGCTCTGACACATAGTGTGCTATCTGTCACTATCTTGCTCCACTCTGGGACTTGTTGTGCAGGTGACCAGATGCTATATGTCACTATCTTGCTCCACTCTGGGACTTATTGTGCAGGTGAGAGTGGAAAAAGTGGGTCCTATGCAGCAGAAGTCACAGAGTGGAGCAAGTTGGTTACAGAGCACCTCTCTCCCCCCCTCTCTTATCTCCCCCTCCCTCTCCCCCCCTCTCTTCTCTCCCCCCACCCTCTTCTCCCACCCCTCTTTTCTCCCCCTCCTCTCTTCCCCCTCTCCCCCCTCTTTTCCCTCTCTCTCTCTCCCCTCTCTCTCTTTTCCCTCCCTCTTTCTTTTCCCTCTCTCTCTCCCCCCTCTCTCTCTTGTCCCTCCCTCTCTCTTTTCCCTCCCTCTCTCTTTTCCCTCCCTTTCTCTCTTTTCCCCCTCTCTCTCTCTCTCTCTCTCTCTCTCCTGGCATGGTCAGTACAGAAATCTCTCGATCGTGGAGGGGTGAGAGGGAGTAATAAACATGGAGTCCCTAATGTGTCTGTGCATTTATTTCTAATAAAGTATTTTTCTCTGTGTGATGTCTTTTTTTTTTTTTTTTAACTTTTTATTGGAGATTCTTAATGGCCGGGTCAAACTTGGCCTGACATTAAGAATCTCGGACTTTATACCAGCTGGTAAAACATAGCTGGTATTAACCCCTTATTACCACGCGAGCCACATGCCACCAGGGCCACTGAAAGAGTTGGATACAGTGCCAGAAGATGGCGCTTCTATGAAAGCGCCATTTTCTGGGGCGGCTGTGGACTGCAATTAAAAAAGCTTGGGCCACCCTGTGCTGCGGATTTCAATCCCCAGCTGCCTATTTGTACCTGGCTGGGCACAAAAAAATGAGCGAAGCCCACGTAATTTTTTTTTTTTAAATTATTTCATGAAATTCATGAAATAATTTAAAAAAAAAGGGCTTCCCTATATTTTTGGTTCCCAGCCGGGTACAAATAGGCAGCTGGGGGTTGGGGGCAGCCCGTACCTGCCTGCTGTACCTCGCTAGCGTAAAAAAAATATGGTGAAGCCCACATCATTTTCTTAAAAAAGTTTTTAGGCAAAAACCTTTATAAAAAAAAAAGGCTTCCCTGGATTTTCCATTGCCAGTGAAGGTAACACCAAGCAGCGAGGGTTAGCAGCCAGCAACTGCTTGGGTTACCCTTAGCAATAGAAAATGCTGCGGGAGCCAACACTTTTTTTTTTACCCCTAACCCTAGGTTAGGGTTATGTGTTTGTTTTGTTTTGTTTTTATGTTTTTGTTTTTTATTTTAATTAATTTTTTAAAAAAAATCGACATGGGCTTCGCCCATCGAGCACCAGTACATTTTACTGCTCACTCATGCCTACTCCTGACCACAGTGCCAGCAGAACAAGTAATCAAATGACTCCAGTGTCAGCCGATTACTTGTTCTGTGTCCCCCTGCATCCATCGCAGCGTGTGAGGGCTGTGAGGTCACCTGAGT
The DNA here is from genome assembly GCF_048569485.1 of Anomaloglossus baeobatrachus. Lineage (NCBI taxonomy): Eukaryota > Metazoa > Chordata > Amphibia > Anura > Aromobatidae > Anomaloglossus > Anomaloglossus baeobatrachus. Next base: position 696,594,461 of record NC_134356.1, read on the forward strand.
TCAGTCCAGCACTGGAGTCAGCTGATCTGAACTCAGCTGAACTCCAGCCCGCACATGCTGCGATGGATGCAGCCCGCACACGCTGCGATGGATGCAGGGGGACATAGAACAAGTAAGGCCTAAGCCACACGGCGAGAAAAACGGTGCGAGTGGAGTGCGATAAAACATCGCATTCCTTTTGGACCAATATTAGCCTGTGTATCAGCGCACATGAGCAATTATTTTCCCAGCCCTAATCGAACCGAAAAAAACAATCACAGCATGCTGCAATTGTAATACAAGAATCTTTCTCTTTTACCCATTCAAGTGTATGGGATGAGAGAAAAATCGCACTGCACTTGCGGTACATCGGTGTACCGCAAGTGCAGAGTGAGAATCGCAATAGCCGACTACGTAGGAGAGAGGGAGAGAAATCCCTCCCACCCCTCCTCAGTGCCGGCCCACCCGCCCCTCCGCAGTGCTGGCTTGCCCCTCCTGAGAGCTGGACCGCTCCCTACAGCTGAGGTCCGCTCACACAGTCGGACGTCACTCGCAGGGACACACGCATGACACTCAGCTCTGCTGTACTGCCAGCGTGAGCCGAGTGTCATGCGAGGGGATCGCAGTAATCCCCGTGTGGCCCCAGCCTAATCGGCCGACACTGGAGTCAGCTGATCTGAACTCAGCTGAACTCCTGTACACACAGCCCGCACACGGTCACATGTGATCGACAGCAGGCAGTGACTGCTGTTAACTTGCATCCATTGCAGCGTGTGCGGGCTGTGAGATCAGGAGTCAGCTGACTCCAGCGCCGGCCGATAAATTCTGTTTCACGCTGCAGAAGGATCCGGTAAAATAACGGTTGCATGCGTTGCACATTTAATCCACGGGATCCGGTCATATGCGGTTTGCGGTTGTTTGCTGACAGGCAAAAAACGGCAACGTGAAAGTAGCCTGCAAAATGCATGCCACACGGATAATACGTACGACACACAGACTAGGCAAGAGGTAAAAAAAGCAATCTCATGACCCCTTCCTTTTTTTTTTTCCCCCGATTTTTTTTTTCACATGTTGCGCCGGCTAATAATCATAATTTATGTAAACACACAGACTATGAACTATATGAGAACAAGCAGAAGATAGACGCTTTCTTCCCTGGGTTGTGCAGAGCTGGGAGCTTCTGCTGTCTCTGCTGTGATTGCTTTCAGTGCATCCACACTGGAAAGAGGCAGGGAAGAGTCTTTGGGTGGAGAGGAGAGCTGAGTGGGTGTGTTAGATACAGCCCTAGAGCCACAAAGAATTATGGGAGTTTTAGGAACTGAACCCAGGAAGTCAGAAGAGAGATTAACCGCATCAGAGCTGGAGCCAGAAATGAGGATGTGCTGCTAGAGCACAATAAAAGGTAATATTGCTGAAAAAACATAATAGATGTGTAGAGAGCCACATATTAGCAAGATTTATAAAAAAAAAAAAAATCAGTTCTGGTAACTGGACAACTTCTTTAAGTAGCATATTACTCTGTTATTTGCTGCTGGTTACCAACTGTTCTAGGCGGACAGGTGGAAGTCACTTGGCCATTAGTACAGCTGTATTTGCAGTAAAGAGCTTTAAAGGGGTTTAATCCACTCCAAAGAAACCTCTGAGTATTACACATCTATTTTCATTAAAGGATTTGCTTTATTGCATTTTGTTGCAACCTTATTCACAGAGGGACTCAGACGCACTTTAAAGTAAACTGAACTAGTAGTGAAATAATTATCCTTTTTTTAAGGATCCAAAACAGGTGTTCTAATTTCACAAATCGAGTACTCAATTATACAGGCTTTTGTTCAAGCTTTACAAAAATGAATCTTTTGTTTATAGAGCAGGAAAAGGCTATCACTATATATTTCAATGGGCAGGCAGCCAGGAGATATGCGGCTCTCGTGGCTGTCGAGAAGCCACATTGTAGAGAATTAGTATGGGACAGGTAAAAAGCACTATAGGGCCAGCAATGACTTAGAGACAGGTCCACCATCAGGGCATTTCAACCATGATTGGTGTAGGGGGGCCTGGTGAAGAGGGGTGCCTGGTCAGGCCTGGGGTAATTACTTAGCTTTGTTAAGCCTCTTCGGGCCCCAGTCACAGCCACAGCAGAGGGGCCCGGCAATGTCGCTTTGGCCACTACAACACATTGCTATGTTGTAGGCAACGCTCTTCAGAGGCATCGCATGCAAATTAGCCACGTGCTGCAGACAAGGTGAGTGGAGCAGAACAGAGTGCCGCGTCATCAGGCCTAGAGCGCAGCAGTATGATGAGGTCATCACTCTGCGACTCAGTTTCGGAAATATAGCTGGTGCGGGACCCAGAGGGCAAGGGGTCCCTCACAAGTAAAGGGATACTATAGAACACAGGGTCCGGCTGACTCACCACGAAACTGGTGAGCCTGATGGGTCCCGGAACCAGTAAGAGGCCCTTCTTAAGAAAAGTACTCTGCAGCTCTGAGCTCTGCTCAGTGCTCTGCAGTACAATCCCCTGGCTGACAGCATGGGGAAGAAGATGCCAAGACTCATCACTCAGGAGAGGATGGCAGCTGCAGCCAAGGAGGAGCTGATTCCTGCAGGAGTGAGGCTCAGAGCTGAGGAGACAACGGGAAGATGGAGGCTGCACATCCACAGCAGGAAAGGAAGTGCAGTAATAACTCCACGAGTCATTACAAACTTATGAAGAAACAGAGAGATGAGTATATACTTGTTGAATATGTTTGTTTGCTTTTACATACTTATGTTGCTTGTACTTTATAGAATTGTGCATATGGCTGTGTATATATAGTATATGTGTATGTGAATGTATATAGGATGTGTGTATATAGTATATGTATCTCTGTACATAAATAGTATAAGTGCCTATATGTATATATAATATATGCCTGTGTATGTTCCTGTATGTGTGTGTATATTATACAGATGGGTAGTGTGTTTGTGTATAATATACGGAGTGGCAGTTTGTGTGTATATTACACAAAGGGTTAGTGTGCATGGGTTATGCTATATAGAGGAGTAGTGTGTGTGGTGTATTATACAGAGGGGCAGTGTGTGTGGATAGTATACAGAGGGGCAGCGCATGTGAGAGATATCATATAGAGGGGCAGTGTGTGTGTGGGATATTATAGAGAGGGGTAGTGTGTGTGGGTTGATAATATACATAGGAGCAGTGTGGAGGATATTATACAGGGAGGCAGTGTGTGGGAGAGATATACAGTGGAACATTGTGTTGGGGTATATTATTCATAGGGGCAATGTGTGTGGGAGGATATTATAGATAAGGGGGGGTTGTATTATGGAGAAGAGTATTATTAATTTTCTGATGGAAATACTTCATTTTCCGGAATAGTTTCAAGGATGCTAATATTTGTGTCCATGACTGTGTGTGTGTATTATACAGAGGGGCAGTGTGTGTGTGTATTATACAGAGGGGCAGTGTGTGTATTACACAGAGGGTCAGTGTGTGTGGGGGGATGCTATACAGAGAGACAGTGTGTGTATGTGGGATATTATACAAATGGGCAGCTTGTGTGTGGGATATTATACAGGGGGCATTGTGTATGTGTGTGGTGAGGTATTATACAAAGGAGCAGAGTGTGTGAAGAATATTATACAGAGAGGGATTGTGTAGGGCATATATAGACAAGCCATGTGTATGTGTGGTGGATATTATACATAGGGGCAGTGTGTGGGGGGATATTATACATAGGGGCAGTGTGTGTGGGATAGATATACAGCAGGGCATTGCGTAGGGGTATATTATACAAAGGGGCAATGTGTGGGAGGATATTATACATAGGGGTAGTATGGGTGAGATATTATGTAGAGGGGGGGTGTAGAGTGTGTATTATGTAGAAGGGTGGTGTAGGGGGTGTATTATTCATTTTCTGAGGGAGATACTTCATTTTTTGGAATGACTTCAAGGGTGCTAACATTTTAGGCCATGACTGTGTGTGTGTGTGTGTCTGTGTGTGTGTGTGTGTGTGTGTGTGTGTATTCAAGAATGGCAGTGAGACTGTGGAAGGTTTTAGGGGTGGAGGCAGAGCTGGGTGAAGTCTCAAGGGGGCCCGAAAATTTTGTTAGTATGGGGCCCTGAAATTTGTGTTTGGGCGGTGAACAAAAAATAATTACGGTACATATTTACCACTAAAATGTTGTTTTAACTAAAGTTGAGCACGGTTCGTGGTTTGTGGTTCTCCAGTTCGCGGTTCGAGTGATTTTGGGGGTTATTCTAGAACTCGAGCTTTTTGCTAAAAGTTCGTTAGCTCGAGTTACGCTCGAGAACTGTTCGATCAGCCGAAAGCCTAGCTAATTACTAGCTGGCTTTCCGCTGTAATAGTGTAAGTGACTCACACTCTGTGACTCACACTATTATCAATTTTCAGCGTATAGTGTGCGGGGACTGCGCGTTTAGATCACTGCTGCTGGGATAATGGCGATCGTCATTTTTTTTTTTTCTTCCTTCCCTAAGCACGCGTGTAGTGGGGCGGGCCAGCATGGCCAATCCCAGACACACACACAGCTAAGTGGACTTTTTGCCAGACAAGCAAGGGCATGTGTCATAGGCTGTCCATGTCACATGTACTTGCATTATAAATACAGCCATTTTCCCGTCTGGACGCCATTATCTGCCTTCTGCGTCTGGGTGTAAGTCACCGCTGACGCAGCTCCTGGCGCCGATCCTGCTGTGTATGCTCTACACACAGCGCTCTATAGATTAGGGATAGAAGTTTAATTCAGCCCTTTTCAGGGCTTATTTCATCCGGCTCAGAGCCATAGGTGACAGTCAGGTCCGTGGAAACGCTGTATAACAGCGTCTGTGTACCGAAGGTCAGGGAGTTCCTTGCTGCATTTCACCATTAGGAGGGATAGAAAGTGAGGCTTCCTTTCCTCTACACTGACCCACAACCCGGCCACTGTACCCTCATGCACATTTTTGCAAAGCCATTTTACTTGAAAAGAGTTCTGCCAGTTAGTGCCATCCAAAGAGTGGCTGCTGTACTCCATTATTGTGCCACTTGTGCCAAGCAATCTGCAGCACCTGTGCATTGCACCCTCCTGCTCACTTTTATTAAGCTATTATACTCGCAAACACAGCAGAAATTTAGTGGCATCCAAAAAGTGGCTGTTGTACTCCATTTGTGTCCCATTTGTGCCAAGCAAGTTCCACCACCTCTGCATTCTACCCTCCAGCACATTTTGCTACACTATTGTTATAGCAAACAGTGCTGAACATAAGTGGCATCCAAAAAGTGTCTGCTATACAAATTTAGTGTTCCACTTGTGCCAAGCAAGTCCCACCACCTCTGCTTTCTACCCTCCAGCACATTTAGCTACGCTAATTTTATAGCAAACAGTGCTGCTAGTTTTAGGGCTATAGTTGCATTGTCAGGGATAGTCAGTGTTGGTTCTTCAGCTGTCAATAAAGCTAGACCACCGCTGCAATTTACACCCCCTCTCAATTTTTACTACCACATGTTAAGTGGACAATCTTGTTGCTATCAAAATGAGTGGCAAAATGACAGATGCTGGTGGAAAGGGGAACAGGCGTTTGGAAAAGGAAAAAAAGTTTGTGTCCGTGGGGAAAGTGGCAAATCTACATTAACATCTGCTGAAGATAGGCCATCTTCCAGCAAAAGTAAGATGTCTACTACTTTCCGTGGACAATCCGATGTGCTCCCTTTTTTACGGAACAAAACAACTGGAACAAAGGTAGATGATGCACAAAAAAAGCACATGCTTGAATGGCTCTCAAGTGCTCCAACAAGTGCCCTCTCCTCCACCTCAACTACCGCATCCAAAAAAACCCAGCCCTCTGAGTTGTCATCCCAATCACATTTGCTTTCTCCCAGCTCTCAAGTCTCCATCCGCCCTGCACAGTATGGTGGATCAGAGATGGCTGAGTCTGCCGAGCTGTTCAGTCACACTATAGCCTGGCAATCAGAGGTATGCTCCCAAGCTACAGTGAGTACAGACCAGGAAATGGTCTGCAGTGATGCCCAGAACCTTTGTGACTCTGATTCAGGCCGTGAGGACCAAGTTTCTGAGCATAATGTTGACCCTTTGTCACAAACTGTAACACCTGTTGGTAGAGACAATGAGGAACATATTGATGACGATGAGACGCAGATACCAGATTGGGATGACAACTTAAATATTCGGTCAGGGCAGGAAGAGGCTAGGTCTGAGGGTGAGGGGAGTGCAAACACAACGCTTGATGAGGAAGTTCTAGATACCACCTCTTGTCAACCCACAGTCAGGCACTCGAGGAGGTCAACAGAGGCGGTGGAGGGGGGAACAACTGACGATGAAGTTACCTTGCGCCTTCCTGGACAGAGTCGGAGCACTGGTAGCACGTCTACAACTGCATCCTCAACCATCACTCTGCCTCTGAGCACTAGTCAGGGGGGCTCAGCAGGTCGCATGCCCTCTAAGCCTTGCCTAGCCTGGTCCTTTTTTGACCTTTCAAAGGATCGCCCAAATCATGTGATCTGTAAAATTTGTTGGGAATCTGTAAGTAGAGGCCAAAACCTCAGCAGTTTGACAACTTCTTCCATGAATCGTCACATGAATAAATATCATATGTCCCAGTTGAAAGCTCACCGTGCTGCAATGCGGCCTAGCGAGCGGACCAACCACCGCCTTCCCCTTCCAGTGCATCCGCGCGCTCTTCATCTTCTAGGACTGTGGGGACAGCTGTCACCCCTGGTTTTCCACGCACAACTTCCCCCACTGTAACCGAAACAGACAGTTTGCTTGGTAGGTCGTCAGTTGGTTTGGAAGGGGAAACAAGTGTGTGTGTACAGCTCTCTCAGACATCGATAGCACCAACGTTGGATGAAGGCAACATCATATCTACGCCTGCACTTTCCTCGCAAACCTGCATTTTTCCAGGGACACCCTACTCACCACCGTCTACACACAGCAGCCAGATCTCTGTCCCTCAGATGTGGACAAATAAAAGGCCATTTCCTGCGACCCATGACAAACCTAAGAGGTTGACTTTATCCCTCTGTAAGCTCTTGGCTACCGAAATGCTGCCTTTCCGCCTGGTGGACACACAGGATTTTCGAGACCTTATGTCCGTCGCTGTGCCCCAGTACCAGATGCCCAGTCGCCACTACTTCTCTAAGAAAGGTGTGCGTGCACTACACCAGCAAGTCGCACACAATATCACCGCTTCCTTGAGAAACTCTGTGTGTCAACGGGTGCATTTCACCACCGATACTTGGACCAGTAAGCATGGACAGGGACGATACATGTCGCTGACTGGGCACTGGGCAACTATGGTGATAGATGGAGAAGGGTCTGCTGAACAAGTCTTGCCGTCCCCATGACTTGTGCGTCAATCCTCTTTCTGTCTTAGTTCCATGAATGCTTCTGTCTCCTCAACCTCGTCTGGGTCCTCCACCTCCGCCCCAAGCCTGCCTGGTCAGGCCACCAGCGTTGTAACTGCACAGAAGGAATCACGCACCCTTCATTACTATGCTTGCAGCAGAGCGCTACGGCATCAGGCGGTCTTTATCTTGAAATGTCTTGGAAATAAGAGTCACACAGCGGCTGAGTTGTGGGCAGTTCTGGAGACTGAGTTTGGTAAATGGTTGTCTCCACTCAATCTGCAGCCTAGTAAGGCCGTGTGCGACAATGCTGTAAACCTCGGTGCGGCCCTTCGCCTAGGCAAGGTGACACACGTACCTTGTATGGCTCATGTGTTGAACCTTGTTCTCCAGCAATTTTTAACACACTATCCCGGCCTAGATGGCCTTCTGAACAGGGCACTAAAACTGTCTGCTCACTTCTGCCGTTCAACTGCCGCAGCTGAGCAACTTGCATCGCTACAGAAGTCTTTCGGCCTGCCGGTTCATCGCCTGAAATGCGATGTGCCGACACGCTGGAAATCGACTCTCCACATCTTACAGCGACTGTGGCAGCACCGCCGAGCCCTGGTGCAATACGTCATGATATATAGCCTGGGCCAACGAGATGCAGAGGTGGGGCAGATCACCCTGATGTAGTGGTCTCAGATCAAGGACCTATGCACCCTTCTGCACAGTTTCGACATGGCGACGAATATGTTTAGCGCTGACAATGCCATTATCAGCATGACAATTCCAGTCATTTACATGCTGGAGCACACGCTAAACACTATTCGGAGTCAGGGGGTGGGACAACAGGAAGGGGAGGAACTACAGGAGGATTCACATGCGCAAGACACAACATCACCAAGGTCCAGACATTCATCATCACCAACACGGCAGGCATGGGACCATGGGGGACAGGGATCAACAAGGGCGCATGGTAGCAGGCAAAATTTTGAGGAAGGTGCAGGAGAACATGAAGAAATGGAGGACTCAGCGGATGAGGGAGACCTTGGTTAAATTTCTGTTGAAAGAGGTTGGGGGGAGATGTCAGAGGAAGAAAGCACCTCTATGCCACAAACACAGCGTGGACTTGGTCCGCATGGCTGCGCAAGACACATGAGCGCCTTCTTGCTGCACTAACTAAAACATGACACTCATATTGTCAAAATTAGAACTGATGATGACTACTGGCTTGCCACACTATTAGATCCCCGGTACAAGTCCAAATTTTGTGACATAATTCCAGCCATAGAAAGGGACGCACGTATGCAGGAGTATCAGCAGAAGCTGTTACTCGATCTTAGCTCGGCTTTTCCACCAAACAACCATGGTGGATGGAGTGAATCTCCCAGTTGTAACTTGACAAACATGGGACGGTCTCGTCATCTTCAACAGTCTACCCGTACCAGTAGGACCGTATCTGGTGCTGGTAACAGCAATTTTATTGAATCGTTTCATAATTTTTTTAGACCATCCTTTGCAAGGCCACCAGAGACAACAAGTCTGACACATAGTCAACGGCTGGAGAGGATGATACAGGAGTATCTCCAAATGAACATCGATGCCATGACTGTGCAACTGGAGCCTTGCTCATTTTGGGCTTCAAATCTTGAAAAATGTCCAGAGCTCTCCACTTACGCCTTGGAGATCTTGTTGTGTCCAGCTGCCAGCGTTGTCTCTGAACGTGTCTTCAGTGCTGCTGGGTGTGTGCTGACAGATAAGCGCACGCGTCTGTCCAGTGACAATGTGGACAGACTAACGTTCATCAAGATGAACAAGTCATGGATCCACAAGGAATTTACTACCCCTGTGTCATCCTGGGGAGAGTAAATGCTTGTGGATTTTATATGTGCTTGATGCAAATCTACCTGTGAAGTGTACAATTGGGGCACAACTGTTGCCACTGATGGGGTGTCTGTGTGGCCCAATTTTTGGAAAAAAAGGGAGACTCTGCTTGGAGTAACCCTTGCTTGCAGTGTTTCTAACAATGATGCAAGATGAACAGATCTGGGATCAGCAAAGACTTTGCTACCTACCCCGGTGTCATCCTGGGGACGGTTAAGGATGGCGTATTTTGGAATATGCTTGATGCCAATCTACCTGTGAAGTGTACAACTGGGGCACAAGTGCTGCCACTGAAGGGGTGTCTGTGTGGCCCAATTTTTGGAAAAAAGGGAGACTCTGCTTGGAGTCACCTTGCGGTGTTTTACATGATTTTAGAAGTGCATGCCATGCCTATATCTGTATCTCGTCCTCTTTGTGCTCGTATGCTGTTTTGTTTTCGCATGAGAATATGTCCTTGTCACTTTCCCATGTGTTTGTGTTGTGTTGAGAGTTGTTTGTCATCTTTTGGACACCTTTGTGGGTGTTTTCTAGATGTTTTTATGTGTTTCTGATTGCCTCCCATTATTTCCTAAGCGGTTCGAGTGCTTCTTCGAACCGAACTCGAACGCGACCTCCGTTCGGCGAACCAAGCACTAGCCGAACCGCGACCGGTTCGCTCATCTCTAGTTTTAACCCCAGATTTCCAATTTTCACAAAGGGAAAAGGTAAAAGAAGACCCCATAATGTGTTACACAATTTCCCAGAGATTTTCCTAGAATAGTTTGCAGACTCGACTTGCAGAGCCTCTAAGTGCCTGAACAGAAGAAATCCCTCACAAATCACAAAATTTTGGAAGTTACACCCCTGTGGGAATTCATCTTCGGGTGTAGTGATTATTTAGTCTCTGGAAAACACCCATTGTGTCAAACACAGTGAAAGCTGCAGAATTAAAATTGCAAATAAGCCCTTGTTGTGCCCAGTACATTGTAGTGCCCATACATTGTGCCCAGCTCGTGCTTGTGTAAACCTTCACCACATACATTTTAGTGTGCTCTCCTCACTATAACAATGACAATGGCAAACATGTGGATGCCAAGTGTGAGATGGTCACATTGTGGGGCTCAGATAGGTAAGGGAGCATTTGGATTGGGAGCGCAGGTTTTACCAATCTTTTTTTGAAGGAGGAGCCATAGTATTTTTCAAGAGCTTTTGTGCTACTAGTAACGTGTAAGCCCCCTTTATTTCCATTAGTCGATGATGGATCTGAGTGGGGATTTGTGTTTTTTTGGGGTTAATTGAATGCTACTTGGTGACAATTTGGGAAAAAGAACATTTTGGATCAGTTCACAGTCATCCTGTGCTTTATGCTGAGCGCTTACATCAGGGTTTCCATCTACATCTCCGAAATACGTGATTCACGTGAAACCCAAGATGGATCTATTCACTAATGAGGCAGCAGAGACTGTTTTCCCAGTTGAGGACACTTGCGTCTCCACAGCATAAATTGACAAGCTGCATCTAGGGAAGCTGCGCTGCTGGTCAGTTTACGCTTTGGAGGAGAAAAGCACGGAGGACATGGAATTTCTATCAAGCCATCCACTGTGCTTGTGCCACACAACGCAGTGGTTTGGACGTCGTGTCCAATATGCTGCTATTCCTTATTATGGCAACACACCGCTACACGTAATCCCCATGCAAGCAGTCAGTGTAGAGTGTAGGATCTATATCACCGGTGCTCTAACTGAACTCTGAACTTCAGCCCGGCCTGTCTACAGATGTTATTAACTGAACCGCAAGTGCCGGGGAATCAATCACTCAGCGCTTGCGGTACAGTCTAGGCTGCACTTGCACTCTGGAGCTCAGGTGAGAGCTCCAGAGTGCAATGCAGGTACCTGAATCCAGGCCTGGCCTTACTGGAGTTTCCTCCGGTAGCCAGTCCGACACTGGGTACCAGTGTTAGGGTGAACACTTAACTAAGGTTTACTCATTGTCTACTGCCTGATTCTAATTAATGTTGCATCGAGTGCATGCTTGAAAAATGACACCAGACACACACAGTCGGATATTCATCTTTCCTCGATCGAGGTTGGCCCAGAACAGACTGATTTATTCCAAGTGCAAGGATTTCTAGGGATGATCGATTATCACAAATATTCGGCAATATTCGGCTTTGCGAATATTCGATGAATAGGTCGCTGCTATGCGAATATTCGATGCGCAATGTAAGTCTATGGGAAGCCCGAATAGTTGCTATTCGGCAACTATTCGGGTTTCCCATAGACTTACATTGCGCATCGAATATTCGCAAATAGTCGAATAGCGGCGACCTATTCGTTGGATATAGGCATAGCCAAATATTTGAAGTATTCGATCATCCCTACTTATAACACCTAGGAAAGGGGCATGGTCGGCTTTACAGTGGGCATGCCCCGATGTGTTCATTGGTCAGTGGGTTGAACAATGTGTTAGTCCATGAGCTGATTGGTGGGCGTCATAATGATGTCATCTAAGTGGATCTTCAGTGATGCTGATGGGCAGGTGTTACACGTCATGGCTCTCTTGTTGCAAGGAATGAGGTGGTCCCCCATTCCTTGTCTGCCACGAGCCCTCCTGCTCAACAGCGCCAAAGGTCTGGGAGACTGCGCAGTCTGCAGGAGTTGCCTCCTCAGAGACACAGCAGAAGGGTGACACCTAGTGGTTCTCCCCTTGCAAGGAATGGAGTGGTCTCCCATCCCTTGCCTGCCACGAGCTCTCCTGCTCAGCATCATGGAGGCTCTGGGAGGTTGCGCAGTGTGCAAAGAATAGATGCTCGGGGAAGCAGCAAGACTTCCCATGTCTCTGCACATTGTGAAACCGAGGATCCCGCCTTTATGATCCAGAGGCAGGAGGATGAGCATGTGCTCCACGTGACGTCTTCTGATTCGCTCACTGATATCACACGGCCCCATGACGAGGCTGGTGATGTGCTGAATCCTGACTGGCTGGGCCAGGACGTCACGAACCCTGATTGGGTCACGCCCACCCTTGGGTGGAGCTACACCTCCTTAAAAGCTCCCCCTGCCATCATGGCGGTGCGCGACCGTCCTTCTATGTTTGGATGTCTGGCAGCGTGCTGCCACGCCACTGCTCAGGCATTATTGTCTTTTGTGGACTTGGCCCTTGCTGCTTAGGCAGCACCTGGTTTGCAGGCCGTGTTCCTGCCTTGCTGCTCCGGCAGTATCTCCTTCGGCAGGCCGTGTTCCTGCCTTGCTGCTCCGGCAGTAACTCCTTCAGCAGGCCGTGTTCCTGCCTTGTTGCTCCGGCAGTATCTCCTTCGACAGGCCGTGTCCCTGTCCCAGGTGAGCTCCTCGAGTCTTCAACGGACTCACCTGGTTATTGAAAGCACACGTGCGTGGGCACCTCTGTTCTACCCTCGTGCCATATCTTGTGACTCCCGCTGGCACACGTGCGTAGGCACTTCTGTGCGTCCCCGTGCAACACGTATACCGATCGAGAAGCCCCGAGCCATACAACCCTCACGGGTTACGGCGGACCGGTGTATATAGATCGTCTGTGACATTCCAGACGATCACTAGTAGCAACCCGCTCACTCTTTCCTGACCATAGCAGCGGTCCCTTACACCGCACAGTGGACCTTGACCAGCGGAAGCTGTCCATTTCCCATCTTGGCACGCTTCCCCGGGTCTCCCTCGTAACATTACGGTCACGCCAAAGGTCTGGCTATGGCGGAAGAGCAGCAGCAGTTGCTGCGTTATGTGCAGAAGTTGGAGTCACGATTGGCAGCAGTGGAGCGGTCTTCCCCCGATAAGGCTGCTCTAGCAACAGTCGCCACCCAGGCGGCTACTCAGGCTGTGGAATTGTGCGGAAGGTCGCCTCGCCTTGCACTCCCAGAGCGCTTCAGCGGGGACAGCTCTGAGTGCCGTGGTTTCATAAACCAGGTTACCACCTACTTGGAGTTGTCCGCAACTGATTACGCTACTGAGAAGGCGAAGGTAGCCTTCGTCCAGTCCCTGATCACAGGGAAAGCGCTAAAATGGTCCACGCCGTTGTGGGAGCGCGGAGATCGGGTGGTGAATCACCTTCCAGTTTATCTTGAGGCCATGAGAAAGGTGTTCCTCGGGCCTCAAGTCACCCACGACTCCGCGCTGCGGCTCCTACGCCTTCGGCAAAGGTCCACTTCAGTCGGGGACTTTGCAGTACAATTCAGGACACTCGCCGCAGAGCTGGACTGGCCAGATAAAGTCCTGGTCCCTGTGTTCTGGGAGGGTCTGGCAGGGTTCGTCAAAGACGCACTGGCCACGCGTGACGTGCCGACCACCTTAGAGTCCTTGATTCGGCTTGCCTCTCGCATAGACATCCGCCACGCGGAGCGGAGGCTCGAGGTCTCTTCGGCACCCACGTCTACCTGGTCTATAGAGCCTCTGACTCCCCTTCCCCACCAGACCGGTCTCCCAGCCAGCTCTGTTGATGACTCTGTGGAGCCAATGGAAGTCTCCAAAGTGGTCTCCTCTACCACAGGTTCTCGGCCGTCGGCCATTTGCTTTGCCTGTGGGCAGGAGGGACATGTAGCTACCCGATGTTTGAAACCTTCGGAAGAAAGTCAGTGTCTTGTTTCACCTTCAATCAGCATGAGGAGGGTCATTTCCACTTCCCAAGACCAGGTGCCACCTGGTAAGACCCTCACTTCCTCTGAATCACGGAACGGTGTGCTGTCATGGGATCATGCCTCCAAAGTTGGGGCCCACTTCGGGGTCGACGGGACCAGAGACCTAGGGGTCAGGCATTATTGGGGGCCGGCGGTAGCCCAGGATGTACAGAAGAATATGGGAGTCCGTATGTCGTGTGCGTATAATAAACCGTTCAGGCGGAGGCCTGCGGGTCTTCCACATCCTGTGCCATCTTTCGCACCTGGTGACCTAGTGTGGCTGTCTTCTAAACATATTAACCTTCCGGTACAGACAGCCGAGTTCGCTCCTAGGTACCTGGGTCCGTTTACAGTAATAGAGCGGGTAACCCTGGCGGTATATCGACTCCAGCTCCCTCCATGCTGGGCTATTTCTAATACTTTTCATGTATCTCTTCTGAAACCCGTACGACCTAAAACCTCAGGGTCTCTGCTGTCCCAGGTTGGCTTTTCGTCCGACGACCCTGAAGTAGCGAAGCTAGTAAGAACAAAAATTGTACAGGGCAAGAGATACTTCCTCGTGGAGTGGGTCGGTCGTGGCCCGGAGCATAGGTCCTGGGAATTGGAGGAGCATGTCCACGCCCCGGGTTTGGTGGCAGCCTTCGAGCGCAGGCGGGGGGGGGCCCTAGACGGGGGGGTAATGTTACACGTCGTGGCTCTCTTGTTGCAAGGAATGAGGTGGTCCCCCATTCCTTGTCTGCCATGAGCGCTCCTGCTCAGCAGCGCCAAAGGTCTGGGAGACTGCGCAGTCTGCAGGAGTTGCCTCCTCAGAGACACAGCAGAAGGGTGACACCTAGTGGTTCTCCCCTTGCAAGGAATGGAGCGGTCTCCCATCCCTTGCCTGCCACGAGCTCTCCTGCTCAGCATCACGGAGGCTCTGGGAGGTTGTGCAGTGTGCAAAGAATAGATGCTCAGGGAAGCAGCAAGACTTCCCATGTCTCTGCACATTGTGAAACCGAGGATCCCGCCTTTATGACCCAGAGGCAGGAGGATGAGCATGTGCTCCACGTGACGTCTTCTGATTCGCTCACTGATATCACACGGCCCCATGACGAGGCTGGTGATGTGCTGAATCCTGACTGGCTGGGCCAGGACGTCACGAACCCTGATTGGGTCACGCCCGTCTCGCGCCCGCCCTTGGGTGGAGCTACACCTCCTTAAAAGCTCCCCCTGCCATCATGGCGGTGCGCGACCATCCTTCTATGTTTGGATGTCTGGCAGCGTGCTGCCACGCCACTGCTCAGGCATTATTGTCTTTTGTGGACTTGGCCCTTGCTGCTTAGGCAGCACCTGGTTTGCAGGCCGTGTTCCTGCCTTGCTGCTCCGGCAGTATCTCCTTCAACAGGCCGTGTTCCTGCCTTGCTGCTCCGGCAGTATCTCCTTCGACAGGCCGTGTCCCTGTCCCAGGTGAGCTCCTCGAGTCTCCACCGGACTCACCTGGTTATTGAAAGCACACGTGCGTGGGCACCTCTGTGCTACCCTCGTGCCATATCTTGTGACTCCCGCTGGCACGCGTGCGTAGGCACCTCTGTGCATCCCCGTGCAACACGTACACCGATCGAGGAGCCCCGAGCCATACAACCCTCACGGGTTACGGCGGACCGGTGTACATAGATCGTCTGTGACATTCCAGACGATCACTAGTAGCAACCCGCTCACTCTTTCCTGACCATAGCAGCGGTCCCTTACACCGCACAGTGGACCTTGACCGGCGGAAGCTGTCCATTTCCCATCTTGGCACGCTTCCTTGGGTCTCCCTCGTAGTAGGCAGGTCTATAAAATCCTCTGCGATGATGCTGATGGGCAGGTGTATGATGTAATCGGGGGCCATCTTGGGTTCTCTGAAGAGTGACTGGCTTATGTATAGAGAATCGATTTCATTGAACACACTTCTCACAGACCTCTATGTCCATAGGTTAATTGAGTATTTGATCTAATGGCTCTCTTCAACAGTCCCCCTAAATACTATATTAACCTTCTTATCCTACTGTGGGCCTCTAACACATCAGCCCAAATGTGTATCTCCTACCCTTTTAAGCTTTCCGTAAGATAAACAATGCAAAGCCTTTGCTTTCTTCCATGACCAATTCTCGGTATATCAGGAGCACACTACCCACGTCATCGGGACTTTCCTACCTGAATACACATAATTGTATCAAAGCACTAATGAGTCTCTTCCTGTCTCAGTTCTGTATTCCATGACCAGAGATCTTTGGCAGCTTTTTCCCTTACACATGGATCCGATTACCTTCAGTAACATAGAGTAGCACTTTTACAGCTTCATCAAATAGATCAATACCAGTTGCATACAGGTGTGTGTTATTCTTAAAATTACTTAAACCCTTAAACTAATTGGTTGGTTCAGGTCAGATAATGTTTTTCCTACTATGAGTCCTTATTTGTTTAATCTTCCTGTTCCGATTGTTCCCTTATCATGGTTATTTTCCATATATCATCCACAATCCAGAAATTCTCCATAAGGTTTTATGTGAGATAATCCAACACTATGTGTGTTTGACCCTCATTCTGCTGGTATGATGACTCTTTAATGTGGCTGTTGTCTTCAGATGGATTTTCCCTCAAGCTTCATGAAAGTTCCTGTGATCGGGGAAAAGTTGGATTGACCCATCTGATTTTGACTCATGGCTGTTTCTCACTTGTCTTTTAGGATCACCCAGTCTCCTGGCTTGAGACCACATGCTCCTGACATTGATTTATTATCTGGAATTGGAGAATACACATGTCTATCATACTGTATAGGCAGTTGTATAAGGCTAGTACATCACTGGTCAGGATATCACACTGCATCTATGGGAAATATAATCAAGCTCCAGGTGCTAAACTAAAAGTATTTTATATAAGGATCTACTTATTAAGAAAAAGTAAAACAAGCATTTGTTACATGATTTGTCAGCGTCCACCACTATCTTATGGATTGTTACATTTGGATGTTCCATTCAGCCTTTCCACATTTCCAAGGCTCTATGGACGGTGAGGAGTTTGGAAAGCCGCTAATCCCCAGATACTGTAAGATCTCTATAATAATCTCTGCTATGTACTTTTTCCGCTTTTAGGAACTCAAATTTTTCATACCACTACCATCATAAGTTTTTCAGCAGTAATGTTATCCATACTGGATATGTTTCAGAGCAACCCTGAAAAGAAATTCAGACATGATGCACAATCTCTTACTAGCCACCTGTAGGTTTATATGACTAGTCTGCAATCACCGGAGCAGTAGAACGGAAGAGTGGTGTGTTTTTATGAGGTCTTTTTCTACCTTGTATTAAAGACAGGTCTTACAGGACTGGGTGTTTCTGACCACCTGGGTATTGAGCAGTGGTGCCGCACATATCTTGTCCACCACCACACTGATAACGGTCTTTGTCACGTGGGTTCATTGGTTACCTGGGCCATTATTGAGTAGAGAACTCATGGCAGAGAAAGCTTACTGCCTTTTATCCACAGACCTTCCTCAGTCAGCTGTAGGGATTTAAGAACACAAGGAGTGACAAATGTCACAGAAGTGACAGGTGCCACCAAGGTATGGTACTGTTCTGCATTGGCAAAAGACTCTCACCTCTAAGCCCGTTCACTGCTTCTTTGCTATATGCACCTGTGCGAGCATATCCTCCGGCTCCATCAGTCACCAGCTCCTTTGATAACAGGAGAGCCTTCTCCTGGGCTCATACCCACTCTACGGTCTTTATAGGTTTATCACGTCACATTAGAAAAGATCTGCTACCTATATCCACATTTGACTATCTTACCCCTTTCTGCTCTATGAACCACAGCGATCACAAATCTTCATTTCATTCTTCTATTCCGATGGGAGAGGAGCGAGTGGTTCGATTTCTACTACCTCATTTTGCGTAACCTCAGCATATCCAGTGTAGAATCAACCAGCATCTTGGTATCTGGATCCATCTATGGAAAAAATCAATCTGCATTAGCAATGGGCTCATCTGAGACATGTTCAAAACCTGTCAATTCTTGTTACATCAGAGCAACCATGAGATATACAGTATGTGTGTCTGCTGTATCCTTCATTACAGATATAAATATAAAGACAACTTCATAGAAAAACTCAATCGATGAACAAATTAATAATTTAAAAATATGTGTGACTTTTCACATCATCTTTCTCCCCTTATCCAAAACATAATTAGATTCAAAAACTGTTTGGCACCAGAGTTCTACATTTAGGCATAAAAGTCACATTGTGTAGATTGTACCTAATCAGGAACATCATAAATATTGTGTTATGTGTAACCTTATAATGGAAAACCATTTCAATGACTTTTCAACCTTCGCTTGAACCACAGAAATCTGCATTACAATCTTTCTTTCTATAAAAAGAAAACAGATGATTCAAGACATTAAATATCTTAAACACAGAATGCAATAAATCATCCACATACCTTAAACCAAATTATTGTAATTATTAATACATTAGATTATTAATAAAGATTATTATCATAACTAATGCCACACAACCTCTGGATATAGAAACGTCCATATTTACAAAACTGAGGACATTATCAGCGAATTGTCGGCATCTTTGTGATACCGTATGCTGTAACTTCTTTATACCCATGAAGGGATAAAAGAATCTAGAACAATTAAATACTGGCCATCTGGGAACAGATGTATGAAATATAAATTAATTTTCCAAGAAAATCACCATAAAGTGCTGATTTGCCATAGAAAATTATCT
This sequence comes from Anomaloglossus baeobatrachus, assembly GCF_048569485.1. Taxonomy (NCBI): domain Eukaryota; kingdom Metazoa; phylum Chordata; class Amphibia; order Anura; family Aromobatidae; genus Anomaloglossus; species Anomaloglossus baeobatrachus. The sequence continues at coordinate 696,613,049 of NC_134356.1, forward strand.
GACTAACAGACTTCTATGCTCCAGTATCTATTAATAAATCCAAACATGTCCGCAATTAATTTTATTCTTTTAGGATAAAATTAGTAAAATAAAAAAAATGTTTTATTACTTTTTCCAATATAATTTACAATTAATTATTTAAATGTAGAGAAAAGTCGTTTTCTTTTTTTTTTTTACCATGTTTGGGCTCCTCTTTTACAGTAAACCCCCTTTAAGGTGAGACAAAAATCCTGTTCTACAAGTTTTGGAAGTTTAAACCTTCCCCCTCTCCCATTTTCAACAGCTTTGGAAGACCATGCATCTCACACTCATTTTCCCCATTCACAACTGGAATATTTATTTATCTTTTTTTCCCATCAGATCTGTTTTTAAGGTACATTTATTTAAGGTTTTTCTTATCTCTTTCTCCTTTTTTTTATTGCTTTCTTTAATCTATTATTTTAAGTATTGCTATGGACTTTAACATATTTTGATCCCTTAGACTTACAATGCAAATACTCATTCCATCTACTTCACCTTTATCCAACATGCACACTGTATCCATCTTAAGTGTCTTCCACAGCCAACTACACAATCATTCAATATTCAATCTTTTAGTACTATAAACTGTTACTAACACTTCATGTGTTATTCGGTGGGTGCCGTTTTGTCAACTTCACTGAGGGTTAAAGAAAGATGGCTCCACACAGCAGCTGATTTACTAACAAATTGGCCACTGCAAGAAAAGCACATGGTTTCTTTTTCTAAAGGCTCATTTAAACACAACGATATCGCTAACGAAATATCGTCGGGGTCACGGTTTTGGTGACGCACATCAGTAACGATCGCAAAAAGGTGTCAAATCGTTCATCGTGTACACGTCGTTCATTTTTAAAAAATCATTCCTCATTTGGAACGCAAGTTGTTTGTCGTTTCTGAGGCAGCAAACATCGCTATGTGTGACACCGCAGGAACGAGGAACAACATTGTACCTGCAGTCGCCGGCAATGAGTAAGGAAGGAGGTGGGCGGGATGTCCCGGCCACTCATCTCTGCCCCTCCGCTTCTATTGGGCAGCCGCTTAGTGATGCCGCTGTGATGCCGAACGAACCTCCCCCGTACAGGAGAGATTGTTCGGCGGCCACAGCAACATCGGTGAAAAGGTAAATGCGTGTGACGCTGCCGTAGTGACATTGATTGCTACAGCAGCGATCACCCCGTGATGCGCCACCGATGTGGGCGGGTGCTATCGCTCGCGACATCGCTAGCGATGTCGCAGCATGTAATGCCCGGTTAAGGGTGGTTGAAGCATGTGGGAGAGGGGAAGGAGAAACTGATTTTACTTCTCAAACTATCCTCCCCCTATATTCTATAGTCTTTATTTATACATACACAGATATACACATATCCACAATCGTGGTCCAACTACAGTTAAAAACACTAATTTTTCTGTCCAATTATGTAGCACACCATCCAATCCATTGTTCAGACATTCAAACAAACTATGGTCTACTGGTTACCTTACATATCCCCCCACTTACTCTCTGTCTTTGTCTCAATCAACGTGTGCTTCATCCACTATTTTGCATCTGTAGGAGCATGTGGCAAGGGAAAAAGGAAAACTGACCTCACATCTCACATCTGCTCAAACTCTTTCTCCCCTATTTTCTGTAGTCTGTACATATACATATACATATGTCCATGATCTTACTCTAATTATTGATAAAAACACCTATTTTTATGTCTAAATATGTAGTAGTCCACCCAGTCTATTGTTCAAACATTAACACAGCACATGGTCTTCTTCACACATCCCCCACTCACTTCCTTTCTTTGTCTTAACCATGCCTCAGCCACCCTTTTAAGATCTGATTTAAAATGGCTGCCACCAGGAATAGCACATGGTTTATCACAGTATTGCGGCCTAGAGTCTCCACATCCACAACAAAGTTCACTCTCATCCGGATTTTTCCGGTCACAGCTAGAAAAGACCCACACCACACCATTGCCATTATATGGTGGTGGTCGCTCACAAGGTACATATTTGTAATATACATAACTCGAAACTCTGTCTTTTTTTTCCATTCTCCTTCTACCCAATTCTCTCTATATAGACACTATATAAACTTTTAGAAACCGTTCCCCATGCACAAGCAGCAGATAACAATCCATTGTCTTCCAAAACACATTTTTCCTTCAAAACAATTTCTTCCACACTGTGACCGCTCCCCTTGTGCCATTCCACATTACTTCATAAGCTTATTACATTGTTTAACATGACTTTTCATGAGTCTCAACTGATGTACATGGGTCTAATTTGCCATCTGAATTTGGCCTAGTGCCAATACGACACAACTACATCAATTTATCTTTTTCTATGCAGACCAAGATAAAATACACCAACAAACAAAAAGACATAGGAGATGACTCACAACTGAAAACACTAAAGAAAACCTAGAGTTTGCAGCACACACTAAAGCTGGTGTCACACACAGCGACAACGACAACGACGTCGCTGCTACGTCACCATTTTCTGTGACGTTGCAGCGACGTCCCGTCGCTGTGTGTGACATCCAGCAACGACCTGGCCCCTGCTGTGAGGTCGCCGGTCGTTGCTGAATGTCCAGCTTCATTTTTTGGTCGTCACTCTCCTGCTGTGACACACACATCGCTGTGTGTGACAGCGAGAGAGCGACGAAATGAAGCGAGCAGGAGCCGGCACTGGCAGCTGCGGTAAGCTGTAACCAGCGTAAACATCGGGTAACCAAGGGAAGACCTTTCCCTGGTTACCCGATATTTACCTTTGTTACCAGCCTCCGCTCTTGCTGCCAGTACCGGCTCCTGCTCTGTGCACATGTGGCTGCAGTACGCATCGGGTAATTAACCCGATGTATACTGTAGCAAGGAGAGCAAGGAGCCAGCGCTAAGCAGTGCGCGCGGCTCCCTGCTCTCTGCACTGTGACATGTAGCTGCAGCACACATCGGGTTAATTAACCCGATGTGTACTGTACCTAGGAGAGCAAGGAGCCAGCGCTAAGCGCGGCTCCCTGCTCTCTGCACATGTAGCACAGCGACGTTATGATCGCTGCTTCTGCTGTGTTTGACAGCTAAGCAGCGATCATAACAGCGACTTACAAGGTCGCTGTTACGTGACCGAAAATGGTGACCTAACAGCGACGTCATTGTCGCTGTCGCTTAGTGTGAACCCAGCTTTACTATCCATCCCTATCTGATTTCTGTTTCACACAGTTCACAAAAACACTTCATATTTTTCAAAAATAGCAGGCCTCCTGCCAAAACTCAATGTACCTCGAGCTGAGTCACTCACTCTAGGCCTGAAGCCAAAACTCTATTTACTAGGCCTCGTGTCAAGTCATTCACTCTAGACCACATGCCAAAAACTCAATTTACTAGGCTGAGTCACTCACTCTAGGCCTTGAACCAAAACTGAATTTACTACACCTCGAGCCAAGTCATTCACTCTAGGCCTTGAGTCAAAACTCTATTTAAATCTCCACCAGAACCATAAAACATATCACAGGCAACAACCACAAACTGTACCACATGGAGTGTCCTCCACGTTTCCAAACACCGATCGAAAACCCACTTGTTCTCCTAACTACCAGTCAATCTCCCCTCTAGACAGCACACAACAGGCAGCAGGCAACTAAACACGTGACAGTTCTTCCGCAATCAATATGGCCAACAGCCGTAAGGCCCGTCTGCCGGCTACAGAGCCCCTGAACACCGGACACAGTCAGGCAATCAGTGCCACACACCCCGAGATCACACAGGGAAGACTACAGATTATAAAAATCAGCAGACTTACCATGCTTTGGGTTAGGAGGTGATCAAACTCCTGCCTCAAGGTGTGTAGCTCATCCTGCCATTCTAATTGCCGATTCCAAGAGTCTTTGGGCGTCTATGTTTGATGCCCCACGTTGGGCGCCATTTTGTTAGGGTGAACACTTAACCATTGTTCACTCGTTGCCTACTGCCTGATTCTAATTAATGTTGGATCAAGTGCATGCTTAAAAAATGACATCAGACACACACAGTCGGATATTCATCTTTCCTCGATCGAGGTTGGCCCAGAACAGACTGATTTATTCCAAGTACAAGGACTTATAAAACCTAGGAAAGGGGTATGGTCAGCTCTACAGTGGGCATGCCTGGATGTGTTCATTGGTCAGTGGGTTGAACAATATGTTTGTACATGAGCTGATTAGTGGGCGTCATAATGATGGCATCTGAGTATATCTGCGGTGATGCTAATGGGCACGTTTATGATGTTCTCTGCAATGAAGCTGATGGGCAGGTCTATGATGTCATCTTGGGCCATCTTGGGTTCTCTGAAGTCTGACTGGCTTATGTATAGAGAAACAATTTCATTGAACACACTTCTCACAGTCCTTTATGTCCAGAGGTAAATTAAGTATTTGATCTAATGGCTCCTCTCAACACCAGCAGCTCCAAACCATCCCAGGAAAACCAAGGTTAAGTGCACATGATAGTGAAAAATGATCATTTGTTTATATCCCCCTATAGTCTAAAATGCTATGTTGCAAATTACGTAGTTTCCTGCCTGGAAATAAATGTGACAAAAACATGCCGTGTTGTTATGGGGTGCACAGATGAGAAAGTGGAGTATTGAAACAGCTATTCAAAAAATTAAATGTTTCCACCATATAATTTTTTTTTTTATTTTTTTTTTTTAAATCAACATCTCTACTATCCAAAACCAGAAAAGATTGTTAGTTCTGGGGTCTAAAAGCAAAACAAAAAATAGTTCACTGGATTCAGATGATGTGTATGGGTCTAATATTGGTTAACTATAACAAGGAAACATAAAATGGTAGAGTTGGAAGGGACCTCAAGGGCCATCAGGTCCAAACCCGTGCGAGTGCAGACTTTCCTAAATCATCACAGCTATATGTTTATCCAGTTTCCACTTGAAGATTTCCATTGATGCAGAGCTCACCACCTCCCGTGGTAGTCTGTTCTAATCCCTGACTGCCCTCATTGCCTCCCATGGCCACCTGTTCCAATAGCTGACTACCCTCACTACCTCCCGTGGTAGCCTGTTCCACTCTCTGCCCTCACTGTCAGAAAGTTTTTCCTAATGTCTAATCTGAATCTCCTTCCTTTTAGTTTCATCCCATTGCCTCTTGTACTTTATGCTAATGAGAATAGGGTTGTTCCCTCTACCTTTGACTTCCTTTCAGATATTTGTAGACCGCTATTAAATCTCCTCTCAGCTTTCTTTTTTGCAAACTAAACATCCCTTGTTCTTTTAGTCATTTTTTCATATTACATGGTTTGCAGAAACCCTGTCATATGACATGAAAGAAGTGTGTAAAAAAAGGGACATTTTAAGAATTCATGTAGCTGATCTGAATTTTCTGGATTAAGAAGAATTGTCATGTATATTTAAATAAAAAAAAATATTTATTTATGGCTTTCCTGTCTGTGACAAACTAATCTTCAGCATTAGCAAAATTAGGACCTAGGGGCTACGATTCATTAAGACAAGATACATTTGTGACTTTTGGCATTTTCATAGCCGTTGGAAGAAGATCCTCTAAAAACGGTTGGGCTGAGAATGAGAAGGGTGAGGCTGAAGAAGAGCTGGATAAGGCTGGGGAGGCGCAGAGGTGAGGCTGGGGACGAGCAGGGTGAGGCTAGGGAGGAGCAGGGTGAGACTGGAGAGGAGCAGTGTGAGGCTGGAGAGGAGCAGTGTGAAGCTGACGAGCAGCAGGGTGAGGCTGGGGAGGAGCAGCGTGAGGCTGGGGAAGAGCAGCGTGAGGCTGGGGAAGAGCAGAGTGAGGCTGGGGAAGAGCAGAGTGAGGCTGAAGAGGAGCAGAGTGAGGCTGGAGAAGAGCAGAGTGAAGCTAGGGAAGAGCAGAGCGTGGCTGAAGAGTAGCATTGTGAGGCTGGGGAAGAGCAAAGTGAGGCTGAGGAGGAGCAGAGTAAGGCTAAGGAGAAACAGGATAAGGCTGGGGAAGAGCAGGGTGAGGCTGTGGAAGAGCAAGGGGAAGCTGAAGGAGAGCAGAGTGAGGCTGGGAAGGGCAGTGTGAAGCTAAAGAGGAGCATTATGAGGCTGGGGAGGAGCAGAGTGAGGCTGAGGAGAAAAAGAGTGAGGCTAGGGAAGATCAGCTTGAGACTGGGGAGAAGCGGAATGAGGCTGGGGAAGTGCAGGGTGAGGTTGGGGAGGAGCAGAGTGAGGCTAGGGAGGAGCAGGGTGAGGCTAAGGAGGAACAGGGTGAGGTTGGGGAAGAGCAGAGTGAGGGTGGGGAGGAGCAGAGTGAGTCTGGGGAAGATCAAATATTCCAGTGCAAGACATTGCCTTTGGCTAACTGAGTGCAGTTAGTTTATTTTCCATAAAAGCTATTCAGTTAGGTTAATCATACAGGATCCCTGGGGTCTCAAAAAAAACAAGTCTACAAAGGAGAATTCAGGATCATCCAGAGGTAGGGAAAGGGCCAAGCCTAGGAGTTTTCCTGCAGTAGTGATATGATGAGACCCACAAGCTGGATCTCAGAACCAGAGGTATGTAGCCAGAGCCTCAAATACAGGTGACAGCTTTCCTTAAAGGAAAAAGTTATGGTCACTTGAAAAATGATTGGGGGTACAGGGGATTTAGACCTGAGTGGATTCAAGATGCTGAATCTGCTTTGCAAGACCTTGGGCTAACTGACTCAGGTCAGCCTGGACAGAAATCTGTCTGAGATGGTTAAGAGAATCCTGCATAAAGCAGGGGGTTGGAAACAATTACTCTGGAGGTCCCTTCCACCTCTAACATTCTATGATTCTGTCTACAAATTATGGTCTAACTCTTTACTGAAGCTTTTACCATGACCAGGGATATAAGCCTAGCCAGGATCCCCACTACATTACATTTATCGAGATAAAACTAAGCTTTTCAGGTTTTTTCCTTGTACTAAGCTACCTATGCCTGATATTGCAATTTTGTTAAGTGGTTAAGCCATAATTCCCAAGCAACACACTCACTGTCTTGGGGTTATACTTGAAACAGAATTTTCTTTTATTCTCTATATCCAATTGTGATTCCCTGGAGCCCAGGGGTCACAGGTCATTACACACACCACACAACCCCCACACACTAGGAAGATAACACCCGTCAATCAAGACCTGATTGCCTCTCTCAGTGCTAGACATGTGCCAGGTGGGCGGAGTCAGGCGGAAAGACACACCCACCGAGGAGTCTGCTGGGCTGAGACAGGAAAAACAGTAGTTCAGTTTGAGCTAGTAAGTGGTAGTGGAGGAGTTCAGACGTGTGACACACAGCGCTGCTCGGGGCCTGGGTCGGAGCCCAGGACCGATACACAGTCAGGCAGGCAGACGGCAGGGGCCGCTTGCAGGAGCTCGGGAACACGACCGGTGGAACTGTAGGGACCGGAGCTGGGTTGGAGCCCACCGGACCCGAACTGGGGAGCCAGCAGTCTACCGGAGCACCAGGAAGGGTACTCAGACCCTGACTAGGCCGTAGGTCACCATTTACTCAAATTAACTGATTGAGGTCTGGACCTCACGGGGTCCTTTCCCACTCAAAGTCCCGATTGACGGCAACAGCCCAAAACTGACTGGATAACAGCCACCGCCAGAGGCTATAGACCCGAGGGCCAGCGCCTGCGGGCAAAGGAACTCCCACGACATACCCGCCGGGGAGCGGACCACCCGTGCTTAGGCACTGTGGTCCACACAAGCTTAGGTGCAGGAGAAAGGAGGACCCTATCACACCGTCCAGTGCTGCAGCCGGCCGTGGGCCATCTGTCTTCCACCTTGTTTGGTTTACCAGCGCCTCTGAGTGACTTAATTGTGAGTACCACAGCATCGCACCGCACTGCAGCACGGCGCCCCGCACCGCAGCTCCCCCGCTACCGGGCCCTGGGACACACCGCCCCTACCCACGGAGGGGTTAACAACCAAGCTGCACCCTGCCATCTCTCCCGGGAGCCCCACCATCTTTACCGCAGCGGTGGTGTCTAATATCACTACAACCCGTGGGTGGCATCACGAAAACCACCCCAACACCAGCATCCCCGCATCCGCCGCGTGCAGCGCCAGCCTCCCCTTTCAGAGCGGCGTGACCCCCGGGTCCGTGAGAGGCTCGATCCACCGCCATCAGTACGAGCACGGACCCGAACTGCTCGGCGGTCGCAGCCGAGGCCGCAGGGTGGTACACAATCAGTTCCTCACTCATGTCACCTGCATCTTAAAAACATTTCCAGAATCCAACCTTTTCTCACCTTTCAAACTGCAAAAACTCATACTATCACTCTTATTCATGCTCACTTGGGCTACTGCAAACTCTCTACTGATCGATCGCCCTCTAACCAAACTTTTTCTTCTCAAACCGTCCAAACTGCTGCAGCCAGGAAGACATTCTTGTTCAGCCACTACACTGATGCCTTCACCTTGTGCCAGTCATTGCACTAGTTAACCATCTACTACAGAATACTGTATAACTTTATCTCTCTCACCCACAAAGCTCTCCACAGTTCTGCACTGCCCTTCATTTCCTACTTTTCTCTTTCTATAACCCTACCTGTGCCCTCTGTTCTGCAAGTGATCTAAGATTAAGATGCTTTATGATCCAAACTTCACACTTGCATCTCCAAGACGTAGGGGTACGAAAGTGACGCACATCCAGCACCAGTAACGACGTCGCAACGTGTAAAGCCTAGATGCACCGATAAATGATCGCAAAAGCGTCGTCAATCGGTGATTTGTGTAGTGTCGGTCATTTCCATAATTTCGCTGCAGCGACAGGTACGATGTTGTTCCTCGTTCCTGTGGCAGCACACATCGCTGTGTATGAAGCCGCAGGAGCGAGGAACATCTCCTTACCTGCGTCCCGCCTACAATGAGGAAGGAAGCAGGTGGGCGGGATGTTTACGCCCCGCTCATCTCCGCCCCTCCACTTCTTGTTACATCTCGTGGCTCTCCTGAGGCAAGGACTGAGGCAGTCTCCCATTCCTTGCCTGCCACGAGCATTCCTGCTCAGCAGTGCCGAAGGTCTGCCAGACTGCGCAGTGTGCAGGAGATACCTTCTCAGAGAGGCAGCAGAAGGGTGACACCTAGTGGTTCTCCTGTTGCAAGGAGTGAAGCGGTCTCCCATTCCTGGCCTGCCGCAGACTCTCCTGCTCAGCAGCCCCGAAGGTCTGCGAGGCTGCGCAATGTGCAGAGGTTTACTGCTCAGGGAAGCAGTGAGATTCCCGTTATCTCTGCACATTGTGAGACCGAGGATCCCGCCTCTATTTCCCAGAGGCAGGAGGGTGAGCATGTGCAATGCGTGGTGGGTCCTGATTCGCTCACTGACGTCACACGGCTTGATGACAAGGCTGGTGACGTGGTGAATCCTGACTGGCCAGGCTGGGACGTCGTGGACCCTGATTGGGTCAAGTCCGTCATCTCCGCCTCGCGCCCGCCCTCGGGTGGAGCTGCACCTCCTTAAAAGCTCCCCCTGCCATCATGGCGGCGCGCGACCGTCCTTCTATGTTTGGATGTCTGGCAGTGTGCTGCCACGCCACTGCTCAGGCATTACTGTCTCTTGTGGGCTTGGCCCTTGCTGCTCCGGCAGTACCTCGTTTGCAGGCCGTGTTCCTGCCTTGCTGCTCCGGCAGTACCCCCGTCAACAGGCCATGTTCCTGTCCCAGGTGAGCTCCTCAAGTCTCCTTTGGACTCACCTGGTTATTGAAAGCACACGTGCGTGGGCACCTCTGTGCTACCCTCGTGCCATATTCTCGTGACTTCCACTGGCACACGTGCGTGGGCACCTCTGTGCTTCCCCGTGCAACAGGTACACCGAGCCGTGAGATCTGTGCCATACAACCCTCACGGGTTAGGGCAGATCGGTGTACATAGATCGTCTGTGACATTCCAGATGATCGCTAGCAGCAACCCGCTCACTCTTCACCCACCATAGCGGCGGTCCCTTACACTGCACAGTGGAACTTGACCGGCGGAAGCAGTCTATTTCCCATCTTGGCACGCTTCCCCGGGTCCCCCTCGTAACATTACGGTCGCGCCAAAGGTCTGGCTATGGCTGAAGAGCAGCAGCAGTTGCTGTGTTATGTGCAGCAGTTGGAGTCACGATTGGCAGCAGTGGAGCAGTCTTCCTCCGATAAGACTACTCTGACGACAGTCGCCACCCAGGCGGCTACCCAGGCTGTGCTATTGGGCGGAAGGTCTCCTCGCCTTGCGCTTCCAGAGCGCTTTAGCGGCAACAGCTCTGAGTGCCGTGGTTTTTTAAACCAGGTTACCACCTACTTAGAGCTGTCCGCGACTCTTTACGCTACCGAGAAGGCGAAGGTAGCCTTCGTCCAGTCCCTGCTCACAGGAAGAGCGCTGAAGTGGTCCACGCCGTTGTGGGAGCGCGGAGATCGTGTGGTGAATAACTTAGCAGCTTATCTTGGGGCCATGAGAATGGTGTTCCTCGGGCCTCAAGTCACCCACGATTCCGCGCTGCGCCTCCTACGACTTCGGCAAGGGTCTGCTTCAGTCGGGGACTTTGCTGTACATTTTAGGACACTGGCCGCAGAGCTGGACTGGCCGGATAAGGTCCTTGTCCCTGTGTTTTGGGAGGGCCTGGCAGGGTTTGTCAAAGACGCACTGGCCACACGTGAGGTGCCTGCCACTTTAGAGTCCTTGATTCAGGTTGCCTCTCGCATAGACATCCGCCAGGCGGAGCAAAGGCTCGAGGTCTCTTCAGCACCCACGTCTTCTCGGCCTAAAAAGCGTCTGACTCCCGTCTTCCATCAGACACGTTCCCCAGCCAGTCCTGTAGGCGACTCCGTGGAGTCAATGGAGGTGTCCAAGGTGGTCTCCTCTGCCCCAGGTTCTTGGTCTTGTGTCATCTGCTTTTCCTGTGGGCAGAGGGGACACATAGCTACCCGATGTCCCAAACCGTCGGGAAAAGACAGCGTCTAGTTTCTATCAGAGGGGGGACTCTAGACGCTACTTCTCTCTCTAGGTTATCAGCACCCAGTTGCAGTTCGGCACTACTCTCTTCTCTGCCCTGGCTTGCTTGGACTCAGGCGCTGAAGGCAATTTCATCTCGACCTCCCTGGCAACCCGATACTCAGTTCCCCTGGTTCTGTTGCCCAAGCCACTCAGGGTCCGGGTAGTCGACGGGTCCATACTACTCGATCCTATCACCCAGATCACCATCCCTCTCAGGATGGATGTACCACCGGGACACCATGAGCAGGTGTCCTTCCTGGTGCTTCCAGGGGGGACGGATGAGATCCTACTGGGTCTTCCCTTGTTGAGACAGCATGCTCCTATACTCAACTGGGCAACAGGGGAGATCTCATCCTGGGCAGGATCCTGTAGAGAGCACCTCGTGACTACCGAACCACCCGCTACCATTAGGTCGGTTGGGTCCTCAGGGAATACTGAGGGGCCGGGTTTACCGACACCTTATGAGGCCTACAGGGATGTCTTTTCCAAAAGGGCCGCAGATACTCTTCCTCCCCACCGGCCATATGATTGCCGAATAGACCTGAAGCCAGGCTCCGAGCCCCCCAGGGGCAGAGTGTATCCACTCTCTGCTCCAGAGACGGAGGCTATGTCCAAATATATTCAGGACAGCCTGGCGAAGGGGTTCATTCGCAAGTCTATTTCACCGGCTGGTGCAGGGTTCTTTTTTGTGCAGAAGAAGGAAGGGGATCTGCGCCCCTGTATCGATTACAGGGGATTAAATGCAATCACAATCAAGAACAAATACCCTTTGCCCCTCATTACTGAGCTATTTGATCGATTCCGCGGGGCAAAGGTCTTCACAAAGCTGGATCTACGCGGGGCGTATAATCTAGTGCGAGTCCGAAAGGGCGATGAGTGGAAGACCGCCTTTAACACCAGGGACGGTCACTACGAGTATCTAGTAATGCCCTTCGGACTCTGCAATGCCCCCGCCGTATTTCAAGACTTTGTGAATGACATTTTCCGGGATTTGTATCTTTCCGTGGTTGCATACCTGGATGACATTCTTATCTTCTCCCCCGATCTTACCACCCATCGGAGGGATGTCATCCGAGTACTTAAGAGGCTCCGCACCCATTCGTTATATGCTAAGCTGGAAAAGTGCATTTTTGAACAGGAATCCTTGCCGTTCCTGGGGTACATAGTGTCCAGTCAGGGGTTAGCAATGGATCCGGGGAAGTTGGAGACAGTGATGAACTGGCCTGAGCCCCGCTCGCTGAAGGCGATCCAGCGATTCTTGGGGTTTATCAATTATTATCGCCAGTTCATTCCCAACTTCTCGACGGTGGCAGCACCCATCATTGCCCTTACCCGCAAGGGCGCTAATCCCAAAGCATGGACACGGGAAACGGTAGAGGCATTTCACACTCTCAAAACTCACTTCTCCAGAGCTCCCATCCTTCATCGTCCAGACATCTCCAAACCCTTCCTACTGGAGGTAGACGCCTCTTCGGTCGGTGCAGGTGCAGTCCTGTACCAGAAAAACGAACGAGGAAGGAAACATCCGTGTTTCTTTTTCTCAAAGACCTTTTCTCCGGCCGAGAGGAACTACTCCATAGGGGATAGGGAGTTACTGGCGATGAAACTAGCATTCCAGGAATGGCGGCATCTCCTGGAGGGTGCGAAGCATCCATTTGAGGTTTTTTCTGACCACAAAAACCTCACATACCTCCAGACAGCACAACGCCTGAACCCAAGGCAGGCCCGTTGGTCTTTATTCTTCTCCCGGTTACGCTTTATTATCCGCCACCTGGCCGGTGAGAAGAACGTACGGGCCGATGCCTTGTCACGTTGTATGGTTGTGTTGGAGAACGACGAGGAGGAGCCTCGTCTTATACTACCCCCGGACAGCTTGAGGATGGTCACTCCCACTTCTTTGGACCAGGTGCCACCTGGCAAAACCCTCGTTCCCCCTGAACTACGGAACGAGGTGCTATCGTGGGCCCATGCCTCCAAGGTCGGGGGTCACTTCGGGGTCAAAAGGACCAGAGACCTGGTGACCAGGCATTATTGGTGGCCGAGACTACCCCAGGACATACAGGAATATGTGGGAACCTGTATGTTGTGTGCTCGGAATAAGCCGTCCCGGCAGAGACCGGCAGGTCTTCTTCACCCACTGCCAGTGCCGGATCGTCCCTGGGAAGTGGTAGGGATGGACTTCCTGGGAGATCTGCCCAAGTCAGCAGGGCACAGGGTCGTATGGGTCATCACGGACCACTTCTCTAAAATGGTCCACTTGGTGCCTCTCCCACGACTCCCGACGTCACGTGCTCTCGCCACCTTGTTCATTCGGCATGTATTTAGGTTGCATGGCATGCCTGACAAGGTGGTGAGCGACCGGTGTCCCCAGTTCGCGTCTCACTTCTGGAGAGAGCTCTGTAAGCTCCTGCAGATAGAGCTGAACATCTCCTCCGCATACCATCCCGAGACCAATGGACTAGTGGAGAGGACTAATCAGACCTTTGTAACTTACCTCCGCCATTTTATATCCGCGCACCACGACAACTGGGCTAACCTCCTTCCTTGGGCCGAATTTGCCATTAACAATTCGGTCCATGAATCCTCTGGCCAGACTCCGTTCCTACTCAATAACGGACAACATCCCAGAATCCCGGTTCCGATGCCCATTACGTCACCCGATACTAGAGTGGAGGATTGGGCGACCAAGGCCCGGGAGATCTGGGATGTCACCCAAGAGGCTCTTAAAAGGGCTAAAGACCGGATGGTGACAACGGCTGATGTTCGCTGCCGCCCTGCACCATCCTTCGCCCCTGGTGACCTAGTATGGCTGTCCTCTAAAAATGGTAACCTACGGGTACAGGCAGCCAAACTCGCCCCTAGGTATCTGGGTCCGTTTAAAGTACTACAGCAGGTAAACCCAGTGGCATATCGACTCCAGCTCCCTCCACGCTGGGCTATAGCCAACACCTTTCACGTGTCCCTCCTGAAACCCGTACGACTTAATAAATTCTCGGGGTCCCTGCCGGCTCAAACCGACTCCCCGTCCGACGACCCTGAGGTGGCAAAACTTGTGGAGACAAAAGTCATACAGGGCAAGAGGTACTACCTCGTGGAGTGGGCCGGCCGTGGTCCAGAGCATAGATCCTGGGAGTTGGAGGATCATATCCGCGCCCCGGGTTTGATAGCGGCCTTCGAGCACGGACGGGGGGGGGCCTAGACGGGGGGGTAATGTTACATCTCGTGGCTCTCCTGAGGCAAGGACTGAGGCAGTCTCCCATTCCTTGCCTGCCACGAGCATTCCTGCTCAGCAGCGCCGAAGGTCTGCCAGACTGCGCAGTGTGCAGGAGGTACCTTCTCAGAGAGGCAGCAGAAGGGTGACACCTAGTGGTTCTCCTGTTGCAAGAAGTGAAGCGGTCTCCCATTCCTGGCCTGCCGCAGACTCTCCTGCTCAGCGGCCCCGAAGGTCTGCGAGGCTGCGCAATGTGCAGAGGTTTACTGCTCAGGGAAGCAGTGAGATTCCCGTTATCTCTGCACATTGTGAGACCGAGGATCCCGCCTCTATTTCCCAGAGGCAGGAGGGTGAGCATGTGCAATGCGTGGTGGGTCCTGATTCGCTCACTGACGTCACACGGCTTGATGACAAGGCTGGTGACGTGGTGAATCCTGACTGGCCAGGCTGGGACGTCGTGGACCCTGATTGGGTCAAGTCCGTCATCTCCGCCTCGCGCCCGCCCTCGGGTGGAGCTGCACCTCCTTAAAAGCTCCCCCTGCCATCATGGCGGCGCGCGACCGTCCTTCTATGTTTGGATGTCTGGCAGCGTGCTGCCACGCCACTGCTCAGGCATTACTGTCTCTTGTGGGCTTGGCCCTTGCTGCTCCGGCAGTACCTCGTTTGCAGGCCGTGTTCCTGCCTTGCTGCTCCGGCAGTACCCCCGTCAACAGGCCATGTTCCTGTCCCAGGTGAGCTCCTCAAGTCTCCTTTGAACTCACCTGGTTATTGAAAGCACACGTGCGTGGGCACCTCTGTGCTACCCTCGTGCCATATTCTCGTGACTTCCACTGGCACACGTGCGTGGGCACCTCTGTGCTTCCCCGTGCAACAGGTACACCGAGCCGTGAGATCTGTGCCATACAACCCTCACGGGTTAGGGCAGATCGGTGTACAAAGATCGTCTGTGGCATTCCAGACGATCGCTAGCAGCAACCCGCTCACTCTTCACCCACCATAGCGGCGGTCCCTTACACTGCATAGTGGACCTTGACCGGCGGAAGCAGTCCATTTCCCATCTTGGCACGCTTCCCCGGGTCCCCCTCGTAACACTTCTATTGGCCGCTTGCCGTGTGACATCGCTGTGACGCTGGATGACCCGCCCCCTTAAGAAGGAGGTGGGTTGCCGGCCAGAGCGACGTCGCAGGGCAGGTAAGTGCATGTGAAGCTGCCGTAGCGATAATGTTCGCTACGGCAGCTATCACAAGAGATCGCATCTGCGACGGGGGCGGGGACTATTGCGCTCGGCATTGCTACAATCGGCTAGCGATGTCGCAGCGTGCAAAGTACCCCTTAAAGAAGTTGTCCGACCATAAACTATAACATTTTTTTCAGCTAATCTAAGCTGTATGGTCATCTAAAACACCCCTACCCGTTTTCTTGTTTCAAACTTTTGTTCCTCATGAATTATCACTTTATTCTCTTCACCCACTTTTTTTACCAGCAGCCCAAGCAACCGTGACAGCTTCCTGTGTAGAGTTGAGCGTGGTTCGAGGTTCTCCAGTTCTAGGCTCGAGTGATTTTGGGGCCTGTTCTAGATCGAACTAGAACTCGAGCTTTTTGCAAAAGCTCGATAGTTCTAGAAACGTTCGAGAACGGTTCTAGCAGCAAAAAAACAGCTAATTCCTAGCTGGCTTTCCGCTGTAATAGTGTAAGTCACTCTGTGAATCACACTATTATGACATTTCAGTGTATAGTGTGCGGGAACAGCGCCTTCAGATCACTGCTGTTTCTATAATGGCGATCGCCATTTTTTTTTTTTTTCCTTGTCTTCCTTCCCTAAGCGCGCGCGTGTAGTGGGGCGGGCCAGCATGTCAGCCAATCCCAGACACACACACAGCTAAGTGGACTTTTAGCCAGAGAAGCAACGGCATGTGTGATAGGATGTCCATGTCACATGTCCCTGCATTATAAAACCGGACATTTTCCTCCAGGACGCCATTATCTGCCTTCTGCGTCCTTGGTGTCAGACATCACTGTCGCAGCTCCGTCCTTTGTCCTATCGCTGATACAGCTGTATGCGCTCCATACACAGCGCTGGACAGCTTAGGGAGAGCACTTTCTAGCAGTCCTTTTAAGGGCTCAAACCGGCAGGGTCAGAGTTAAGGTGACAGGTCCTAAAAAACAGCGACAGCGTCTGTGTAGCCAAGGTCAGGGATTTCCTCCCTGCATTTCCCTATTAGGAGGGAATAGAAAGGCAGGCTTCCATTCCTCTACCCAGAGCCCCACAATCCTGGCACTGTACCCTCCTGTCCTCTACACACTCCAACTCATGATAACTAAGCCATTATACTAGCAAACACTCAGTGTACCTAGTGGCATCCTAAACGTGGCTATTGGACTTTGCTATAGTCCCACTAGTGCAAAGACATTTGCAGCACCTCTGCCTGCATTGCACACTCCAACTCATTATAACTAAGCCATTATACTAGCAAACACTCAGTGTACCTAGTGGCATCCTAAACGTGGCTATTGGACTTTGCTATAGTCACACTAGTGCAAAGACATTTGCAGAGCGCGTCTGCCTGCATTGCACACTCCAACTCATTATAACTAAGCCTTTATACTAGCTAACACTCAGTGTACCTAGTGGCATCCTATACGTGGCTATTGGACTTTGCTATAGTCCCACTAGTGCAAAGACATTTGCAGAGCGCGTCTGCCTGCATTGCACACTCCAACTCATTATAACTAAGCCATTATACTAGCAAACACTCAGTGTACCTAGTGGCATCCTATACGTGGGTATTGTACTGTTGTCTAGTCACACTAGTGGAAAGACATTTGCAGAGCACCTCTGCCTGCATTGCACACTCCAACTCATTATAACTAAGCCATTATACTAGCTAACACTCAGTGTACCTAGTGGCATCCTATACGTGGCTATTGGACTTTGCTATAGTCCCACTAGTGCAAAGACATTTGCAGAGCGCGTCTGCCTGCATTGCACACTCCAACTCATGATAACTAAGCCATTATACTAGCAAACACTCAGTGTACCTAGTGGCATCCTATACGTGGCTATTGGACTGTTGTCTAGTCCCACTAGTGCAAAGACATTTGCAGAGCACCTCTGCCTGCATTGTACACTCCAACTCATTATAACTAAGCCATTATACTAGCAAACACTCAGTGTACCTAGTGGCATCCTATACGTGGCTATTGGACTTTGCTATAGTCCCACTAGTGCAAAGACATTTGCAGAGCGCGTCTGCCTGCATTGCACACTCCAACTCATTATAACTAAGCCATTATACTAGCAATTTTTGCTGCCAGTTTAAGGGCCGTAGTTGCATTGTCAGGGATATTTATTCTTTATTATTCTGCTGTTAATAAAGCTAGACCACCACTGCAATCTACACCACCTCTCAATTTTTACTACCACATTTTCAGTCCACAATCTTGTCGCAATCAACATGAGTGGCAAAATGACAGATGCTGGTGGAAAGGGGAAGAGGCGTGGTGGAAAAGGCAAAAAAGGTTTTGTCCGTGGGGAAGGTGGCAAAGCTCCATTATCATCTGCTGAAGATAGACCATCTACCAGCAAAAGTAAGATGTCTACTACTTACCGTGGACAAACCGATGTGCTCCCTTTTTTACGGACACGAACAACAGGAAGAAAGGTAGATGATGGGCAAAAAAGGAAAATGCTTGAATGGATCTCAAGTGGTCCAACAAGTGCCCTCTCAGCCACTTCAAGTACCGCATCCAAAAAACACCAGTCCTCTGAGTTGTCATCCCAATCACACTTGCTTTCTCCCAGCTCTGAAGTCTCCATCAGCCCTGCACAGTATGGTGGAACTGAGATGGCTGAGTCTGCAGAGCTGTTCAGTCACACTATAGCCTGGGAATCAGAGGTCTGCTCCCAAGCTACAGTGAGTACAGAACAGGAAATGGTCTGCAGTGATGCCCAGAACCTTTGTGACTCTGATTCAGGCCGTGAGGACCAAGTTTCTGAGCATAATGTTGACCCTTTGTCACAAACTGTAACACCTGTGGTTATAGACAATGAGGAACATACTGATGACGATGAGACGCAGATACCCGATTGGGATGACAACTTAAATATTCGGTCAGGGCAAGAAGAGGCTCGGTCTGAGGGGGAGGGGAGTGCAAACACAACAATTGATGATGAAGTTCTAGATCCCACCTACTGTCAACCCCCAGTCAGGCACTCTAGGAGGTCAACAGAGGCGGTGGAGGAGGATGCAACCGACGACGTTACCTTGCGCCTTCCTGGACAGAGTCGGAGCACTGGTAGCACGTCTACAACTGCATCCTCAGCCACCACTCTGCCTCTGAGCATTATTCGGGGTGGATCAACAGGTCGCATGGCCTCTAAGCCTTGCCTAGCCTGGTCCTTTTTTGACATAGCAAAAGATCGCCCAAATTATGTGATCTGTAAAATTTGTCATGGTTCTCTTAGTAGAGGTCAAAACCTCAGTAGTTTGACAACTTCTTCCATGAATCGTCACATGAATAAATATCATATGGCCCGGTGGGAAGCTTACCGTGCTGCAATGCGGCCTAGCGGAGCGAACCATCCACCGCCTGCCCCTTCCAGTGCATCCGCGCGCTAGTCATCTTCTAGGACTGTGGAGACAGCTGTCACACCTGTTTTTCCACCCACAACTTCCACCACTGTAACCGCAACAGGCAGTTTGCTTGGTAGGTCGTCAGTTGGTTTGGAAGGGGAAACAAGTGAGTGTGTACAGCTCTCTCAGACATCGATAGCACCAACTTTGGATGAAGGCAACATCATGTCTCCGCCTGCACTTTCCTCACAAACCTGCATTTTTCCAGAGACACCCTACTCAACACCGTCTACACACAGCAGCCAGATCTCTGTCCCTCAGATGTGGTCAAATAAAAGGCCACTTCCTGCGACCCATGACAAAGCTAAGAGGTTGACTCTATCCCTCTGTAAGCTCTTGGCTACCGAAATGCTGCCTTTCCGCCTAGTGGACACACAGGATTTTAGAGACCTTATGTCTGTCGCTGTGCCCCAGTACCAGATGCCTAGTCGCCACTACTTCTCTAAGAAAGGCGTGCCCGCGCTACACCAGCATGTCGCACACAACATCACCGCTTCATTGAGAAACTCTGTGTGTGAACGGGTGCATTTCACCACCAATACTTGGACCAGTAAGCATGGACAGGGACGTTACATGTCGCTGACTGGGCACTGGGTAACTATGGTGATAGATGGTGAAGGGTCTGCTGCACAAGTTTTGCTGTCCCCACGACTTGTGTGTCAATCCTCTGTCTGTCCAAGTTCCGCCACTGCTTCTGCATCCTCCACCTCATCTGGGTCCTCCACCTCCGCCCCAAGCCTGCCTGGTCAGGCCACCAGCGTTCTCACTGCACAGAAGGAATCACGCACCCCTCATTACTATGCTGGCAGCAGAGCGCAACGGCATCAGGCGGTCTTTAGCTTGACATGTCTTGGGAATAAGAGTCACACAGCTGAGGAGTTGTGGTCAGCTCTGCGGTCAGAGTTTAATAAATGGTTGTCTCCACTGAACCTGCAGCCTGGTAAGGCCGTGTGCGACAATGCTGCAAACCTGGGTGCGGCCCTTTGCCTGGGCAAGGTGACACACGTACCTTGTATGGCTCACGTGTTGAACCTTGTCGTGCAGCAATTTTTAACACAGTATCCCGGCCTAGATGGCCTTCTGAACAGGTCACTAAAACTGTCTGCTCACTTCCGCCGTTCAAGCGCCGCAGCTGAGCGACTTGCATCGCTCCAGAAGTCTTTCGGCCTGCCGGTTCATCGCCTGAAATGCGATGTGGCGACACGCTGGAATTCAACTCTCCACATGTTACAGCGACTGTGGCAGCACCGCCGTGCCCTGGTGCAATACGTCATGACGTATAGCCTGGGCCAACGAGATGCAGAGGTGGGGCAGATCACCCTGATGGAGTGGTCTCAGATCAAGGACCTATGCACCCTTCTGCACAGTTTCGACATGGCGATGAATATGTTTAGCGCTGACAATGCCATTATCAGCATGACGATTCCAGGCATTTACATGCTGGAACACACGCTAAACACTATTCGGAGTCAGGGGGTGGGACAACAGGAAGGGGAGGAACTACAGGAGGATTCATATGCGCAAGACACAACAACATCACCAAGGTCCAGACGTTCATCATCACCAACGCGGCAGGCATGGGAGCATGGGGGACAGGGATCAACAAGGGCGCATGGTAGCAGGCGAGATGTTGAGGAAGGTGCAGGAGGACATGAAGAAATGGAGGACGAACTGTCCATGGACATGGAAGACTCAGCAGATGAGGGAGACCTTGGCTAAATTTCAGTTGAAAGAGGTTGGGGGGAGATGTCAGAGGAAGAAAGAACGGTTAGCATCTCTATGCCACAAACACAGCGTGGACTTGGTCTGCATGGCTGCGCAAGACACATGAGTGCCTTCTTGTTGCACTACCTCCAACATGACCCTCGTATTGTCAAAATTAGAAGTGATGATGACAACTGGCTTGCCACACTATTAGATCCCCGGTACAAGTCCAAATTTTGTGACATAATTCCAGCCATAGAAAGGGACGCACGTATGCAGGAGTATCAGCAGAAGCTGTTACTCGATCTTAGATCCGCTTTTCCACCAAACAACCGTGCAGGTGCAGGGAGTGAATCTCCCAGTTGTAACTTGACAAACATGGGACGGTCTCGTCATCTTCAACAGTCTACACGTACCAGTAGCACCGTATCTGGTGCTGGTAACAGCAATTTTATGGAATCTTTTCATAATTTTTTTAGACCCTCCTTTTCAAGGCCACCAGAGACAACAAGTCTGACAGATAGTCAACGGCTGGAGAGGATGATACAGGAGTATCTCCAAATGAACATCGATGCCATGACTGTGCAACTGGAGCCTTGCTCCTTTTAAGCTTCAAACCTAGAAAAATGGCCAGAGCTCGCAACTTACGTCTTGGAGATTTTGTCGTGTCCAGCTGCCAGCTTTGTCTCTGATCGTGTCTTCAGTGCTGCTGGGTGTGTGCTGACAGATAAGCGCACGCGTCTGTCCAGTGACAATGTGGACAGACTGACGTTTATCAAAATGAACAAGTCATGGATCCACAAGGAATTTACAACCCCTGTGTCATCCTGGGGAGAGTAAATGCTTGTGGATTTGGAATGTGCTTGATGCAAATCTAGCTGTGAAGTGTACAACTAGGGCACAAGTGCTGCCACTGAATGGGTGGGTGTGTGTGGGGCACAATTTTTGGAAAAAAGGGAGACTCCGTTTGGAGTAACCCTTGCTTACATTGTTTTTAAAAGAAGCCAAGATGAACAAGTCTTGGTTCAGCAAAGACTTTATCTACCTACCCCGGTGTCATGCTGGGACGGTTAATTATGGCGTATTTTTGAATGTGCTTGATGCAAATCAAAACATCCTGTTTGCAACTAGGGCCCAAGTGCTGCCACTGAAGGGGTGAGTGTCTGTGTGGCCCAATTTTTGGAAAAAAAGGAAGACTCTGCTTGGAGTAACCCTTGCTTACATTGTTTTTAAAAGAAGCCAAGATGAACAGAGCTGGGATCAGGAAAGACTTTGCTACCTACCCCGGTGTCATCCTGGGAACGGTTAATTATGGCGTATTTTTGAATGTGCTTGATGCAAATCTAGCTTTGAAGTGTACAACTGGGGCACAAGTGCTGCCACTGAAGGGGTTAGTGTCTGTGTGGCCCAATTTTTGGAAAAAAGGGAGACTCCGCTTGGAGTAACCCTTGCTTGCTGTGTTTTTTAAAAGGAGCCAAGATGAACAGAGCTGGGATCAGGAAAGACTTTGCTACCTACCCTGGTGTCATCCTGGGGACGGTTAATTATGGCATATTTTTGAATGTGCTTGATGCAAATCTAGCTGTGAAGTGTACAACTGGGGCACAACTGCTGCCACTGAAGGGGTGGGTGTGTGTGTGGCCCAATTTTTGGAAAAAAGGGAGACTACGCTTGGAGTCACCTTGCGGTGTTTTACATGACTTTAGAAGGGCGTGCCATGCCTATATCTGTGTCTCCTCTTTTTCTTTGTCCAGCTCTTTTGTTTTCGCATGAGTATATGTACTTGTCACTTTCCCATGTGTTTGAGTTGTTTGTCACCTTTTGGACACCTTTGAGGGTGTTTTCTGGGTGTTTTTCTGTGTTTGTGATTGCCTGCCATTGTTTCCTATGCAGTTCGAGTTCGGTACGTCGAACGTTCGACGAGACGAACTCGAACGGGACCTCCGTTCGGCGAACCGGCCTCGAGCCGAACCGGGACTGGTTCGCTCATCTCTATTCCTGTGCTTGATTGCTGAAGATCACAGTCAGAGCTGGCACTTCCCGGCCTCACTGTTCAACCCCGCCCTATGCACATCATTGGCTGTCAGTAATTTGACCCTGCAGTAACCTCTCACCACTCCAGTATTGGAAATAACATGAGATATCCTTTATCTTTCATCTGTGACAGCACAATTGTGCCACCCCCACGTCAGCAGCCGGGCTGTTAGGATCCGGATCTGCGGCAGCTCAAAAGGGTGGAACCGGCAGCTCTTCAGGCTCCACCTCCGTCATAGTAAATAGAGAAACCGACTGCTCCGCAGCCGGGGTTGCAGAGTCCGGATGCTCCACCTCTAAGGACGGGGTCGGTAATGCGGCCGAGTCTAGTCTGGCTGGTGTCGGGGTGACCGCTGTCGTGACTGGGTCAAGGGACGGAAGCAGGGTTTCTGCAGCTGGAGCTTCGTATATAGGAGCTGAAGGTTCTGCACCCGGGGTAGAAGTAGGCAGCTCGGCGTCCGCCAAGGATAGGGTTGTGGCGGCGGCGGAGTGCTCACCAGGAGCGGGGATGGTCCGGATCCTTCAGCCGCATCGGCCGGATTAGTGCAATCATCAGTGATTGGGTAACTGCTTATCCTCTCTTCACATGGGATCTCAATCTCATGGGCTCGCACCGCCATCGCCAGGCTTCTCATCTCTTCCCTCCAGTGGTCCAGTTTAAACAGGAACTGCGTCCGCATTCTCCTGCACAGCTGCTCAGTCTCTTCTTCGATCCAGGTCGCGTTCCCGGGAACAGCACGTTCCGGTGTCCAGCTTCGCTCCGCCATCTTGCCTCTGCGCTGTCCAGGAACGTTATGCCAGAGTCCTGGAGTCCCTGCTTCTCTTCCGCTGTAGTTACATGCCGTCACGCCCCCTTGATATTCACTCAGCACTCTCTTCGATGCTGTGGCCCTCTTTAAACTTTCGGTTCCGGCCTCACACTCAGGACGAAAGACGGGACTTCGGCTTCGTGCGCTTTCGCAGGGAAGATGATGTTTTCACGCCAAAAGATGGCGGAAGATGGCGGAATTGGTGGAAAACGGAATCTCGACTCGCGGTTTTTGGTCTTCAGGGAGCACATCACCCAGGTAAGTGGGTCCTGCTCGTATCCTGTTCGTGAGGCCAGAAATTTGAGGTGAGCCGCCCCCACATCAGCTGCTCGGATCAGGATCCGCAGTGGCTCGACGGGCGTCCGGACCCGGGGTCGTGCGGCTACTCAAATGTTGGGGGTATTTACAGGGGATTGTATAGTGAAAGTTCATGACGCCACCCATGGTGTGTGGTAAGGTGGAGTACCACTGCTTCCGTTGGGGGCTCCCCGGGGGCGATGACGGGGGCAGCCAGATGTAGCGACCCTCCACGAGTAGGGGGGATGCCCCGGGACTCGGTGATGGGGTTGAGAAGTGCCGTTGGGGTTGAAAGGGTCAATAGTGTACTCAATCAGGCCATAAAGCTGACACCGACAACTTGGTAAACCAAAGTTCTGGACACCGCTGCCGCCGAGTGGAGCTAGTTTGGGTCCCGTTCTCACTGGTGTTGCCTGATGATCCGTGACCTTTCCTTGGCACTGCGTTCTCTTACTAGTTGGCCCCTATAGTGTAATACTATTCGGGTCCCATTCCCTAGTGTGGCTAACTGTGGGAGCTTGCTCTCAGGGTTCATGCTTGGGATTTTCTGAACTGTTTTTGTGGAAACAGTACCCAGATTCTGGAGCGGATGGAGAGCAGGTCTTGAAGGCTTTGTTCTCATCGGGTGAATTGTCAGGTTGCTTGAAGCTTCTCCCTGACTAGGGTCCACGTACCCCGTCATGCCCTGGTCCCAGCCCGGTGATGGTACAAAGCCGCTGGCTGTCCTCCTCGACAGTTCCGTGCCCCTTATCACGATCCCCTGCGACCGGGGGTCCAGCTCCTACCAGACCCAGACCACCATCTGCCACCTAGTTACTTCCAAGGAACCCAGCTCCTGACCTCCTCTCTCCTTCACTTCCTATGCTCCACTGACCTACTCCTGACACTCCTGACCTCCCCTTACCAACCCCCCAAGTGGGCGACCATATTCCAATCAAACTGTCCACTGGTCTGTCTGGTGGGTGTAGTGCAGAGTGTTCCTAGGATTTTAATTGGCTGGTATTGGCAACACCATAAGTTGGGGACATGTAACCAAGGAGGAGGTGGATATTGCACAGAAGGACAGATTGCACAATACCCTGTGATGACTTGATAGGTCAGGGCGTCACACAATCACCTATCACATCCACAATGGTGATAGATAGAGTTATGTAACGGCCCTAAACCCTCCAGGACACTACTAAGTACTGCATCCGGTTACTGATGCAGGGCCTACCCCAGGGATCTGGAAGCTCAATGCCGGTACCAATCAAAACACATAACATCCTCAGTTCCCTCACACAGGTAGGGATGACTAACTAGTTGGGGACCCAATGGATGGCCACCTAGGGGTGGAGCCAGTCCAGTCCACTAGCCAACAACCCGGTGGGGAGGAGACGGATGACAGGTCAGTCAGTAGTTAGAGCTTTAGGAGACGGACGTGTCTCTGCACCGGGTCGTGTAACAGTAGCCTGACTGGTACAGGAGAGTGGTTGCAAGGAGGGCACGATGAGGTACCACTGGAACCAAGGCAATGACGAGGCACAGGTCCCTAGGTTAGGTGAACGCTTCAAGCTGCCTGACAAATACCTGAACAGTGAGAGGACCTTCACGGACCTCACTGACCCAAGAATCCGGGGGCACCAGCAGTAACGATTGAGCCAGGGACTGAAACAGAACACCACCCGACAGGGTTCACACTGCCCGCCGTACGGACCAGAGCCTAACGATCAACAGGAGGGGACCCCCAGATGCTCCAAGCTATGGGGTTCCACAAAACGACAGAGAGGTACAGTGGAAAGAAGCCATAAAGGTACCACACCGGCACTGGGACTACAGGGACCAGGGGTCTGAACCAGCCATCCAGCGACACCATCTGCTGTGAGTAAAGTCAGAGTTGCATTGCATTCCCATCATGTGGTCTCCGTTCTGTCCACGCCGCACCCCATCATCTACACCCTGGAGCTCAGCCCTACTTGTGGAGGGCCCAACATCTCAGCTGCCATCACCACCAGCCCCAGTGGCCATAGACTGTGTAGCGTTGGCTCCAACTACTTAGCCGCAACCCGCAAGTGGCATCACAATATAAACTCTTTCAACTCCCATGTAAATAAACCCCTTTTAAAAGCTACCCTCAGAGTCATGGAACTGAGTAACGGCCATAGCACACCCGTGACACTGCATTCCCGTACATATATGGCCTGGGACCGAGTACCCCATAGCCCTGGGGCAGCATAGCTTTTCTTGACGTCTCGGACAGGATATGGACTTAACCCGTTAACACGGGTGACGTGCGCCTTACGGACTATTTTTTGAGCAACTACTGCCATTTTATCATCTGTGAAAAACTGGCTGCACCATCACTGTGGTGAAAAAGGTGCGAAAAACGGATCCCGCCCACAACTCCTGCAAGCGCGGGCGGAAGGAGGGAGTGCCCTGACCTAGAAGTTCCCGAAGTGCTCCAGTCTACCTTAGAGTGGTGAGAATGACCAAGGGGGACGGGAAAGATGCAAGCGCCAGACGACAGAAGTGCAGTGGGGCCTGCTCCAGTAGTGCAAGGTGACGGGAATGCAGTGGAATCTGATCACGTAGCACAAGTGGCCGCTCCTGGAGCCGAAGTGGTGGCACCGATCAAGCCAATCCCCCTGCCATACGTCCCGGGAGTGGCGTGGCTGCCCCATTATGACGGCAAACCAGACGCTTTACTCGGATTTAAAAATAAAATCTGTACTGTATTGGACATGTATGCGATGACCGGCAGGAAAAGAGCCTCTGTAGTGCTTGGACAGCTAACGGGTGCGGCGGAGCAGGAAGTAGAGACCTGGTCATATGCCGTTCGGTGCTTAGTGAACACCATCTTTGAAAAGCACAAAATTGTTTTTGAAACCCCTACAGAAGCAGAGCTAAGAATGGTATTTTATAACTGTAAACAGCGGTCCCAGGACTGTATCAGAGACTATGCCTTGAGATTGAAAGCAGCATGTAGACCCCATCGGTGATCCAGAAGGGAACAAGATGATGGTTGAACAGTTCCTGCACTTGTGGTCCTTGGAACACCCAAATGTAGACTTTGTTGTTATAAAAGACTGGACCATAAAAGCCCTGCAGTCCTTTGAGACCACAGACTCTGCCCCCCGATCATGGCAAGCTAGCACTTCACTTCTGCAAGTGGAGCTCCCTTCCTTAACTTTGATAGAGACTAAAATCCAGTCAGTGCCCCCTGGTGCTCTAGTTGATTGTGCTCCCAGGTGCAGCAGTTGAGCAAGGATATGGCTATGATCTTGAAAGTGATGCAGCTCCAGCCCGAGGCCAAACCGGCAGAGAAGATCTAGCTAGCCGACTGCCCAGAGGACATCCCATGGATGCGAGGAGGGAGGATTCCGTCATCCAGAGGGAGGAGCAGCGATTTCTATAACTTGTTTGGGCAACCCATCTGCAACCGTAGACACAAAGCTGGCCACTTCGCACGCCGGTGTCCTTTAAACCACCAATCCCTGGGGCCATGGTCAATCCCCAGGAATAAGACGACAAGGCCCATCTAATTGGCGTGACCGGTATGTAGGAGGATGGCCTATTCTGTCCTTCAGAAAACCAAAGAAAACTCCTAAAATCAATATTTATTCATGTACAATATTAAAAATACTTTTTATCATAAAAGCATGATAACTTTTAAATAGCTAGAATGTAGACTGGTCACGTGAGGTGAGTGTGAAGAAATGACTCGGGCCTCTCAGATGGTGCGGACATGTTGCAAGCTGCTTCCAGGAACCGATTAGCTTTGCAGAGTCCTGGCGTCCCCGCTTTTATATCCTCGGCTACATCAGGCAGACATACTCTCGCGCCCCCTTGGTACTCTTCAGCACTTCCGTTTGCTGGGGGCGGGGCTTCGCTTTCACGCCTTTCCTGCTCGGATAAGACGCTCGAGCGGGAGATTTTCGCGCCAAGATGGCGGCGCTTCAAAATTTTCAGCCGGACACCGCCGGCGGAGATCACAAGGCGCACTTCTACTGGTAAGTAGAGGGGTTCAATCCTGTTCGTGACGCCAAGTTGTCGCGGGCGGGGAGGACACTGCCGCCGCGCGCTCGCTAACGCTCGGGTCCGGCGCTACTGCGATGGCTGCTCGGTGGCTCGAGCGGTGGGCCGGATCCGGGGACTCGAGCGGCGCTCCTTGCCCGTGAGTGAAAGGGGTGGTTGGTTTGGGGGATTTAGTCCGTGATGCCACCCACGGGTCGTGGTGAAGATGGGCACCACCGCTGCTGGTGATGGGGATCTCGGGAGCGATGGTAGGCAGCAGCTGGGATGTTGTTTTCCCCCTCCGTGGATAGGGGTCGGTGGTCCCGGGGCCCGGTGATGTGACGGGGAGGCAGGGACGGTGAGGTGCAGGGTTGCAGGGGCAGCGCGGCGTGGTGCCGGATGGCACGGGTGTACTCACTCAGCAAGAAAGGTACAAAGTCCTTGGTAAACCAAACGACTGGATGGACGGGTCCCGCAGCCGGCTGCAGTGTCTCTCCCCGGACAGGTGATGGCGGCTGTCTTTCCCTGCACCTTGATGTTCTTCTTCTGACTACTATGGATTCCCAACGGTAGTCCGCTCCCCGGTGTATGGGTACCGGAGGAGCCCGTTTGCCCGCAGGCGCTGGCCCTTGGGTCTCTAGCCTTAGGCGGTAGCTGTATACCCTCACGGTGTGGGCAGTTGCCTTCAATCGGGACTTTTGCTGTTGTGAAACCCCTGGGGTTTCAGTCACATTCGGATCTGACTATTGTCGGCGGCTCCAAGCCTGGTCGGGGTCCGATGGCCTTGCCTGTGTGTGCTGGCTTCAATTCGCTCCCCGGTCGGTACCGGCGGGCCGTCGCCTGTACCCGGTCCTACGGTTCTGCGTTGCTCCACCAGTCCTGCAGACGGCCACCACCGTCTGCCAACCTTGCTGTCAGTGCCTGGGCCACAAATTCAGACACCCAAGTGCTTACTCGTCTCACTTCACTGCAAAACTCTCAACTCTCACTTCTAACTGACACTTTTCCCGCCTCCAGGCCTGTGAACTCCTCGGTGGGTGGAGCCAACCGCTTAGCTCCGCCCCACCTGGTGTGGACATCAGACCCTGGAGGGAGGCAACAAGGGTTTTGTGTTTGGCTGGTGTCCCTGTCTAATGGGGGTGGGGTGTTTGTATGTTATCTGTGACGACCTGACTAGGCCAGGGCGCCACACAACCTCCTGCTCCCTGGCCTCCCTTCCAATAATCTTGCACCACTCCAAACTATACTGAACTCTGCAGGCCGCTTAATCCACCTCTCCCCTCGCTATTCCCCAGCTTCACCATTCAGCCAATCCCTTCTCTCCTCCTGTACCAGTCTATTTTGTACTGTTAATGATTGTTGTACTAGTTTTTATGAATACCCTTTTGCATTTGTAAAGCACCATGGAATGAATGGAGCTATATAATACATAATAATAATAATAATAATAATACCCTAAATCTCACCAGTGGCTACTGGAAGGTCTCTGCTGCCAAAGAGGATCGGGAGAAGACTGCAGACCAATGGACCTATGTGCATTCAACAGCATGTCGTTTGCACTGTGTAATGCGCCAGGAACGTTCCAGAGGCTAATGGAATGATGTCTAGGACACCACAACTTTGAGACTGTACTGCTCTACCTGGATGATGTGATCGTATACTCAAAAACCTATGAGTTACATCTTGAACATCTTGCTGAGGTATTCAAAGCCATATCAGGGTACGGGATCAAGTTGAAACCGTCCAAGTGTCATCTATTGAAACCCAGGGTCCAGTACCTCGGGTATGTGGTCAGCAAAAAAGGTGTGGCACCAGACCCAGAAAAGATTACAGCCATCAAGAGTTGGCCAAGACTGACCACCGTTAAAGAGGTACATACATCAGTTCCTAGGCCTGGTAGGATACTACCGGAGGTTCATAAAGAGCTACACAAAAATGGCAGCAACCTTGAAAGAACTCCTGGTAGGAAGGCCAAGAAGGGCAAGACTTCTGGTCCTCCATTTTAATGTGGTTAGGGAAAATAAAATTCCTTCAGACAGATGAAGTTGGCCCTGACAGGAGATGAGATTCTGGCGTATCCTGATTATCACCTCCCCTTTGAGCTGTATACCGATGCCAGCAATGTGGGATTGGGAGGTGTGCTGTCTCAAGCGCAGAATGGAAAAGAAAAAGTAATTGCCTACGTGAGCAGGAAGCTCCGTCCTACTTAAAGGAATCCCGAAAACTACAGCTCCTTCAAGCTGGAGGTCCTGTCCTTGGTCTCGGCAGTAACAGAAACATTTAAACACCACCTTGCAGCTGTGAAGTTCACTGTCTTCACGGACAATAATCCCCTGACTCATCTGGATACAGCAAAGCTTGGTGCACTGGAACAATGCTGGGTGGCTCGACTGGCAAACTATGACTTTACCAACAAGTACCGGATGCGCTATCCAGGATGCTTGACCTGTCAGACGAAGGGGAAGACGCAGATGAGTTAGAGGAAATTGAGTTGCCAGCCTTTCACCATCCCAGTGACCTCCACAATCAACAACCTCACAGCATGTGCCAAGAAACCACATTCGATTTGCTACCTTACCATGGTTGGAAGGAAGCACAAGACAATGACCCTGCGGTGAGATTAATCAAGGAGTTGATAGCTCAAACAGATGCATACCCAGGTCCTGAAGCGCCATTAGAAGCCGAATGGTTGTGGAAAGAGAGAAGTAGGCTCCATCGAGGTAAATTGTTCCGAAGCTTTACTAACCCTAAAACTCCTAAAACTGTATGTCAAGTGGTGATACCAAAAGCCCATGTCCAGTTAGTCTTGGAAGCGTACCATGATCGAGCATGACATTTTGGGTTGAAGAAGCTGGAAGCATTGCTGCGTGATCAATTCTATTGGATTGGAATGAGAACCACTATAGAAGAATGGTGCAGAAACTGTGGTCCTTGTGCTTTGAGGAGGAAAGATAATAACAGTCACTATTCCAGATTCGCAGTGGTCGTACCTGAAAAGGACTTAACGGCAAGCACTGCAGCATAAGCCTTTCAGGCTCACTTTTGTAGACCTCATGGATACCTAAAACAGGTATTGATGGATCAAGGTCATGCTTTTGAAGCCGAAATATTCTGAGAATTCTGTACCCTGTACGGCTGTAAAAAGATTCGTACTGCAGCCTACCATGCACAAACAAACAAAATGTGCGAGAAAATGAACCACTTAGTGATCAACTTGTTAAAAACCCTGCCACTAGAAGAAGGAAACATGTGCCTGGAAAAGCTACCTGACTTAGTGGACATGTACAACAACATCCCTGTGAGTTCCACTAAATGTACACCAGCCTACCTGATACATGCAAGACCAGGAAGATTGCCAGTAGATCTTGAAATGGAAGTTGAGATCCAAGAAATCAATTCACCAGATGAAGATTGGGACTCTAATCATCAAACACAGTACAAAAGATTCCAGGAACAAGTTGAGCAAAGTCTTAGCCAAAGTTGGGAATACAAGAGAATGACTATAACAAAAAAGCACACGCTCTTTCTTTGACACCTGGAGAAATAGTCCTAAAGAGAAAAAGGAAAGTTCACAAACTTGATGATCAATGGAAAAAAGAACCCTATACTGTACGACCTTCTAATTTTGACAACCAGAAAACCTGCTTAATCAGCAAGGATAAAGAGAAAACTTCGACTGTTTCAAGGGTTAAATTGAAGAAATGCCCAGAATCATTGAAACCTTCAGACAAAGAACCCTGTACAACTCAAGTGGCTGAGAAGAGAGAGTATTACATACCATACTGTGAGACTTTCCCGAAAATTTGCCTCAGTACAATGGAGCGATAATCGTGCCAGCAATCAAGTTCCCACAACCCAAAGTAGAAACAGTTCCAGTTCCAGAGGAACCTCCAAACAGTATGTCAGCCAGTTCAACAGTGAGACTAAGAAAACTCAGACAATTGCCTCGTTCACCTACAACCAGTAGCAAAACACTTGCAGTAGACCCTAGAACACAGGAAGGAGCAGCTGAAACACCAGGGTTACATAGATCCACTCGTAGCAACTTTGGTCAGCCCCCACTTAGATACAGAGAGTAGAGGTTTACAGGAAATGTGTAAAACAATGTCCTTAGGTACATAGAGTTATAAAGTTTAAATAATGTGAAAAATGTTGAATATTGCATAGTTTTTGATAAAAATAGACCACTGGTCATTGGACTGGGAATGACTCAAACTTTCGCAGTGTAAATAGTTGCACCAGTTGTGCCTAAAACCAGGGTACAACTTTTCCACATTGACTTCCATTGACACCACCAACCAGGAGAAGGAAAAGCTTGCAGGAAGGGTCTGCGGGAGAGTCGGCCGAGACCCGGTCGACATGGAAACTGGTGACCTCTCTCCTAGGGGTTTTGGGGATCAGGACCTTTGGGTGGTGGTTGATGTGAGGGGTGCTCAACAATTTGGCAACGTTAAAGCAATGCCTTCCCTGCGTGAGAAGAATGTTAATGGTTTAAAAGTTTTAAAGTTTAAAAACAAAATTAATTATGTTACTTCTTTGCATCCCGTGGACGTGTTGTGTTTAACTAAGGGGGAATGTAGCTCCCCTGAACCATTCAGGGCATTACTAGGTACCACATCCGGTTATTGATGCCTGGCCTACCCCCAGGGACCTGGAAGCTCAATGCCGGTACCAATCAAAACACATAACATCCTCAGTTCCCTCACCCAGATAGGGATGACTGACTATTTGGGGACCCAATGGATAGCCACCTAGGGGTGGAGCCAGTCCAGTCCACTAGCCAACAACCTGGTGGTGAGGAGATGGACGACAGCTCGGTCAGTAGTTACAGCTTCAGGAGACGGATGTGTTTCTGCACTGGGTTGTGTAACGGTAGCCTGACTGCTACAGGAGAGTGGTTGCCAGGGAGGGTACAACAAGGTACCCCTAGAACAAAGGCACCGACGGGGCACAGGGCCCTAAGTTAGATAAACACTTCAAGCTGCCTGACAAATACATGCACAGTGAGGGGACCTTCATGGACCTCACTGACCCAAGAATCCGGGGGCACCAGCAGTAACGATTGAGCCAGGGACCGGAACAGAACACCGACCCGACAGGGTTCACACTGCACGCCGTATGGACCAGAGCCTGATGACCAACAGGAGAGGACCCACAGATGCTCCAAGCTATGGGGTTCCATAAAACAACAAAGAAGTGCAGGGGAAAGAAGCCATCAGGGTACCACACCAGCACTGGGAGTACAGGGACCAGGGGTCTGAACCAGCCGTCCAGTGACACCATCTGCTGTGAGTAAAGTCAGAGTTGCACTGCATTCCCATCGTATGGTCTCCGTTATTTCAACGCCGCATCCTATCTTTTACACACTGGGGCTCAGCCCTACTTGCAGAGGGCCCAACATCTCAGCTGCCATCTCCACCAGCCCCAGTGGCCATAAACTGTGCAGCGCTGGCTCCAACTACTTAGCCGCAACCCGCAAGTGGCGTCACGATATAAACTCTTTCAACTCCCCTGTAAATAAATCCCTTTTAAAACTACCCCCCAGAGTCATGGAACTGAGCAACGGCCATAGCACACCCGTGATACAGCATCCCCGTACATATACGGCCCGGGACCGAGTACCCCATAGCCCTGGGGCAGCACTGTTACATGTTCCTCAGCCCTTATAGATAAATGACTACTGTGTAATGAAGATTTTATATAGTACCTAATGTGAGTCTATAGTAAATATATATTTGTAAGGTGTGGCACTGCCACTGTTAAAGTGTGAAGTCATGTCCCACTCCCCACTAGCACTTTAACAGTGACAGCACCAGTATTGAGGTGCGGGTTGGCCCGCACTCGCCAGATGGCACTGTCACTGTTAAAGTGCATGTCAATGTCCCGCTCCCCACTTGCACTTTAACAGTGACAGTGAACTGAGTGACATCATTGCTGCCAGCCAGGTCCTTCTTGTCAGTGTTTCCCGGAGTCTGGAGACATCGGACATGATTTTGGCCTCTTCAAGCTCGGATGTAGCAGAGCCAGGACCGTCATAGGGCCTCATGTGGATTACGTCAGACTTGGGTGTTTTCGGGTTATAAAAGTGGTGAAAGAGGGTGGTTTTATATTTAATTCCAAACAAAGGATTTTTCTCGATGTATGTGTATTTCTTTTAACTTATAGGATTAGTGATGGTGGTCTCATTGTAGACCCCTTCCAATCAAGAATTCTATTAGTGATGGGGGTCTCATTGTAGACCTCTTCTAACCAAGAATTCTGGGCTTGATGACAGCTGTGCGCTGTTATTAACCTCTCATTTCCCCGATTGCCATCGCATCAGGGCAATCGGTATGAGCTGCCTAAAGTACCAAGACTTTCAAATCTAATGAATGCAGCATTTCTGGGTGGCTGCTGGATGACATTTTTAGGCTGGGGGGCTCCCAATAATGTGGGTCTGCCCAGCTTGAGAATACCAACCCTCACCTGTGAGGCTTTATCTTGGCTGGGTGTCAGAATTAGGGGAGATTGCATTCCGTTTTTTTAATTATTTATTTATTTATTTTACTGTACAATATAGACCCGCCCACCTGTGTCTTTGATTGGTTGCAGTCAGATAGCTGTCATTCAGTGTGGGGGCGGGTCTAACTGCAACCAATCACAGACGCCGGTGGTTAGGAGAAGCAGTGAATATGTATGAGCCAAATGAGAGGATGCAGTGAATATGTATGATCCTTATGAGCGGGTAGGGAAGAAGAATGAGAGGCAGCGGGAGCAGTGTGACAGCCGCACCGCACTGGTGATTGGTGAGTATGAAGAACTTGGAGAGTGACACTGGCAATGTAATGTGTGCAAAATGGCGGCAGAAGGGCTTTTATAGACCCTATGACACTGTGTGGCCAACCAATCACAGTTATGCCCCAATCAAGATGGCTGCGGCATTACTGTGATTGGTTAAGAAGCCCAGCATGAGAAGTTGCTGCAAATCAGGTGCCAAACCTGCTGGACGGGACATCCAAATATAGTGAAGCAAATACACCATTACTTGCTATACAATGAGTATCCCGAATACCGCACTATTCTGCGAATAGCGAACAGTGACAAATGCATTCACTCATCACTAGTTACTTCAATGGACCTAGGTTTTTTCAACCTATGTAGCCATGCAACTTCCGGGGGCAGATAAGCGGGATTGCTCCATTATTGTTTTGGTGCACACTACATCTGATAATTCTGTTGTTACTAGAGTTGAGCGCGGTTCGCGGTTCGAGGTTCTCCAGTTCTAGGCTCGAGTGATTTTGGGGCCTGTTCTAGATCGAACTAGAACTCGAGCTTTTTGCAAAAGCTCGATAGCTCTAGAAACGTTCGAGAACGGTTCTAGCAGCAAAAAAACAGCTAATTCCTAGCTGGCTTTCCGCTGTAATAGTGTAAGTCACTCTGTGACTCACACTATTATGAAATTTCAGTGTATAGTGTGCGTGAACAGCGCCTTCAGATCACTGCTGTATGTATAATGGCGATCACCATTTTTTTTTTTTTTTCCTTGTCTTCCTTCCCTAAGCGCGCGCATCTTGTGGGGCGGGCCAGCATGTCAGCCAATCCCAGACACACACACAGCTAAGTGGACTTGTAGCCAGAGAAGCAACGGCATGTGTGATAGGATGTCCATGTCACATGTCCCTGCATTATAAAAACGAGTATCTGCCCGTCCGGACGCCATTATCTCTTCTGCGTCTTTGGTGTCAGACATCACTGTCGCAGCTCCGTCCTTTGTCCTATCGCCGATACAGCTGTATGCGCTCCATACACAGCGCTGGACAGCTTAGGGAGAGCACTTTATAGCAGTCCTTTTAAGGGCTCAAACCGGCAGGGTCAGAGCCATAGGTGACAGGTCCTAAAAAACAGACACAGCGTCTGTGTAGCCAAGGTCAGGGATTTCGTCGCTGCATTTCCCCATGAGGAGGGAATAGAAAGGCAGGCTTCCATTCCTCTACCCAGAGCCCCACAATCCTGGCACTGTACCCTCCTGTCCTCTGCACACTCCAACTCATGATAACTAAGCCATTATACTAGCAAACACTCAGTGTACCTAGTGGCATCCTAAACGTGGCTATTGGACTTTTGTGTAGTCACACTAGTGGAAAGATATTTGCAGCATGTCTGCCTGCATTGCACACTCAAACTCTTTTTAACTAAGCCATTATACTAGCAAACAGTCAGTGTACCTAGTGGCATCCTAAACGTGGCTATTGGACTTCTGTATAGTCCCACTAGTGCAAAGACATTTGCAGCACCTCTGCCTGCATTGCACACTCCAACTCATTATAACTAAGCCATTATACTAGCAAACACTCAGTGTACCTAGTGGCATCCTAAACGTGGCTATTGGACTTTTGTGTAGTCAAACTAGTGGAAAGATATTTGCAGCACCTCTGCCTGCATTGCACACTCATGACGTGTCACTCTACTTTTGTCTCCAGGAGGTGCATTGTGGTTCACCCTGGTTTGGGGCGGACCCAGGTTATAAAAGGGGCTGGAGCCAACAAGGAGGTGCGCATTCTTCTATTATGCTCCGAAAGAGCACACCTCCATGTGTTGAACCCATTGCGGCTTTAGGCCAGAGGTAGGCAGGGATAGGGTGTCGATGCAG
Organism: Anomaloglossus baeobatrachus; assembly: GCF_048569485.1. NCBI lineage: Eukaryota > Metazoa > Chordata > Amphibia > Anura > Aromobatidae > Anomaloglossus > Anomaloglossus baeobatrachus. Next base: position 696,649,324 of record NC_134356.1, read on the forward strand.
GCCACCACCACAGTTGGTAACGCAGAACGGTTAAGACCAGCTCCTGTCCTACCAGTCCTGCTTGTGCAGCCCAGTGGCATTAACAGGCCTGCTGCTGCTGATGCGCCTGCTGTCCACAGGTGTGGCCCCTACGCACACGGTCAGCGTACTCAATGGCCCCTGTGATGTTAACAGGGAGTTCCTGGGCTGGGTGGGCATGTGGACCCTGTGACGCTAACAGGGCTCCCAGTCTCCAGATCCGAATGGCGTCTAACTCGGTTCAGGCTACTATTAGTTTCATAGCCACACAGCTCTGTATCCTCCACCAAACCTTCCAGTTGCCAACCTCTCCTTTTCCAACTGGGAGCACGGTGGACACTGACTGCTGATGGGGATATATACCTTTCTCTTTCTTTTCTTATTAATTTTCGTTATATAGCGGTCACAGATTATATACCACTTTATCCAAATCTGCCAGTCCCACTGTAACAGATGGTGTTTCTTCATCAAATGTTACTGTTGCTTAACCACTAAATCCACGGACCAAAACTTTTTTCCCCTTTCCAACACACCTGTTCCCCTTTCCACCAGCATCTGTCCTTTTTCAACTCATTTTGGTATATGACCAAAAGTGCAACTCTGCAGGGACACCGTACTCAACGGCATCTCAGCACAGCAGCCAGCCCTCGGTCCCTCCGATGTGGACAAGTAAAAGACCATTTCCTCCTATCCATGACAAAGCGTTGAGATTCACTCTGTGCAGCACTGGTGTTTAGTGGAAAAGCAGATCTAAGATTGCGTACCACATTCTGCAGATACTCCTGTATACGTGCGTCCATTTCTATGGCAGGAATTATTTCGCCAAATTTTGTCTTGTACCGGGGATCTAACAGTGTGGCAACCCAGTAGTTAGCATTACTTTGAATTCGTACAATCCGAGGGTCATGTTGTAGGTGGTGCAGCAAGAAGGCGCTCATGTGTCTTGTGCATCCAGGAGGACCAAGTCCTTGGTGTGTTGGTGGCAGAGAGGTGAGAATCGTGCCTCCTTCCTCTGCCCTCTCCCCACAACCTCAGACAACCGAAATGTGAGCAAGCTCTCACTCATCTGCTGAGTCTTCCATGCCCATCGCAAGTTCGTCCTCCATTTCTTCATGGGCTCCTGCACCTTCCTTAACACTTTTTGCTGATACTATGCGCCCTTGTTAATCCCTCTCCCTCACCATGAATGCCGCATAGGTGCCGCTGACCATCTGGACCTCGTAGATCTTGTTATCCCTTCCGCATATGACTCCTCCTGTACTTCCTCCCCTTCCTCTTGTCCCAACACCTGACTCCGAATAATGCTTACAGTGTGCTCCATCATGTAGATGACCAGAATTGTCACGCTGAGAATGACATTGCCAGTGCTAAACATCTTCGTCGACATTTGTAAACTGTGTAGAAGGGTGCATAGGTCCTTGATCTGACACCACTCCAGCAGCGTGATCTGCACCACCTCTGGATCAAGTTATCCCAGGCTATATGTCATAACGTATTTCAGCAGGGCTCTGCGGTGCTGCCACAAATGCTGCAATATGTGCAGATTCAAATTCCTGCATGTGGGCACATCGCATTTCCGGCGTTTAACTGCCAGACCCTAAGAATTTCGGAGCGATGAAAGTTGTTGAGCTGCTGTGTGCGCACGATGGAAGTGAGCACATAGCGAGCGTGCCCGCTGCACAAGGCCATGTAGGCCGGGATGGTGTTTTAAAAATTGCTGGAGAATTAGGTTCAACACGTGAGCCATACAAGGCACGTGTGTCACATTGCCCTGACGATGGCCCGCAGCCAGGTTTGCATCATTGCCGCACACGGCTGTTAAGTCACCAACGGAGTACGCTCCGTCAATTTGTACTCCGGTCGCCAGGTGACAACGTGTTCCTTTCATGCATAGTGCTGATGATGGGAGAGGAGTCGATGCCAGCGGCGCAGGTGGACGCAGGTTATGCTCACCCACTGGGCTGCATTACCTTGACAGATGCAGAATCTCTGGCTGAATGTAGCTGGTGGGTATCTCACAGATGAAGTACCATCATTCAGCTACAACCAATGGGAAGACACCACACCCTTTTTTATGCCCATCCTGTCTGCAGACCACTGCCAGACATAGCTCTGCTTTTACCCCCAGTTCAGTTTTATGATTTTGTGTGCTTGTTACCTGACTACTTTTCCTGCTTGCTGTTTATGTACCTTGTTGGCCGATCCGCATTTCACCTCTGCTTGTTTTCTGATTAAGTCCTGGCCGTCCCATTCTGTTCCTGTTCCTCAATTAATGTTTTGACCCTGCCTGACTACTATTCTCTGGAACTGCAGCCTTCCACAGGTATTAATCACCTTGGACCCTGTGCAATTCCTAATCCCTGTATAGGGGTTAAAGGGTTTCAGGGTTCTAGGGGTCCTGCTTGGTGAGTGGCTTCGCTCTAGCCTATCATTTACAGCCCATCTGAGTGTGTGGATCAAGGAAGGCATTACACCGTGCTCTCTGCAGAAGGCCATGTGGGCCAGGATAGTGCTTTAAAAATTGCTGGACAACCAGGTTCAACACGTGAACCACACAAGGCACGTGTGTCACATTGTCACAGCGAAGGGCCGCACCCATGTTTGCATCATTGTCACACCCGGCCTTCCCTGGCTGCTGGTTGAGTGGAGACAACCATTGATGAAACTCGGTCTCCAGAGCTAACCGTCCACAACTTCTCAGCGGTGTGACTCACATTTCCCATACATTTCAAAGTAAACCTTTGACCGCCTGATGGCATTGAGCTCTGCTGCCAGCATAGTAAGGAGGTGTGTGGTAGTGCTTGTGCGCAGTTACAAGGAAGGGTGGCCTGACCACACAGGGTTTGCGCCAAGGTGGAGGACCCACACGAGGTTGAAGAGGCAGAAGCAGTGTATTAACTTCTACATACAGAAGAAGGATTGACACAACTCGTGGGGACGGCAAGACTTGTACAGCAGACCCTTCTCCATCTCTCCCCACAGTAACCCATTGCCCAGTCAGCGACATGTAACGCCCCTGTCCATGCTTACTGGGCCAATTATCTGTGGTGAAATGCACCCTGTCACACAGAGTTTCTCAAGGAATCAGTGATGTTTAGTGCAACATGCTGGTGTAGCGCGTGCACGCCTTTGTTGGAGAAGGAGTGGCGCCTGGGCATCGGCTCTTGGGGCACTGCGATGGGCATAAGGTCTCGAAAATCCTCGGTTAAAAAGGTTGGAAAGGCAGCATTTTGGTAGCCAACAGTTTCCAGATGCTGAAAGTCAACCTCTAAGCCATGTCATGCCCTTCTAAAAGCATGTAAAACACAGTAAGGGGACTCCAACCACAGTCTCCCTCGTTGCCACTAATTGGGCCACACACACCCCACTTGACTGGCATCAGTTGACCTTCCCTTTTGAAAAAGAAAAAGATGCTTGGCATGAAGCACTCTCAAAAATACACGTGCCTTTCCCGTCCCCTGGCTGACCCAGGGGAAGAAAAGTCCTCTGAGAGCCATGACTTGTTCATCTTGGTTCTTTTAGAAACACAGCGAGGGGACTCCAACCACAGTCTCCCTCGTTGCCGCTAATTGGGCCACACACACCCCACTTGACTGGCATCAGTTGACCCCCCCTTTTGAAAAAGAAAAAGATGCTTGGCATGAAGCACTCTCAAAAATACGCGTGCCTTTCCCGTCCCCTGGATGACCCAGGGGAAGAAAAGTCCTCTGAGAGCCATGACTTGTTCATCTTGGTTCTTTTAGAAACACAGCGAGGGGACTCCAACCACAGTCTCCCTCGTTTCCACTAACTGGGCCACACACACCCCACTTGACTGGCATCAGTTGACCTTCCCTTTTGAAAAAGAAAAAGATGCTTGGCATGAAGCACTCTCAAAAATACGCGTGCCTTTCCCGTCCCCTGGCTAACCCAGGGGAAGAAAAGTCCTCTGAGAGCCATGACTTGTTCATCTTGGTTCCTTTAGAAACACAGCGAGGGGACTCCAACCACAGTCTCCCTCGTTGCCACTAATTTGGCCACACACACCCCACTTGACTGGCATCAGTTGACCTTCCCTTTTGAAAAAGAAAAAGATGCTTGGCATGAAGCACTCTCAAAAATACGCGTGCCTTTCCCATCCCCTGGCTGACCCAGGGGAATAAAAGTCCTCTGAGAGCCATGACTTGTTCATCTTGGTTCTTTTAGAAACACAGCGAGGGGACTCCAACCACAGTCTCCCTCGTTGCCACTAATTGGGCCACACACACCCCACTTGACTGGCATCAGTTGACCCCCCCTTTTTAAAAAGAAAAAGATGCTTGGCATGAAGCACTCTCAAAAATACGCGTGCCTTTCCCGTCCCCTGGATGACCCAGGGGGAGAAAAGTCCTCTGAGAGCCATGACTTGTTCATCTTGGTTCTTTTAGAAACACAGCGAGGGGACTCCAACCACAGTCTCCCTCGTTTCCACTAACTGGGCCACACACACCCCACTTGACTGGCATCAGTTGACCTTCCCTTTTGAAAAAGAAAAAGATGCTTGGCATGAAGCACTCTCAAAAATACGCGTGCCTTTCCCGTCCCCTGGCTGACCCAGGGGAAGAAAAGTCCTCTGAGAGCCATGACTTGTTCATCTTGGTTCTTTTAGAAACACAGCGAGGGGACTCCAACCACAGTCTCCCTCGTTGCCACTAATTTGGCCACACACACCCCACTTGACTGGCATCAGTTGACCCCCCCTTTTGAAAAAGAAAAAGATGCTTGGCATGAAGCACTCTCAAAAATACGCGTGCCTTTCCTGTCCCCTGGATGACCCAGGGGAAGAAAAGTCCTCTGAGAGCCATGACTTGTTCATCTTGGTTCTTTTAGAAACACAGCGAGGGAACTCCAACCACAGTCTCCCTCGTTTCCACTAACTGGGCCACACACACCCCACTTGACTGGCATCAGTTGACCTTCCCTTTTGAAAAAGAAAAAGATGCTTGGCATGAAGCACTCTCAAAAATACGCGTGCCTTTCCCGTCCCCTGGCTGACCCAGGGGAAGAAAAGTCCTCTGAGAGCCATGACTTGTTCATCTTGGTTCTTTTAGAAACACAGCGAGGGGACTCCAACCACAGTCTCCCTCGTTGCCACTAATTGGGCCACACACACCCCACTTGACTGGCATCAGTTGACCCCCCCTTTTGAAAAAGAAAAAGATGCTTGGCATGAAGCACTCTCAAAAATACGCGTGCCTTTCCCGTCCCCTGGATGACCCAGGGGAAGAAAAGTCCTCTGAGAGCCATGACTTGTTCATCTTGGTTCTTTTTTCAAAAGCGAGGGGACTCCAACCACAGTCTCCCTCGTTGCCACTAATTGGGCCACACACACCGCACTTGACTGACATCACTTGACCCCCCTTTTCAAAATGAAAAAGATGCTTTGCATGAAGCACTCTCAAAAATACACGTGCATTTCGCCTCCCCTGGCTGACCCAGGGGAAGAAAAGTCCTCTGAGAGCCATGTCCACATTGTCAGTGGACAGACACATGTGCTTATCTGCCAGCAGACCCCCAGCAGCACTGAAGACAGGTTCCGAGAGAACGCTGGCTGCAGGACACGACAAGATCCCCAAGGCGTAGGTGGCGAGCTCAGGCAATTTATCAAGATTGGAAGCCTAAAATGAGCAGGGCTCAAGTTGCACAATAATGGAATCGATGTTTCCTTGCATATACTCATATATCTGTGTGTCCTCCTCTTTTTCCTTGTCCAGCTGTTTTGTTTTCGCATGAGTATATGTCCTTGTCACTTTCCCATGTGTTTGTGTTGTGTTGTGAGTTGTTTGTCACCTTTTGGACACCTTTGAGGGTGTTTTCTAGGTGTTTTTCTGTGTTTGTGATTGCCTGCCATTGTTTCCTATGCAGTTCGAGTTCGGTTCGTCGAACGTTCAACGAGCCGAACTCGAACGGGAGCTCCGTTCGGCGAACCGACCTCGAGCCGAACCGGGACCAGTTCGCTCATCTCTAGTTGTTACCTTTAGTGCGCACTGTTTAAACACTGCAAGTGGCTCACACTGGGCTGAGCTCCGAGTGTACCCGAACACAGCCCTGCTCACTTCAGTGGTCATCCGATCTCCAAACTCAAACACTTACTTTTTAGTAAAGTTTGTGTTTAGTACAAACTCGTAACTTAACTTTCCAGATAATATTATTCTTATTTCTTCAAGACTGAGATATTAATAATGCAGCTAGGGAATACTTTGAAAACCCCTAAGGTTTTTTTATATGCCCAGAACTGGAGGCTCTCCATGGAGTTCAGATTATATAAACTCGCTGTATTGCAGTCTCAGGTTTGTCTGTAAAATATGGCTTTGACAATGAAATCAGCAGACGATGAATAAAGACAGAACCCTTCTCTCCACAGAATAAGGACAAAGTAACACAATTTAAAGAATTGATGGTGGAACTCAGAGTAACTGGTAATTGATCATAGTATGAGACATTTTGTCAACTTTTTAAAAACAAATTTCTAAAAGATTTTGTAGTTTTCAGAACAAACTCTTACAGAATGTTTAATAAAACCATCATTAGTGATTTCTTCCTGTTGGGCTTCCATGATCTCCACCAGTACCACGCTCTCCTTCTGTTGCTGGTCTTTGTGGTTTACCTGGGTACAGTTATTGGAAATGTGTTGATTTTTCTTCTGGTGTCCACCAACCACTCTCTCCAATCACCCGTGAACTTTTTTCTTGGCCAACTCTCGTTATGTGATTTGCTGATCAGCACAAACGTTGCCCCTAATTCCATGCATGTAATAATAAAGAATGGAAGCCATATTTCTTTCCGAGGTTGTCTCATACAGTTATTTTTCTTTGGGGCCTCAGCTGTGACTGAATGTAGTCTTCTGACTGTCATGTCCTACGATCGATACTTAGCCATCTGTAACCCTCTGCATTACACTGCCATTATGAACCGTCGGCTCCCGTACTATTTGGCCCTCGGGTCATGGGCTTCCGGCTGTTTTTGTGCTTCTATAATTGACATGAGTGTGCTGCAGCTGAAGTTTTGTTACAAGAACGTCATTGACCATTTTTTCTGTGACCTTGCTCCTATCATTACGCTTTCTTGCTCAGACTCAATAGCTGTGAAAATTGAAGCATCTATTGTGACCATTGCTTTTGTGCTTTTTCAGATTATCTTCATCATCTCTAGTTATAGCTGCATTTTGAGAGCTATTCTCCAGATTTCCTCCTCTACGGGTAAGCAGAAAGCCTTCTCTACCTGTAGCGCACATCTGACTGTTGTTTCAATATATTACGGGACACTCATTATTCTCTATATGATTCCAGGAAAGTCATATGTAAATCTCAATAAGGCTTTATCATTCTTTAATACGGTATTGACCCCACTGTTTAATCCCATCATCTACAGTTTGAGGAGCACCGAGATCAGGAGAGCCATGACAAAGCTGTTGTGTCTAAATGCTGAAAGATACAAGTAAAATAACCTTACACATTAAAATTGGTGAGTTGTGGGAAAATGGGTGATTTCTACCAAAAATTGGTGATTTCAACCAAAGTGGGTGATTTCTAAAAAAAAACTGGTCATTTCAACTAAAATGGGTGATTTCAAACAAAATAGATAATTAAAACTAAAATTAGTGATTTCAGTCAAAATGGGTCATTTCAACAAAAATAGATGATTTCAACCAAAATGGTTGATTGTGAGTTTGCCGGATTAACTTTAAGGATGACAATAGTTTAATTGACCATATTCTGAAATAAAGTTATGATTGTTTGAATATTTTAGTCTCATCGTTGGGTGAAAGATCTTTTGTCCATGAAAGATCTATCATTGTAAGGACATTTCCAGTAAGATTGTTCATCCATCACCCAGTGTCCTTCATCACAAATTGCTAGTTTGAGTGACTATAATCTCCAAAATGAGCTAATATGTGTGTGGCCGTGTTGGTAATTATCATTCAGCAGATAATCATTAGTTCAGTGTCTGTCCCACCATAATCTTACACCTTTTGTGTTTATCCACTTTTAGGCTCAATTTATAACACTATAAAGTATGAAAATTGCTAGAAACTGGGTCAACATCTCAAATAGTCCTGGTAAGTGGAAGCTCGGCTAGAAATACTCAGAATTTTAACTTTGATTTTGTTAGGGTTTTTAAATTAAAAAAACCCCTCAAAATGAAATTTGTAAATTCTTCTTTCAAATAATTTTTATTGTCATAGTAAATTATGTCTGATTATTTCTATAGTCCCTGCATATTATTATAATAGTTCAATATTCAAAATATTCTGACCAAAAATCAATTTAGACAGATTTGCACAAACTCCATCAGGAAAACAGATTTATCTGAAATTTTTGGGACTTGATTGCTTCCGACCACACGATCTCCCATTTTGCGCTTTGATTTTTTTTCTTCTCTTTATAACAAGAGTCGTTAATTTTTATTTTTTCTACAAAATAACCATCTGAAAGCTTCTTTTTTCAGGACGAGTTGGACTTTTGAATACATCATCAGTTTTATCATGTTATTTAGCGGAAAGAGGGAGGAAAAAAATGTAAAGTGTGGCAAAATGGCGAAAATAGTGCAATTTTGAAATTTTATTTTTTTTATTTATAGCATTCATTCTATGGTAAAATTGAGCTGGTGGTATGATTTTTCAGGTCAGTAAAATTGCAGACGTACAAATATTCTAGTTTTGTTTCTTTTAAGCCTGTTTCACACGTCAGTGATTCTGGTATGTATGTGCTAGCTTTTATACGTACCAGAATCACGGACATACGCATACCCAATATAATCAATGGGTCGGCTCACACATCAATCATTTTTCACTGACCATGTCTCCATGCGGCGTCATGCGTGTCCGTGTGCTCTGCATGGAGACATGTCCGTTTTTTTCTGTGATCACTGATCACTATGGTGTGATCCTTGAAACACGTAGCAGAGAAACATGGACATTGAAAATAAAAAGCATTTCATACTCACCTTCCCCAGCGACGCTGTGTTGTGCCTCTGCTCTCTGCAGCTTCCTGGCCGGCTCATTAGTGTTGTGCACATTTGTGAATACACGACACAGAGGACCCGGAAGCAGATGCAGAGGTGAGAGAATGGTGGCAGAATGCTGCACCATGGGGCTCTTCAGCACCACGAAGAGCAGGAGCTCTTTATGTCCATGTGCAATCACAGAACACAGAGCACGAATTCCACAAGGACAACTCCCGTGTATGGTGAATCACGGCACATGGAGGGACACATGCGTGTTTAACACATCAGTGAAGAATGTCTGTGTTTTTCACTGATGTGTGAAACAGGCCTTAAATGGTGAAAAAAAAATATAATTCCAAGACATACATTTTTCAGTTTCTGGGATATGCAGCTGTATGACGGCTTGTTTTTGGTCCCTGATTTTTTTTTATTGTTATCACAGTGGGATAGATCGTGTTTTGATCGCCTCTTATTACATTTTTTTGGTGTTGTTTACCGAAATTCTGGGCATTAATTTTTCTCATTACATAGTTTTTTTTATCAGATTTTTTTTTTTTATATTTTCAGAAATCAGAGTTTTACAAATGCAGCAATAACAAATATGTTATTTTTTTAATTTTAAATATATTCATGTCATGTCATGGTGAAAAGTGTTGGTACCCTTGAAATTGTTCCAGAAAATAAAATATCTCTCTCAGAAAATGATTGCATTGTTACGTTTTCTTACAGTGCCTTGCGAAAGTATTAGGCCCCCTTGAATTTTTCAACGTTTTCCTACATTTCAGGCTTCAAACATAACGATGAAAATTTTAATGTTCTGGTGAAAAATCACCAACAAATGGGACCCAATTGTGAAGTTGAATGAAATTTATTACTTATTTTAAATTTGTAAAAAATAAAAAACTGAAAATTGGGGCGTGCAATATTTTTTGTCCCCTTTAAGTTAATACTTTGTAGCGCCCCCTTTTGCTGCGATTACAGCACAAGTCTCTTGGGGAATGTGTCTATCAGTTTTGCACATGGAGAGGTTGAAATTCTCGCCCTTTTTTCCTTTGTAAACATCTGGAGCTGAGTGAGGTTGGATGGAGGCGTTTGTGAAAAGCAGTTTTCAGCTCTTTCCACAGATTCTCGATTGGGTTCAGGTCTGGACTGTGACTTGGCCATTCTAACACCTGGATACGTTTATTTGTGAACCATTTTATTGTTGATTTTGCTTTTGTAGCGCCCCTGAGGCTCTGGCCACTACAGGGTACTATAATTGAGCTAAGGAGCAGTATCTATCTGGGGTAAGTGACAGGTGGTTTGCTGGTGCTCACACCAGAAACATTTCACATGCAGTTAGGTGCTTTCCCCACAGGGGGAGTGGACTGGGGTGGACAGGGAGAGTTAACCATCGAGCAGTATCGGACTTCCTGGTCACCAGGACAACCACTTGGGGGCAGGTGCTATGTGGGGTATAAGAGGAGGTAGCCAAGGTAGCCATGACACATAGTGAGCTTTGCTGGAGGGAAGTTCCCTGAGACTAGACTGGGTTCAGGAGAGCAGCAGGGCTGGTGGGACACACAGCTTATCTTGCCATTGTTGAGCCTGGGGCCTGTGAGTTGTCGCTCGGCCCAGGTTCCTTCTGCCAGTCACTTGATAGCGAGGACAAACAGGACATTTACACTGACCCCGGTTACCGCATGGAACTTGCACCGGATAGCCAGAGACTTACCAGCAGTGAATCAGGACACTCTCGGGCAATCTCCTAACCAGTGAGTAAACACCTGAAACAAAGCTCTTGCCTCGTTTCCATTATTTACCAGCGATGCCGTCCCACGCTCTGGTGCCCACGGCCCACTATCAGCCAGCTGGTCTTCCATCCGGGGCACCCACTCCGCCTGTGGGGAGTGACTCCATCGGTAAGAAGAACCCTGTAGCGGTGTAGCGGCGGCCCCCTACCTGGCCGCACACCACAGGTGGCGTCACGACAAAAACTTTTATTACATTTCCTCTGTAAATAAACCCCCTTTTAAAGCGACCCCCAGGGTCATGGAACCAGGCAACGGCCACCCAGTGAACTGTCCCAGTAAATACACTGCCCGTGACTGAGTACCCCATAGCCCTGGGGCGGTACACTTCATGTTTGAGATCATTGTCTTATTGGAAGACAAATCTCCATCCCCGTCTCAGGTCTTTTGCAGACTCCAACAGGTTTTCTTCAAGAATAGTCCTGTATTTGGCTCCATTCATCTTCTCATCAATTTTAACCATCTTTTCTGTCCCTGCTGAAGAAAAGCAGGCCCAAACCATAATGCTGCCACCACCATGTTTGACAGTGGGGATGGTGTGTTTAGGGGGATGAGCTGTATTGCTTTTATGACAAAAATATTGTCTGGCATTGTGCCCAAATAGTTTGATTTTGGTTTCATCTGACCAGAGCACCTTCTTACACATGGCAAACTGTAAATGGCACTTTTAATGAATCTTTTTGAGAATGTCTTTCTCCTTGTCACTCTTCCATAAAGGCCAGATTCGTGCAGTGTATGACTGATTGTTCTCCGATGGACATACTCTCCCACCTCAGCTGCAGTTCATCCAGAGTGCTCATGGGCCTCTTGGCTGCATCTCTGATCAGTCTTCTCCTTTTTTGAGATGAACGTTTTGATGGACGGCCGGGTCTTGGTAGATTTGCAGTGGTATGATGCTCCTTCCATTTCAATATGATCGCTTGCACAGTGCTTCTTGGGATGTTTAAAGTTTTGGAAATCTTTAATCTTTAACCATCTTCCCTGTCCCTGCTGAAGAAAAGCAGGGCCAAACGATTATGCTGTTCAGCACGAAATGGCCATCGTCCCGTCCTGAGGGGATCCACACCCAGCTCTCCTCCTGCTTTTTACCTGCACCCTTGGAATAAATAAAGAACATTTCTTATGGAACCTGATGGTATGTGTCATTGTTTCCCTACTCTTTTAAAAACCATGATGCTGCCACCACCATGTATGACAGTGGGGATGGTGTGTTCAGGGTGATGAGCTGTGTTGCTTTTACACCAAACATATCGTTTGGTATTGTGCCCAAATAGTTTGATTTTGGTTTCATCTGAGCAGAGCCCCTTCTTCCACATGTTTGGTGTCTCCAGGTGGCTTGTGGAAAACTTTAAATGACACTTTTTATGGATATCTTTGAGAAATGGCTTTCTTCTTGCCTCTCTTCCATAAAGGCCAGATTTGTGCAGTATATGACTGATTGTTGTCCTATGGACAGACTCTCCCTCCTCAGCTGTAGAACTCTGCAGTTCATATAGAGGGATCATGAGTCTCTTGGCTGCATCTCTGATCAGTCTTTTTCTTGTGGAGAGGACAGTTTGGATGGACGGCCGGGTCTTGGTAGATTTGCAGGGGTATGATACTCCTTCCATTTCAATATGATCAGTTGCACAGTGCTCCTTGGGATGTTTAAAGTTGTGGAAATCTTTTTGTAACCAAATCTGGCTTTAAACGTCTCCACAACAGTATCACGGACCTGCCTGTTGTGTTCCTTGGTCTTCATGATGCTCTCTGTGCTTTACACAGAACACTGAGACTATCACAGAGCAGGGGCATATATACCGAGACTAGATTACACACAGGGGGCTTATATTTATCATTCAGAGATCCTCAATCAACTTCTGGAGTGAGTTTACTGCACTGAAAGTAAAGGGGGTGAATAATATTGCACGCCACAAATTTCAGTTATTTATTTTTATAAAAGTTTAAAATAATCAATGAATTTTGTTCAACTTCACAATTGTGTCCACTTGTTGTTGATTCGTCACCAGAACATTAACATTTTTATCTTTATATTTCAAGCCTGAAATGGGGGATAAGGTTAAAAAATTCAAGGGGCTGAATACTTTCGCAAGGCACTGTATATACATGTTTATTTCGTTTCTGTGTTTTTTTGTAACAACAAAAAAAAACAGAGGAAAAAAAAGCAAATTGGACATAATTTCACATAAATCCCCAAAAATGTCAAGGACAAAATAGCTGGCACCCTCAGCTTAATATTTGGTTGCACTCTTTGGAATAAATAACTTCAATCAGTTGCTTCCTATATTTGTCCACAAGCTTCTTACTCCTCTCACCTGGAATCTCGGACTCTTCTTTAGGACTAATGTCCACTTGGGATTTTCATGTACGAGTGCGATCCGATAAAAAAATCGGATTGCACTCGTACCAGTATTAATCTATGGTGCAGTGTCCTCTGCTTAATTTTCTATGGCATGAATCGTGCTCTCAGTGCAATCTCAGCATGCTGCGTTTTGCACTGAGCCTCGGCTCATGCGTGTGTAATATCGCACTGGACTCGCATGTTATGTGACTGGAGTGCGGTGCGCACAGACACAGATAATGGAGGAGATGGGGAGAAAGTGCTACCTCCATCTTCTCCACTCCTGTGACGCGATCACAAGATCGCATCACAGTCGCATGACCCTTGACTGACACCCGCTGCAGATGGTCATTAGCATACCGCTTCCGATGCTCTCACATCAGAAGCGGTATGCAAGTGGACAAGCCCTTATAACCTGCTTCAGGACTCATATTTGAAGGCGTCTTCTCCCACTGGCAATTTTAATATCTCTCCACAGGTGTCTATCGGGTTTAGATCAAGACTCACTACGGCCACTTCAGAATTCTCCATCGCTTTATTTCCATCCATGTTTGGGGCTTCTTGAAGTGTTTAGGCTCATTTTCCTGCCGGAAGACCCCTCATCTAGGACTGTACCCAGCTTTCTGACCTTGAGCACTCCAAAATCCTGCCCAAAATCCTTTGGTAATCTTCAGATTTCATGATGTCTTGCACACAGACAAGACCCTCAGTGCCAGAGGGAAGAAAACAACCCCAATTTTTGGTGGATTACCTAATGAAGAACAGCGCAGGTTTCACTCTACATTTTTATCTGGTTCCTGTGCGTCTTCTACACCCTCTTGGGTGTGTGGATCCTGCAGTGGCTGTTCACGTTTAGTTACTGGTTGTGGGTTGCACAACCACACAAGGCGAACGACCACTTTTTGTCATCTCATCTATGTAAATTCAGTAAAAACCTATTGCTTTTTTTATTCACAGTTTTTTGCATAAAGAAAACAATCCTGAAACATCTCTGACTTCCCCAGTATGTGACTGCAGGTGCTGTGTACTTTACTTTGTAGGCCTCATTCATTTTTCAGTAATCAGTAGAATGATATGCTTTACCAAAAAGCTCTATCTTGTTCTCATCTGTCCATAAGAAGCTTTCTCAGAAGGATTTTGGTTACTCACCTACATTTTGCCTTTTTTTTGTCTAGTTAGGGCCCACCTAGGCCTCCTCCATAGCGTTTCATGTCATTCAGATGTGGACGGATAGTTTGCGCTGACACTGATGCACCCTGAGTCTGCAGGATGGCTTGAACATCTCTAGAACAGGATTGAGGTGGCTTATCCACCATCCAGACTAACCTGCATTGTAATGTTTTGTCAATTTTCCACTGTGATCCACATTCAGGAGATTAGTTGCAGTACTATGGGTGGTGAACGTCTTGATTATCTTGCGCACCATGACAAAGGGGCATCAAGAGCATTCCCTTTTTTCTTATGTAAACAAATTGGTGAATGAAGCTATGTAAGAGGAGATAAAGTCATGGTTATAGGCTGCAGCCCACAGCCGTGCGCTTATCGTGGCTGTGTATCAAAATAAAAGAAACCGCATGCAGCTTTTTTACAAAAAAAAAATATACATAAATAATTTAAAAAACTGACTTGCGGTGACCCCCAAATTTGATACCAAGCCAAGATAAAGCTCAACAGCTGGGGGCTGCTATTCTCAGGCTGGGGAGACCCATGCTTACTAGCCTCCCATCAACCTAAAAATAGCAGCCTGCAGCCTCCCAGATTTGTTGCATCAATTAAATTCAACAATCCCAGCCCTTTACCCAGCTGTTTCCAGTTACCCTTTTGCTATGGCAATTGGGATAAGGGGATAATAGGAGCCCAAAGCTGCCACTAAGCCCTGGATTTATGGTGGGTAGTGTGTCTCTGAGAACTCCCCATGGCTAATATTGTAAGTAAAAAGAAATAAACACAAACACAGAAAAATAATTTTTATTTATTTATTTATTTTTTTTAAAACACCCCTCTTTTATCAATTTTTTAACATCCAAAATGCCCATGTCCAACGCAATTCACACTATGAGGTTCCTTGCCGCTTCCAGCTCTGCTACATCTGAAAGTTTGGCTCGTGATCTTATAACATGACCGACCTCTGTGAGCTTCAAGCAGAGAAAGAGCTGCATGATCAGCGGTGACATGAGGTTTGTTGCACTGGAGGTTCCAATGGTGCTTCCCTGTGACCACACATCACCTGACGTTAGATGACTTCAATGAATTCAGTGACTTAATTAAGTCACCTGTCTGCATTTCTTTTGTACTGTAAAAAGAAATATATATTGGAGTAGGGTCACCCCTGTATTGATACCTTCACAGATAAAGCCATGACTTCATGCGCTTATCGTGGCTGTGTATAAAATAAGAGGAACCACATGCAGCTTTTTATAACTATTTAAATAAATAAATAATTTAAAAAATGATAAGCGGTTCCCTCCAAGTTTAATTGGGTCCTCCAGCCTAAAAAAACAGTCTGCAGCCACCCAGGATTGTTGCATTTATTATAAATGACAATCCAAGCACTTTTCCGGCCTCTTCCTGATTGTCCTGCTACAGTGGCAAGCAGGGTAATATGGAGTTAATGGCAGCCCGCAGCTGGCACTAAGCCTTGGATTAGTGATGGTTAAGGGTCTATGAGACCCTCCACCATGAATCCTATAAGGAAAAAGTAATAAACACAAATGCACAGAAAAATCCTTTATTTAAAAAAAAATAAAAATCACCCGCTTTCACCAATTTGTTAACCCCCAAAACACCCAAGTCCAACGTAATCCACACAAGCTCCCACAACGCTTCCAGCTCTGCTAAATCTGAAGGTGCAGCACGATCATGGAACATGACTGACTGCTGTGAGCTTCAGGCAGAGACTGAGCTGCAGAATCAGCGGTGTCATAACTCAGGCTAGATGGGGTCATAGCTGAACGTTCCCATGGCTCTATACCTATGACCGCAGGTAACCTAACCATAGGGGACCTCAGTGAACTCAGTGACCTTGTCTGGATTATGTTGGACCTACATGAGTATTTTAGAGGTTAATAAAGTGGGGAAGGAGGGTGTTTTTTTATTTTATTTTACTTTATTTCAAATAAAGGATTTTTTTGGTGTTTGTGTTTATTTATTTTCACTTACAGATTAGTAATTGGGGGTCTCATAGATACCTCTCATTCCTAATCTAGGGCTTAGTGGCAGCTGTGGGCTGTTGTTAATACTTTATTACCCTGATTGCCACCACACCAGGGCAATTGGGAAGAGATGGGGAAAGTGCTGGGATTGTTGCATCTAATGGATGGGAAAATTCTGAATGGCCTCAGGCTGCTTCTTTTAGGCTGGGGGGTTCCCAATAACCATGGGTCTCCCCAGCCTGAGAATACCAGTCCCCAGCTTTCGGGACCCACACCGCACACCCATTTTTTAAAATTATTATTTATAGTTAGGGATGAGCGAGTAGTGAAATGCTTGGACTTGCTATAGTTGTAACAAGTAGGTCGTAATACTCGGGTACTTGTTATGAGTAGCGAATCCAATGCAAGTCAATGGGAAATGCGATTAATTTTCTGCTGAATCCTACAAATTGGTCTGGGGGCTGAGTAAAAGGCAGCAGGGGGCTGTAAAATAAAGAATACTGTCAATAATAAACATTGTCTTTATACTCATAGGTCCTGCGACGTGTCCTCTGTCTCCGGCCGCTTCTGTTTTCAAGTATAATCATCGCAGTTCCGTCCGGTAAGCAAAGGACCTCTGATGTCATAGCATGTAACCAGTCACGTGTGAATGTTGTATGATCTCATTTGCTACAGACTGGTCACATGACTATGACGTCATTCAAGGTCCTGTAGTGTCAGCATGCTCGCCGGTACTTGGTCCTCGCCAGAGCACTCAGTACTTTTGGTATACTCAGCGAGCGCCGTGTAATAAACATGAAGTCCCTAAATGTGTCTGTGTATTTTTAATAAAGTATTTTTTCTCTGTGTGGTGTCTTTTTTTAACCCTTTATTGGAGATTCTTAATGGCTGGGTCAAACTTGGCCTGACATTAAGAATCTCAGGCTTTGTACCAACTGGTGTTAACCCCTTATTACGCAGCATGCCACCCGACACCAGGGCCACTGGTAGAGTTGGATACAGCACCAGAAGATGGCGCTTCTATGAAAGCGCCATTTTCTGGGGTGGCTGCGGACTGCAATTCGCAGCGGGGTAAGCCCAGAAATCTTGGGCCACCCTTCGCTGCGGATTCCAGACCCCAGATGCCTAGTTGTACCTGGCTGGACACAAAAATTGGGCGAAGCCCACATAGTTTTTTTTTTAATTATTTCATAACATAATTAAAAAAAGAACTTCTCTATATTTTTGGTTTCCAGCCGTTTACATATAGGCAGCTGGGGGTTTGGGCAGCCTGTACCTGCCTGCTGTACCTGGCTAGCATACAAAAATATGGTGAAGACCACGTAATATTTTTTAGCTTTTTGGCAAAAAAATTAAAAAAGGGGTTCCCTGGATTTTCCATTGCCAGTGAATGTAACATCAAGCAGTGGGGGTTAGCAGCCAGCAGCTGTTTGGATTACCCTTAGCTAGCAATAGAAAATGCAGCCGCAGCCCACACATTTTTTTAAATTATTTTTATAAATAACTAAAAAAATAATAAAAAAGGGGCTTCCCTGTACGTTAATTGCCAGCCAAGGTAACGCCAGGCAGATGGGGGTGGCAGCCCCTAGCCGTCTGCTTTATGTGCGCTGAGAATCAAAAATACAACAGAGCGCTACGTCATTTTTTTAATTACATTTTTTATACAACTATATATATTGTGTGTGTGTATATATATATTTATATATATATATATATATATATATATATATATGGCAAAAATGAAGAGACCACTGCAAAAATTTCAGTTTTTCTAATTTTTCTCTTTATATTTGTGAGTAAAGTGTAAATTGTTCTTTTATCCTATAAACTACTGATAACATGTCTCTGAATTTCCAAGCAATGAATCTTGTATTTATTTTCTGAAAATAGTATTTGAGCTGCGTCCAAATACTGCAAATTGCTGGATCCTGACTATACTGCACGCAAACGCATGTGAACGCTGGCATGCTGATAGACAGGATCCTGCTTGCTCTACTGAGCATGCCCAGAAACCAGCCTCGGGTGATCAGTTTCTCTCTCACCCTCCATCTCTGTCTCTCTCTGCCTCTCTCTCCCCTGCCTGAGAGCTGTGGACACTCGTAACCAAGATAAATATCGGGTAACCAAGCAAAGCGCTTCTCTTAGTTACCCGATGTTTACGTTGGTTACGTGTGCAGGGAGCAGGCAGCCCGGCTCCTAGCACCTGCGGATGTTCGTAACCAATGTAAACATCGGGTATCCAAGCCAGTTACCCGATGTTTACCTTGGTTATGAGCCTCCGAAGCCGGCTCCCAGTCTATCACGTTCAGTTCCACTGACTCCTGATCACGACTCCAATGCCCACCCATAAACTTAAAGTGACAGGATCCTGCAAAATAACACATGCGTTTGCATGCATTTTTTTGCTGTAAAAGCAGGATCCCCTTTTACAGCAAAAAATGTTCATGATGACGCATGTTAAAAAAATGTAGTGTGAAAGCCGCCTTATCACCAGTATATGGATACAGCATGTGTCATTTTAACCAATCACAGACACTTTCTCATAAGGTGGGGGCGTGGTCCAACAGCAGCCAATCAGAGATGCCGTTGGATGGGGAAAGTATTGATTATGGATGAGGGATAATTAGCAGACCTGGAAGTAGCACTGCAGCAGTGCGGAGACTTGGTATGTACTGCTTTAACCCTTTTGCGTCCTTTTTTATTTAACATGGCCAATCACATCCGTTCCAATACTTGACATGGCTGTGATAGGCAGGAAGAGGGTGTTTTTTGTCATCTGAACATTTACTTATCCTTGGGAAGATCACCAACTTTTCCAGTAAATGTTTCGATGTCGAATCCCGATCCAATCCACCCAAAGATCATACAATTTTAACATTTTTCGATCTTTGCTTTTCTCTACTCTAGATACTCCTGCACCATCCTCTCCGGTCGTTCACTATGTGTCAGACTTCTCCTCTGTTCTGCTTGTGCATGCAGTGGTTTAAAAAAATTGTACCAAACTTCACAGAAATTGCTTCTAGCACTTGAACTGCTGCTAATGTTCTGCGTTGATGACGCAACGTTCCCGTGATTGGAATTCTAGAAATGCGATGCTCGCTCCTCCCTGCTGTATCGTGGAAAATTACTGTTAAGATGAACAGAAAAAAAGAGACAAAAGTGCAGATAAGACTCACCACAAATGGATATGAAGTCCTTCTCCGCATATAAAGTGTAGTCCTTATATATGCTGCAGCCCTGTGCAGTAAAATGTAGAAAAAATATTTCCAAAGGAAAAATTATGAGGATACTACCAAACTACCAAAAAATATATTCCTTTTTTTCAGACAAGGTTAAAAACAACCTTCTTGGCTTGTGGAAGACGTTTCTCTGACGCGTTTCCGGTGCCTTTTGCACAATTAATCGTAGATACTAGATTACAGCTCTACAGACACATTTAAAAGCATGCCAATAATAAGGATGACAATGCTCCTCCGGGTGAAAAATCATACAATTTCTTTATTCCATCAGTTGTGTAACAGCAACGTTTCGACCTGTTGGTCTTTGTCAAGCATGGACGTGCGCTCCTGAGGTGCTGATTGTGCTGTTGCACAGGCACTTAAGTTTTTTAACCAGGGTGCTGTGGACTTTTCCTTTTTGGATACATTTAAAAGCATGGCCAGCCAATGAGAATGTATCAAGGGAGAAACCTGGAATTTCTACCACAATTGAAAAAACCTGTGGTAGATAACCACGTTTTTTCTGATCTCCTGCTTTCACAAAAAGACTAGGAGAAAGGATGTTGCCAATGCTATTACCTCTATAGGCAGCCATCCTTTGTCCCTTACCTAAAGCACTACCAAGTATATTATCCTGATAAAGAACTGCAATATTTTTGTTAAAAATGTTTCAATATCCTGGAATTGACGGCTATACTGGGTGATAAAAGTGGGAATTTGTTTTTGTATTTATCAGATTTTTTTTATCCTTCTGGATTAACACTTCGTTCCAATCAAGATCAATATTTTTGGTTTACTGTAATTCATTTTTTTATATTATTATGGATCCGGGAAATATTTTTTTGTTGGAATCGGCAGAAAGTAGAAAGGGCTTGGATATCTTCCTTAAATGAGATAGCCGTGTCAACAAATCCCTTAGAAAGTAAGCTTGCATGACTGGGTGGAGTGAGCAGCCATTGACTATGATGCATCGATCGGTTGGAAGGGTTGAGTTATAAGGAGGAAAGATAATGTAATCTGTTTTTTCCACATAAAGTTTTAGAAATTGAGTGTAGAAAAATGATGAAATAGCAGACAGACATTGCGGGATTCTAGTTAATAATGAGGTGGTATCCGGTCCAGAGAGGTAGACCTGTGTATTATCAGCATAGAGGTGATACTGAAAGCCGTGGGACTCTATGATCTTTCCCAGTCCAAATGTGTAGCTAGAAAAGAAGAGGAGTCCAAGAATGGAACCTTCTTGAACACTACCAGATAAGGGGCAAGATGAAGAAATTGTGTGACATTGGGAGATGCTGAATGTCCTGTCATTGAAATATGAAGTGATCCAAGATAGGTCCAAGTCTGTGATGCCAAGAGATGAGAGAATATGCAAGTTATGCAATCCATACAGAGAAACAAAATGACACTATTTATTGAAATTGTCAACCACCACCCAGATGCAAGTCTTTCTGTATGAGTGTGGAGGTCAACAAAGAAGTCCAAGGAGAGGTGGGTCCAAGGACTCCTAGGGGTTGGTATGGGTTGCAGACATTTGTAGGTATGGGTTCGAGATGTCATGGCTTTGGCACAAGTTTGACAAAGAAGTACATATTCCTTAAATTCTTTAACTATGGTTGGCCATCAAAAATTCCTAGTTACCAATTGGAGGGATTGTTTATTTCAAGGTGATCTTCAAGCACAGAATCATGGAACTCTAAGAAAACGATGAACAGATCTTAGCTGCATCCCACGGCTCCCGCTGGCTATGCGGAAGGAAGGAGGTGGGCGGGATGTTTATGTCCCGCCCATCTCAGCCCCTCCACTTCCATTGGCCGGCTGCCGCGTGACGCCGAACGTCCCTCCCACTCCAGGAAGTGGATGTTCGCCGCCCACATCGAGGTCGTATGGACGGGTAAGTACGTGTGATGGGGGGGGTTACTGGTTTGTGCGACACGTTCAACAAATTGAACATGCCGCACATACGATGGGGGCGGTTACGATCGTATACGAAATAGTATGCTAAATCGTAACATGTAAAGCAGGCTTTAGAGACTTAGATTGCACGAACTCCGTATTGGGTGGAACATTAGAGGGGTTTATGCGGAAGACTTTAGCAGACAAAATATATCCTAGACAATTTAATTCCCCACATATAAAGCACATTTTTCAAATTCTGCAAATAAGGAATTGTCTTTGAGTCCTTAAAGTACACAGTATGTGCATCTCAGATGTGCAAATAATATCCAGTGACTAAATCAAGATGTTAACCAGACATGACCACATACTCACGACTGATATTTCTGAATATGTCATTAACAACATTTTGAAAGACAACCAGTGCATTACTGAGCCCAAAAGTAATCACCAGACACTCCTAGTGCTCCTCCGGTGTTCTAAATGCCATCTTCCACTCATCTTCTCTGATACAGATCAGGTCATACTCATCCCTAAGATCAAGTTTGTTATTTTAACGGGCTCCTAAAAGCTGGTTATAGAGATCAGGGATGAGTGGCAGAGGATTCCGAGTCTTTACAGTAATTGCATTGAGCTTATGGTAGTCAATACATGACCTGAAACCACCATTTTTTTTATGAACAAATTATTAATTGGGGTCTACTGGTGACATCGATAGTCTGATAAATCCTTTTTGCAGACATTCCACTATATATTGATTCTTTGCCTCATGTTAGGGACCAGTAAGATTATATATTTAATCATTCCAAAGGTGGGAGTTTGGTACCAGGCCTATAGGACATTCATAATCACTGTGTGGGGTATTTCTTCAGATTTGGACACAGGAAATACAGCAGCAAAATTTTTTAATACAAAAGGTAAAAAATTGGGTATGGCTTTAGACAGGTTTTCAGATAAGGACATACATCTTTCCATTCATGCAGGGCTCCAGCACACAATATTACACTGTTCCAGTTTATGACCGGGTTATGTTTACGCAACCAAAGCATGCTTCAAAGCACCGCCGACGAGAGGTTTTCAAGGACAAAGAAAGACAAAGATTCACAATGTAAAGCTACAACAAGCAGGGCCACCTTCTTAGTGATGTCACCGTCAATAGCAGTGATCCGTATTGAAATACAATTTTAGCAAATAAAAACCAAGAACCTCTGCCACCATGGCGTCAACTAATTTTTCTGCAGAACTACAATCAATAACGGCATGAAGCCAAACAGAATAAACAAACGTAGCAGTAGTTTTGCAGACTCTCAGTGAAATACC
Source organism: Anomaloglossus baeobatrachus (assembly GCF_048569485.1). Classification (NCBI taxonomy): domain Eukaryota; kingdom Metazoa; phylum Chordata; class Amphibia; order Anura; family Aromobatidae; genus Anomaloglossus; species Anomaloglossus baeobatrachus. The sequence continues at coordinate 696,672,023 of NC_134356.1, forward strand.
TGTATCAAAAGACACTTCCATCTCTCTGGTGGCAATTGGCTTGGACAGGAAGACCTCTGAAGATCCAGACTTTCCACAGTGGTTACTAAAAACCAACTTGTCTTGTTTGATCCCTTGAATTTGATGGGGCAAGTTCCCCCAATCAGCATGGGCTGCTCAGTACAAGTAACAAATGCACAAGTTTCAGGAGAAGATGAAGCATTATCCATGTGTACCTGTCTGCATTTGTGGCAACACCTATCCGGATAGATTGGCAGAATCAAAATTTTGAAGAGAAGGGGAATGAACCAACATGTCCTTAACCTGATTACAGAGTCGGCAGCAAAACCAACAGTGAAGGACCTGGTGATTCCACTGCATGAATGTGGCCCTATTCCGAAACTTCATTGAATAAACCTTGGCAGGACGTCGCCTCTGACACAGTGCAATTAGATTATTTTCAGCGAAAGCTACTCGGTCGGGTTAATCATACAGGAGCCCTAAGGCCTCAAAAAAGAAGTGTACAGAGGAGAGATCAAAATCGTAAAGAGGTAGGAAAAAGCCAAGACTCAGATCTCTTTGCTCTATCAATATGATCAGACCCACATGTTGGATCTCAGAACCAGACATATGTAGCCAGAGCATCAAATACAGACACCAGCTTTCCTTAAAGGTAAAAAGGTTTAGGGTCTGTTGAAAAAGAGTTGGGGAGGTTATCCTTGAGCTCCAGAAAAAAACAAGGTAAGTGATGCAGGGGCTTTGGTGTGAGAGGATCCAATATCCTGATACCGCTTGGATTAAACGACCCAGATCAGGCTGGACAGACATGTGTCTGAGATGATTTAATGAATCCTGCATTAAGCAGGGGGTTGGACCTGATAACCATGGAGGTCCCGTCCAACTCTAAGGGCGGCTTTGCACACTACGACATCGCAGGTGCGATGTCTGTGGGGTCAAATCGAAAGTGACGCACATCCGGCGTCACTTGCGATGTCGTAGTGTGTAAATCCTAGATGATACGATGAACGAGCGCAAAAGCGTCGTTATCGTATCATCGCTGCAGCCTCCGACATTTCCATAATGCCGGGGGAGCGACAGGTACGATGTAGTTCATCGTTCCTGCGGCCGCACACATCGCTGTGTGTGAAGCCGCAGGAGCGAGGAAATTCACCTTACCTGCCTCGTGCCTCCCGGCTGCAATGAGAAGGACGGAGGTGGGCGGGATGTTTACATCCTGCTCATCTCCGCCCCTCCACTTCAATTGGCCGCCTGCCGTGTGACGTCACTGTGACGCCGCACGACCCGCCCCCTAAGGAAGGAGGCGGGTCGCCGGCCAGAGGGACGTCGCACGGCAGGTATGTGCGTGTAAAGCTGCCGTAGCGATAATAATCGCTACAGCAGCTTTCACTAGATATTGCACGTGCGACGGGGGCGGGACTATCGCTGCAGCATCGGTAACACATTGTTACCGATGTCGCAGCGTGCAAAGCCCGCCTAACATTCTATGATTCTATGATTTTGTCCATAACTCACTTTCTAACCCTTCACTGAAACTTAAAGCCTAGCCAGGATCTCCACTACAATATGATTTTCCTGGTAAAACTAAACTTTTCAGGCTTTTCCCATTTACTCAGCTGTCTATACCCGATATTGCAATTTCGTTAAGTGGTTCAACCATAACTCCCAAGCAGCACACTCACTGTCCACTCACTGTCTTGGGGTTACATTTCCAAGAGAACTTTCCTTTATTCCCTATATCCAATCACTAACTCATGTCACCTGCACCTGAAAAACATTTCCGAAATCCAACCTTTTCTCACCTTTGAAACTGCAAAAACTCTTAATATCGCTCTTACTCACTCTCACCTGAACTACTGCAACTGTCTACTGATGATCTTTCTCTAAGAAAAGCTTATCTTCTCCAATCTGTCCTGAGTGCTGCAGCCAGGAAGGAATTCTTGTTCAGCAACCGCACCGATACCTCAACCTTGTGCCAGTCATTGCACTAGTTACCCATCCACTACAGGGTACAATATAAACTTCTCTCTCATCCACAAAGCTCTCCACAGTTCTGCACCGCCCTACATCTACCAAATCATCTCTCTCTATTATCCTATCTGTGCCCTTCATTCTACAACTGATCTAAGAGTAACACGCTCTATGATCCACACCTCCCACTTCAATTGTCAAGACTTCTCTTGCGCTGTGACAGTTTTCTGGATTGCACTACCCTTGATGACATGAATAATTCCTACTCCATAGGTTTTTATATGATGTCAAAACACATGACAAGCTTGTTACCTTTTCTGTCCCCCCTCATGCATTTCCTTAGTGTAACGCCTGCCTGGATCCACAGACTCAGACAGGCTGTAATGGACAGTCTAGAGGGAAGTCACTCACCAAGCAGGACCCCCAGAACCCTGAAACCCTTTAACCCCTATACAGGGATTGGGAATTACACAGGGCCCTGGAGATCACTACCTGTGGAAGGCTGCAGTCTGAGAGAGTAGTCATCAGGCAGGGTCAAACCAGGAATTGCAGAACAGGGACAGAATCAGCAGGCAAGGACGTAATCAGAAAAAAGCAGAGGTCAAAACCGGATCGGACAGTGAGGTACAAAAACAGCAGGCAGGAGGGTAGTCAGGAAACAAGCGGTAATCAGCACACGAAATCACAGGACGAGACAAGAGCCAGAATTTTCAGAACTATCTCTGGCAGTGGTCAGCAGACAGGAGGGGAATTAAAAAGGGTGTGGTGTCTTCCCATAGGCTGTAGCTGAATGATGGTACCTCAGCTGGGAGACACCCGCCACCTACAGTCAGCCAGTGGCAATGCAGATCCCCAAGAAACCCAGACCAGTGAATGAGCTGAGCCTGCGCCCACGAGCGCCGCTGGCATCGACTTCTCTCCCATCACCAGCACCATCCATGGCAGGAACACGGCATCGCCTGGCGATCAGAGCAGAAGTCGATGGAGCGGACTCCGGTGGTGACATATCACTTAGAGATTGTAAGTCTGGGAGCAGGACCCTCACTCCTCCTTTCACTGTTGACATATGTGTTCCTTTGCAATGTCTTTATCGTCAGTACATATCTCCATTTAATAGTGAAGTGCTCCGGAATATCTTGATGGATATTCACATATATTGTATCCATTCAAAGAATTCATACTGTAAATCCCTATTCCCAAATAGTGAATGGAGACATGCGAATTGCCCCTTTTTGCCCAAAGAGCCAATTTTGGATTCAAGACCTCTATGGTGCAGCCCAGCAACATAATAACATGCACCAACTTCTTCCATTTAACTTGCTTATACTTACCTGCCTCATTGCGATAGCTTATGTCTAGAGATGAGCGAGTACTGTAATATTAGTAATTGCTAGACTCATAACAAGTACTTTGCTAATTCTCGCATATTCGTTCTGATTGGCGAGTACAATGCAAGTCAATGGAAAATGCGAGTAATTTTCTGCTGGACCCAACAAAGAGGTCTGGGGTCTGAGGAAAAAGATGCAATGGATGGGAAAGTGATGAAACTGAATGGGGAGAGTCTGGAGAATATGCTGCATGCATTTCTGACTCACATATGGTTTCTTGGAATAAGCATGTCACAGTATTACGCCACTTATACAGAGGCACAAGAACACCGACCAAACCTAACCGAAATTGCATTTTACAGGCCAAAAAGGTTAAGAAACAGTTTTTCCTGCATAATCACTTGTATATAAGGCTAAATAAACTAGAAAAAAATATCCATTTTAGCATTTGTTCACACAAAGAGCTTGAACTTTTTTTTTTTACTTTTACAGTTTGGAGGGCCCTGACATACATTTTGTAGGTTCATCTGTCATACATAATTTCTACCAAGACAAAACAATCACTGATCTCGGGGAGACCAGCCAGAGAAAACACTGTTGGCAGCCAATAAGGGCGCTCAATACAGTGAAATCCTAGGTGCATTGCCCCCTGGGAAATATGCAAATCAAAAGATTCCATGGAGCTTCTGTTAGGAGTCTCGACACAGAAACTAGCCAGATATCCCTCCGGGAAGGACCTAGTCAAGGAGTTGCTCTTTTTAGGAAACCACCATAACCACCATATTAAGTGGCCCTTTTAGTCAATATCCAACTCTTTGACAAGTTTAAAGATATGACAAGGGAAATACCAAGGCCAGGTATCCATCCACAGACAGCTGTTTCAGGGTATTGCCCCTCATCAGTGTGGAGTAGGATTCTGGCTAGGTGGGAGCAATGCCTAGTAGACTCCTAACAGAGGCTCCACAGACTTTTTTGATATACATAATTTCTAGTTACCTATTCCCCAGCACTTTACAAGGCCAGCTAGAACGTGCCCGTTGGTATGATGTTGATCTTTCACCTGAGGGGCCTCAAGTGTTCCTGTAACATACATTTTGGGTGGTCCCTCCCTCATTGAGACTCACGTAGTGGAATACACGTTCCATAGCAGTTTACAATGCGCCCAATGTAGCCTTGGGCTTTACCCTCCTCCTCATCCTCCATGTCATTCTGCGGCCCTCAATTCAAGTTTTCAGAGGGCCTGCAGGTGTCAGGAAAGCTTAGTTTGGTGAGGGCCCTGAAGTGGCCCAGTAACTTACTGTATATTTGGGAGGGTCTGCTCTTACTTATACATTTGGCAGTCCCTCCCCCATTGAGACTCAGATGATGGAATACATATTCCATAGCAGTTTACAATGCCCCCATTGTGGCATTGGGTTTTTACCCTCCTCCTCCTCAAATTTCCCAGTCTGGAATGCAAATATGAGTGTAAGCCAGAATAGCGAGAGCAGATTCTGTCTTGGATGGCAGACAACAAGCTCTTTACATTTCTCAAGCAGCAACAAATCTTCCATGACCACACAGTGTACTGTAAATACACCGAAGGCTGGCCCATCCAATCCTCAACCTGATCCTCCTTCCTCCCCCCCCATCATCAGTCACATGAGACATATGACCCAAAGCTTGGCCCCTCTGAGGATCTGATTTGTACCTATCCTTTGGTTGGCTTTGGCCTCTCACCGTGCAGCATTGAAGAGGGACGTAAGGAGGTGATGTGCATTGATGCACAAGTATTTGAGGACCTACGGCCAGAAGAAAGCCAGTTTAAGGAACATGATTTACTGTCTCCAGAGATGGAGACTGATGATGATGATGATGAGACACAGTTGCAATCAGATCAGCCTACAATCTGAACTGGGAAGGAGGATAAAATGGAAGATGAGGTGGTCGATGGTGTGTCCAGTGATCTGACCTGGAGTGTTGAAATGTATAGCAAGCACACCATCACACAGGAAGATGGATATGTAGCACCAACACAGGTACCAAGGGGTAGTGGTTTTCCCAGAGTGAGAACTGGGTCAACTGTTCTAAAGGGCACCCCCTCTGTGGCCCTAGTAAGAGCAAGGGGGCAATCAGCCGTTGTCTGGATGTTTTTTTTCCTCAAAATCCTTTAGAGAAACCATTGTAGCCTGTGGCATCTGCCATACCAAGTTGAGAAGAGGTTAGGACAAAGGCAGCCTGAGCACCACCAGTATGCAGAACCACATGGCAGCCAAGCACCCCAGTAATAATAATAATCTTTATTTCTATAGCGCCAACATATTCCGCAGTGCTTTACAATTCAGAGGCTCATATACAAGCAAGTAACAGTTATAGCAAATACAATAATTAAAGCAAAAAAAGACAACCCTGCTCGTGAGAGCTTACATCTACAATGAGGTGGGTCGGACAAGGTACAGGTGCACTGCTCATTTCAAAAAATAATCCAAGCATCTCAAAGAAATGGAGGATAGATAAAGACTGCCTGAACCAGTCAACCAATCTTTGAGATGCTTTTGGGTGCAGTGGAATTTGATGGAGAGTTATGTTATGAAAAGTCGTGGAGGGACTATGTGAATTTAATTCGATTAGGGAGTGTGATAGGCCGCCCTAAAAAGATGTGTTTTTAGGGAGCGTCTGAAGCTGATTAAGTTGTGGTTCGTCCTGGTTTCTTGAGCCAGAGCATTCCAGAGGATTGGTGCAGCTCGGGAGAAGTCTTGGATCCGGAAGTGGGAAGTTTGGATTAGTGTGGATAAAAGTCGAAAGTTGTTTGCGGAGAGTAGAGAATGGGTAAGGTGATAGAGATGAGGGTGGAGATGTATTGTGCACCGCACTGTCGAGAGCTTTGTGGTGATATACAGATATAAGGGTGGAGATGTAGGGGGTGCCGAAGTGTGAAGAGCTTTGTGGGTGAGAACAAGCAATTTGAATTGGATCCCGTGAAATATGGGCAACCAGTTCAATGACTGGCACAGAACAGAAGCATCCGAGTAATGGTTAGCCAGATAGGTGCCCCTGGCTACAGCATTAAGGATGGACTGTATAGGAGAGAGTCTAGTTTGGGGGAAATGTTATGATCAGGAGACCGCTGACATTCCTGTAAAGATCCCATTCAAGGGTAAACCCCTTCCCTATCCATGGATAGAGGCAACCCAAGAGTCCAGAAGTAAAAAAAGGTAAACCCCAAAATTAGAGCACAATAGTAGTTGGAAACTAACTGGTAGCAACCCCCTGACTATATATACACAGCTAGAAATAGCGGTGAAACATGTCTACTCTACCTAGATGTCTTGTCAATGCCTAAGAAACTAGCTAACCTCAAAGATGAAGAAAGGAATCCTAACTTGCCTCAGAGCAGTCCCAAAGAGACAGATAAAGCCCCCATCATATATTGATGATATAAGAAGCAAGCAATATACAGTTGATAGGAAAAGACTTGAGCAAAGAGAGGCCCTGCTAACTAAGACACAAAGGATAGGATAGATCACTGGGTGCTTCCTGCAAACCCCTAATATATACCAACTCCAGATGATCAAAATTCCCTTATGACCACCGATCCTCCACTCACTACATTAAGGAACTATTGTGCAGGACACAATGCAGGATTAGCATCCAAAGAGGTTGTCGCAAAAAATGACTTAGTAGCAACTTCCATAGGCAGAAAATTATTCCATGTCCAGCAGGACTAATAGTGAGAAGTACATAGAAGTGAAATATTAAGTACAACAAAAGTAAATATGCAAAAATGATGGAAAAAAACCTTCACTGGATTCTCAGCAATAATAATCTGTGGGAGCACAATGATACATAAATGCATATCTGAGCAAAAGAAAAAGCAGAACCATGTTAAAACAGAGAGAAAAAACTTCCCTATGAGTTTTTTCACCGAGAATGAACAGCTTCCATAGCATTTCAAAACTAATTTGAATAGAATCAAATAAACATTGCACACAAGAGAAAAATGCATGAAAACCATTCAGTCACAGAAAAAAAGACAAAGTACTTATCCCAGGCACAAAAAGCAAGATCAAGATTACTAGGAAAAAAAACCCAAAAATTATACCTAAAAAAGCAGACACAGCACTGGAGATTTCCAAGGGAAATAACAAGCTGGAGCACACTGAAAAAGTATCCAGGGGATCACAGGCACACGGCCGACATGACAAGAGCACTAGGTGTTCAAGACATGTTAACTGGAGCTAGATACACAAGGGCTGGACATGATGGGCCCACTGGTATTAGAGCCAGGCCCCACACCTGTCTTAGTGACAAGCAAAGAACCTGACACACTTCCAGCATTGTCACTAGAGGGAGCCCAAAAGCATCCTCGGGAAGAATCTTAACCTCTTCACAACCAGATGAAGTCACCAGAAACACCATTCATAACAGAGAAACCAATTAATAAAGAATTGCAGTAGTCAAGGCGGGAGTGGATCAGGGCCACGGTGAGGAATTTTGTAGTTTCCATGGTAAGAAAGGGGCAGATTCTAGAGATGTTCTTGAGGTGAAAGTGACAGGAGCGATCAAGAGATTGTATATAGGAGGTGAAGGAGAGATCGGTGTTGAGAATAACCCCAGACAGCGAGCCTGCGGCCTAGGAGTTATTATCGTGGTACCACACACAGAGAGGGGAGGTTACACGGTGGAGGGAATAGAAGAAGTTCAGTTTTGACAAGTTAAGTTTCAAATACAGAGTAGAAAAAACGAGTTTCGGCACACTCATAAAAGAAAATAATATGAAACAGAAATTCTCTGCAAGTGATTTTTTTCCAAGGCAAAAAGGGTTTTCAAAAATAAACCGACATTTCAGCTCATTGAGCTTTTATCAAGGTAGTGCTAGCAAAGGGAGAGAGCATATGCTATATGAAGCAGAACGTATTTCGCCGGTGGCGTCGCAAGTAGTACTATATGTGAGACATCAGTACGCGCTTAGTGTGGCAGGGGTCCAGTGGAAATCCTAGTGGTAAATATGTAGTTGCAAAGCAAATAAATGAGGAAATATCCAGGTTTTCATGAACCATGTAATGGAAATCAGGGCCCCACACTCAGATCAGATTGTGTTGTGCTTGAGAAAAACCATTGGAATGTAAAAAGGAGTGATGGTGCCAATATTTTGTGGCAGAATACAAAGCTAGCCTTGGCGGTAATCCCAGCCGGGAAAATGGAATGGTGTAATGGCAGAAAAACGTGATTCGCCGGTGGCGTCTCAAGTAGTACTATATGTGAGACATCAGTACGCGCTTAGCGTGGCAGGGGTCCAGGGGTTACATTTATGTGTGCTATTGCAGTGCTAGGCAAATTCAACAACCACGTTCTAATTCATATAGCCTTTATATCCCTTTGCTAGCACTACCTTGATAAAAGCTCTAATGTCGGTTTATTTTTGAAAACCCTTTTTGCCTTGCAATAAAATCACTTGCAGAGAATTTCTGTTTCATATTATTTTCTTTCATGAATGTGCTGAAGCTCGATTTTTCTACTGGATTTCAATTTTCCTTCTGAGCACCTCTCTGTCATAGTGTTAGTGAAGCCAGGCTGACTCTTTTCACTGTCAAATAGAGAGCAGACATGGAATTGGAAACTGCAGACAGACAGTAGGTGGTCAGAACACCAGGGTACCAAATTTGTGTCTGCGGGTCAAACCACTGTCATGTTGCCTGTGCTACGTCCTTCACAATCTGCTAAGCAGCAATAACACAGAAACAGCAAATATCAACCACATCCACTTGCTTGTCAAGCATAGCGTCCAGTTGTCTGTTCCTGAGATCTTGGAAAGGAAGCGTAAATACGCAGCCACGTACCCACAGGCACAAACCCTAAACTCGCACATTGCCAAATTGCTAGCCATGGAGATGTTGCAGTTTAGGCTTGTGGGAACACAATGTTTTCGTGATCTCTTGGCTGCGGCTGCCCCACGATATAGTGTTTCCAGCCGCCACAGTTTTTCCCCCTGTGCTGTCCCTGCGTTACACAAGCACGTGTTAAATAATCTCAACCGTGCTCTGACAAATGTCGTAACCGAGAAGGTCCACCTAACAACAAAACAAAAATGTAGACAAGTTATTGTGGACAGGGATGATACATATCTCTCATGGCCAACTGGGTGAACCAGGTGGAGGCTGGGACAAAGTCACAAACTGGAACATGACACATGCTACACACACCAAGAACAGCGGGCCCAACTACTACCAGTGTTTCCGCCTTCTCATATGCCACTTCCTGTCTCCCCTCCTTTGCCTCCTGCTCTTCATCCTCTGCTGAATTACTCTCACCATCACTGCCAAGCAGGGAGCTGTGCGGCAACACGCTCTGCTGAAGCTGATCTATTTAGGTCTGAAACCACAAAAGTGCAGCAGACCTGTGGCAAGATATAAAAGAACAGACCGATCAGTGGCTCTCCCTGCTGCACCTACAAAGGGCGTAACCCATGAAGCTAAATGTTCAGAAATTTCTCAAAACATACCCTGTCTTGCCATACCTACTTGAGAAGTTAAAAAAATAAAAAAAACAGTAAGCCGGAGTATGAGTTGGTGTACATGCATTAAGTAAGCTCATCTTCACTTCAGAAGATGCGCCATATTAGTGCCCATTTCGGCCATTCCTCCCTAAGTTTTCATGTCATCGAGTCGAGCTACGTGCCCACGTTTTTAAACTTAATATACTATACTAGATTTAATAATTGCTCTACTACCGGCCAGGGTACTGCAACCAGACACCTGGTATCTGTTTGCTGCACTATCAATTACTTATTCTTTATTTTTACTTTTATTTTTATTTCTACCATATGTGGATTATTCTTCTTTCTTTTTCCTTGTTCTATTGTGTGAATTGTTTTGAATAAATTTGTGTCTAAAACAAGGATAGCAATAAAAAGTATAAAATATTAATAAAAAAACCTCTTATCAGCGCTGGTTTATTGGGGATTTTTTATTTTAAAAAATCTCAATTACAATTCAGTCCTGGATGGAGTATGCTGAGCCTTGTAGTTCTGCAGCTGCTGTCTGCTCTTCTCCATACAGACAGACAGCAGCTGCAGAACTACAAGGCTCAGCATACTCCATCCAGGACTGTATGCAGAAGTTTTTTGCCCCCTGAAAAAATGACGTGGGCTTCACCATATTTTTGTATGCTAGCCAGGTACAGCAGGTAGGTACGGCTGACCCCAACCCCCAGTTGCCTATTTGTACCCGGCTGGGAACCAAAAATAAAGGGAAGCCCTTTTTTTATTATTTCATGAATTTCATGAAATAATTAGAAAACAAATGACGTAGGCTTCGCCCCATTTTTGTGTCCAGCCAGGTACAACTAGGCAGCTGGGGATTGGAATCCGCAGCACAGGTTGGCCTGAGCTTTCTGGGCCCCACTGCTGCGAATTGCAGTCTGCAGCCGCCTCAGAAAATGGCACTTTCATAGAAGCGCCATCTTCTGGCGCTGTATCCTACTCTTCCAGCACCTGCCTGCTATACCTGGCTAGCATACAAAAATATGGCGAAGCTCACGTCCTTTTTTTGTAGTTTTTTGCAAAAAAAATAAAAAATGCTTCCCTGGATTTTCCATTGCCAGTGAAGGTAACACCAAGCAGTGGGGGTTAGCAGCCAGTAGCTGCTTGGATTACCCTTAGCTAGCAATACAAAAAATGCAGCGGGAGCCCATATATATTTTTTTTAATTATTTATTTAAATAACTAAAAACAAAATGGGCTTCCCTGTATTTTGATTGCTGGACATTACAGTGCTGTAAAAATAAATCTTTAAAAAAAATGACGTAGCGCTCCGCGGTATTTTTGATTCTCAGCGCAGATAAAGCAGAGAGCTATGGGTTGCCACCCCTGTCTGCCTGCCGTTACCTTGGTTGGCAATCAAAATACAGGGAAGCCCATTAATTTTTTCTATTTAACAAAATAGTAAAAAAAAAATGACGTTGGGTCCCCCCATTTTTGATAGCCAGCTAGGGTAAAGCAGACGGCTGTAGCCTGAAAACCACAGCTGGCAGCTTTACCGTGGTTGGGGATCCAATGTGGAGGTCCCCTCAGGCTCTTTTTTATAATTATTTTATAAATATTAATAATTACACAATAAAAGTAGGGTCCCCCCCAAATTGGATCACCAGCCAAGGTAAAGCGGACAGCTGTGGTCTCGTATTCTCAGGGTGGGAAGGTCCATAGTTATTTGGCCTTCACAGCCTAAAAATAGCAGGCCGCAGGCACCACAGACGTGGCGCATCCACTAGATGCGCCAATCCTGGCGCTTCACCCCAGCTCATCCCGTGCCCTGGTGCAGTGGCAAACGGGGTAATAAATCGGGTTGATACTAGCTGTAAGGTCACCTGACATCAAGCCCAGCAGTTTGTGATGTCATGGCGTCTATTATATACCCAACATCATAAACTGTCAGTACTAACAAAAAAAAAAAAAATCGACAAAAGAAATTTATTTGAAAAAACAGTCCCCAAAACATTTCCTCTTTCACCAATTTATTGTAAGAAAAAAAATAAAGGGGTCCCACGACGACTCTGGACCATCTAGAATATCGGGGGGGGAGACACTCAGAGAACGTATCCCCCATTTCTAGGAGTGCAGACCCTTCTTGTGAGGAGTGTGGGTGCAATGAATCTGCACTCACTCTCCCCGGGTCCACAGCAGCAGAGTCCATGTCGTAATGGTTGCTACCAAAGCTGCAATGCCCTGCTCATGAGGTAAGGGCATGTCTAATCAGGAGAACTATTCTACATTTCCAAATATTGGTATTTGCTGATATTATTGCTATTCCACCTACTATATATTGGGGATAGGATCTTGGAGATGGAATACCCCTTTAAGTTCAGTTATCCAGCTGAATGAATACTTAACAACAGAGCTCGCTATTTAGATGTGTTTTATTGTGGCGAATAACGGACTCTCATGTTTGGTAGTCGTTCAGCAGGGAAACTATAAAAGCAAATCCCTCCATTTGGAAATGTAGTATATAGCTCTCCTGATCAATTATGTTCCTTACCTCATGAGCAGGACATTGCAGTAATAATAATAATTTATTCATTTATATACATTATTAATTCCATAGCGCTGTATGTCTTTGGAGTGTGGGAGGAAACCGGAGTACCCGGAGGAAACCCACGCAAACACGGGGAGAACATACAAACTCCTTGCAGATGGTGTCCTTGGTGGGAATTGAACCCAGGACCTCAGCGCTGCAAGACTGCAGTGCTAACCACTGAGCCACCGTGCCACCCATTTAGCTTACAGATGCATAACCACCACTCACTGTGTCTGAACACATGAAGCTGAGCTGACAGCCGCTCTGTGCATGCGGCAGCGTCTATTGTGAAGGAGAGGGCCGTGGGGGGATTAACGATGCACAGGTACCGTGGGACACCGGGGATCACCGGTGGGGTTATAGGGGATGACCTGGCAGGGCCTGGGGAGGAGTTTTCTGTTGCATGTGTCATGGCACATGCGACAGAAATCAGAGGAGTAGGGTGAATGTGGCCGGCGCGCTGCTGTGCGCGCGGCCATCTTGGATTTCTAGGAGGGCATCAGGGGGGGCACTTTGGCGACACCGGGGGACCGGGTAGGAGATTTATCATGTTTGTTCATGCCAGATGGGAGATAAATAATTTTTTACCGGCGCTGTCATTTACTGTAACGTGATCATCGGTGTACGGTGTATACCTGTGATCACGTGAGCGGGGACCGGAAAAAACGTCCTGAATCATGATCTCCAGGGTCTCAGCTAGCCCAGGGGGGCGTTATTCACTTATTTCTGCCTGCTGTTTATAAACGGCAGATCAGAATAAGGCTACATTAACACGACCGATCCATTTTTGCGGTCTGCAAAAAACAGTCCGTTTTTTTTCACGGGTGCATCCGTGTGGCATCCGTTTCCGTTCCGTAGACGGTCCGTATGTCATCTGTTGTCATCCGTGTGCCTTCCGTTTTTTTTGTGTACTGCAAAAAAACTGAAGGAGGGTAAATGCATAAATTTACCCAGGATCCATAGCTTCATCCTACATGAGGCGGTCACATGTTCACTCCAGTGCCATTTTCTACTGCTTTTCACAGCGTAGAGCGCTCTGGTGATTTTCTTGTGCTTGTGCACTTCATATCAGTCTTTTCTGTCATTATAATGGCAGAAAGACACATCATGTCCCACTCTCCTGCATTTTGTAATTTTGCACCCTTTGGTGCCTTTCATGTGGCACTAAGGGGTGCTTAGCTTTGTATTTAGCCAAAAAAATGAAAAAAAAAATAATGACAAAGGGTTCCCCCTATTTTTGTAGCCAGCTAGGGTAAAGCAAACGGCTGCAGCCTGCAGACCACAGCTGGCAACCTCACCTTGGCTAGTAATCCAAAACTGAGGGCACCCCACGCTGTTATTTTAAATTAAATAAATAATTAAAAAAAAAAAACACATAGGGGTCCCCCCAAAATTGGATCACCAGCCAAGGTAAAGCAGATAGCTGGGGTCTGATATTCTCAGACTAGGGAGGTCCATGGTTATTGGACTCTCCCCAGCCTAAAAATAGCAGGCCGCAGCCGCCCCAGAAGTGGCGCATGCATTAGATGTGCCAATCCTGGTGCTTTGCCCCAGCTCATCCCGCGCCCTGGTGCGGTTGCAAACGGGGTAATATATGGGGTTAATACCAGATGTGTAATGTCACCTGGCATCAAGCCCTGGGGTTGGTGAGGTCAGGCGTCTATCAGATACCCGACATCACCCACCCAGTCAGTAATAAAAAAAAATAGACGACAAACACATTTTTATTTGAAAAAATCTTCCCCAAAACATTCCCTCTTTAACCAATTTATTAGAAAGAAAAACAAATCCAGGTCTGGTGTAATCCAAGGGGTTGCCATGACGATCCACACTGTCCCAGTCAATGAAGAGCAGGATGTTCCCCATTGGCTGGGAGAGCAGTGCAGTGACCTGAGCTAACATCAATGGGTCAGCCCAGGTCACTGCAGGGCATGACAAGTGCTGCTGTCAGCGAGGTACATTACCTGCGCTGATCTCCTGCACTGCTGACAGCACCTGTCACTGAGTTCAATGACCGCCGCCTTCACAGCCAAGTATCGCGAGAGGCCCGTGACGTCACCGCTAGTCAGTCTCGGGTCGGAAGCGAGAGAAGGTGATGTGACAAGCGGCGGCCATGGAGGACAGTGACAGCTCTGAGGTCGGGACTTCATCACCGCAGGTAAGCCGAGCGGGACCATGTGTGCAGAGTGACAGGTGGGTGGAGCCTAGCGGGGTAATGTGTGCAGAGTGCAAGGTGGGCGGAGCCTAGCGGGACGATGTGTGCAGAGTGCCAGGAGGACGTCAGTGTCGTCGACGGCATGGCTGTGGACGTGTTTGTGTGTGTGTGTGTGTGTGTGTGTGTGTGTGTGTGTGTGTATGTATGTGTACATGCCGCGTAACTAGGATAAACATCGGGTTACTAACCAAAGCGCTTTGCTTGGATACCCGATGTTTATCTTGGTTACCAGCTTCTGGCAGGCTGCCAGTGATGGCTCCTGCACACTGTAGCTGTAAAAAGCCCTGCTTTTTGCTGCTAGAACCGTTCTCGAACGTATCTAGAACTATTGAGCTTTAGCAAAAAGCTCGAGTTCTAGTTCTATCTAGAACAGCCCCCAAAATCACTGGAGCTGCGAACTGGAGAATCTCGAACCGCGAACCGCGCTCAACTCTATACTTAAGTGATCATATCTGCACCATTTCTGTCTCTTCAGGTCCCATTAATTTTTGGGTGTCCAAGCTGAACACTAGGCCTGACCTCTCCTTATACACCTTGGAGGTGCTGGCCTGCCTGGCTGCTAGTTTATGTCAGAGGGTGTTTTCAGTTCTGCTGGGGCAATCATCACTGATTGGCACTCACGCCTCTCCACAGAAAATGCAGACAGACTTACACGGATTAAAGGACTGCATTCCTCCACTGTTTCTAATCCCTCCATATGAGAGCAAATCAAACTAAATTCTCCCAAAATGTTGATTTTGTCTACTGCTGTTAACATCCACCCCTTTGCATATAAAACCGTTTCCTTCCTGGATAAACCATGACTCAGCCCATAGGGCTAATTTTTGTAAACACTTTGCACATTATGCAATGGAGAAACCAGGACAGTACTCCTACCAAACTAACATTGGTCATTGAAGAGCCTTGTCATGAGTTGTCCCATTGTGACTGAGATGGGAGCTACATATTCGATAGCAATTTACAATTACTGTTGATGACAACTGATGAAGGGCCTCAGAAAACTTGAATTGAGGTCAACAGAATGACATGGAGGAGGAAGAGGTGGAGAGTAAAGCCCAAAGCTACAATGGGCACATTGTAAACTGCAATGGAATATGTATTCCTCTATCTGAGTCTCAATGAGGGAGGGAACACCCAAATGCATAAGTAAAAGCAGTCCCTCCCAAACATATGTTACTGGGCCACCTCTGGCCCTGCTGAAAACACGCTCTGATATCACAGTATCAGACAGGTAGGTCTGCACCTCCAAGGCGTATTAGGAGAGGTGCGTTTAGTGTATCAGGCAGCACAAAATGGTAGAGTCCCGCTTTGTATTTGCAAAGACCACTAGCAACTTATTAACGTGGCTGATGTTGATGGACAGCACAAGTCAGACTGTGAACCCCTAAATATTGTGGAAACACGAACAGTGCTTTACTGTATTAGGCAGCAGTAAATGCTAGTGTACTGCTTCATACCTATTTGCAAAAGCCACTAGCAACGTATTCATATGGCCGGATGGCACAGGTCAGGCTGTGAACACCTAAATATAGTGAAAACATAAAAGGTGCATTTAGTGTATCTGGCAGCACTAAATGGCAGAGTTCTGCTTTGTATTTGCAAAGGCCACTAGCAACGCATTAATGTGGCTGGTGTGGACGGATGACAAAAGTCATATGAGAGAGAAAGAACTCCGGCATACTACCCCAAACAAGGAAAATAGTCAAGAATATGTAATCAATTTGTATATTTATTTCAAAGAAAAAAACAGTCCATACGAGTTAACGTTTTCGACCATATTTGGTCTTCCTCAGACAGGACTTATCTGTTTTGAACAGGAAAGCAAGATATAAGTTTAAGATTCCATGAAAAATGTCATATACAATATCAACAAGGGAAAGGAAATCCATAGGGGTATCACAAAATGAAAATTAAGACTAGACAGCTGTCCATATGTGGTGGCTACGTGGTCATAGATGAAAGTGACAGTCTTCAAGTTAAAGGGAACGGAAAATGCAGGTGGAGGTGAGATTAAAAATGAGTTACCTTGGTAAATAGTATGACTACTTGGTATACGTATGGAGATGCAGCATTGAAAGAGGCATGAATCCTTGGTATGAGAGTCTATAAGGTGAGGCTCGGCTTGCTGTATTTAAGGAAAGTAGTATAATAATCAGTCCCAATGACCATTGCATAACAAAGGATGTATATCCGCCCATAAAAAAGCAAATAAGGTCACTTACTATTAATTGGATGTAGTCATCCACAATGTAACATCATGCAAAAGGTTCACGTACACTCCTTGTTTTATACAGCCATATACCCGTGGATGACATCCTTTATGCACACCAGGCAGACCCTTGCCCCAGGTATGCGGTGTCTTTAACTATTATATGCCTGAGCAATCTAATACCCACTTCAAACTTTAGTTTCTATTATATCCATCCACACATAGGTTTTTCTGAGGCTGATAACTATACCATATTCCTATGCTATACTCACACTAGCCCTACAGAAGCCAGCCATTAACCCTACTGGTATGTTGCCATTTTTATTTTTGCCTTGATCCTCTTGCTATGTCTTATTAAAGTCTTGCTTTTTGTCTCACATTAGATTGTCTAAATGACTTACCAGGCCTTTGAGGCTATTCTTTTTGAGGCCACTAGACCTTCATTGCCTATCCCTCCTCCCCCATTGAGTCCCCTCTGGCAAAATATAAGTATATATTTGATTTATCACTTTAACTATAAGTAATCAATTTATGGCATTATTTATATTATTTATGTCTATTCATAGTAGGGCTCATAAAGCCGGTCACTTTGGGCCACCTTGGGACATGGTCCATTGAACCTTTTGCATGATGTTACATTGTGGATGACTACATCCAATTAATACAAGCCGAGCCTCACCTTATCGACTCTCATACCAAGGATTCATGCCTCTTTCAATGCTGCATCTCCATACGTATACCAAGTAGTCATACTATTTACCAAGGTAATTCATTTTTAATCTCACCTCCACCTGCATTTTCCGTTCCCTTTAACTTGAAGACTGTCACTTTCATCTATGACCACGTAGCCACCATATATGGACAGCTGTCTAGTCTTAATTTTCATTATGTGCTACCCCTATGGATTTCCTTTCCCTTGTTGATATTGTATATGACATTTTTCAGGGAATCTTAAACTTATATCTTGCTTTCCTGTTCAAAACAGATAAGTCCTGTCTGAGGAAGACCAAATATGGTCGAAAACGTTAACTCGTCTGGACTGTTTTTTTCTTTGAATTAAATATACAAATTGATTACATATTCTTGACTATTTTTCTTGTTTGGGATAGTATGCCGGAGTTCTTTCTCTCTTATATGCTATTTTCTCCAGAGCACCTATTGGTGAAGCATGGTCCTATCTCATGGATGACAAAAGCCAGGCTGTGAACCCCTAAATATTGTGTTAACAGGAATGGTGCTTTACTGTATCAGGCAGCAGTAAATGCTAGAGTACTGCTTTTAAATATTTGAAAAAGCCACTAGCAACATATTAATGTGGCTGATATGGATGCCACAAGGCAGACTGTGAGACCCTAAATATTGTGGAAAAAGTCCCGATTCCCTACCTAATCCACAATCTTTCTCTCATTGCTATGACTTTGTTCAGTGCTATCAGTTCTTAAAAGAGCTATAATATTCTAGTTTCTGGATGGTACTATGGAGGTAGTGACACACACTGCTTTAAACACTGTCTCTGCTCAGAAATCTGTCCCTCCATATGCTACACTGACCTACACTGCAGGTAGTCCTGAAAAGGGCATTGTCTGTTATTAAGAGACCTACACTCTCCCTAACTGCTGCTCGCTCCATCCCTATGCTGATGGAATGCTGGCTCCAGATGCAATGTGCACAAAATGGCAGCGGAAGGTCTTTTATACACCTTATGATGCTGAGCAGCCAGCCAATCACAGTAATGCCACAACCAAGATGGCTGCGGCATTACTGTCATTGGTTAAGAAACCTGGCATGTTTATTGGCTGCAAATCAGGCGCCAAAACGGCTGGGTGGGACATCCAAATATAGCGGGGTGAATACACTATTACTCGCAGCATAACAAATAGCCTGTAATATTTGTTATGCTGAATACCGTACTATTCTACGAATAGCGAATAGATACGAAAACATTCGCTCATCACTACTTATGTCAACTTCGTGTACTTAACAAATTAAAAATATAGATGAGCTGACTCGTGGAAGTTCAGTTGTGTGGATTCTGTTGGACTTTAGATAAAGTTTGGTTTGGAACCCGGACTTGACCTAGACCGCATACAAAGTCACTGTTGGGCAGTAGTTTATGCACTGGGCCAAGCACCGAACGTACCCAAGAACAGCCATAGTCGCTACAGTGATTTTCATACATAAAGCACCCAAACTCTGGACTCGAACACTGATTTTTTTAGTAAAGTCCATGTTCGGTAAGAACACCGAATAACGAACTTAACTTTCCAGGTTCGCTCATCTCTAATCAAGAGAAAAATATTACAATAAATAATTAGATAACATCTTATTGATAAGATAAAAATATCCTTATTTCTTTAAGACTGAGACATTAATTTACTGCGGTTAGGGAACACTATTAAACCCCTGAGGTTCTGTTTTCTGTCTCGAAATGGCGTCTCTCCGTGGAGCTCAGGTTATATAAACTCGCTTTATTACAGTCTCAGGTTTGTCTGTACAATATGGTTTTGACAATGGAATCAGCAGACGATAAATAAAGACAGGAACCTTCTCTCTGCCAAGCAGAATAATGACAAAATATTACAATTTAAAACAGATGATGGAACGAACAATTGATTATGGTATGAGACATTTTGGCCAATTTTTTCAAAACAAATTTATAAAATGTTTTAGTAGTTTTCAGAACAAACTATTAAAGAATGTTTAATAAAACCATCATTAGTGATTTCTTCCTGATGGGCTTCCAGAACCTCCACCAGTACCACGCTCTCCTTCTGTTTCTGGTCTTTGTGGTTTACCTGGGTACAGTTATTGGAAATGTGTTGATATTTCTTCTGGTGTCCACCAACCACTCTCTCCAATCACCCATGAACTTTTTTCTTGGCCAACTCTCATTATGTGATTTGCTGATCAGCACAAATGTTGCCCCTAATTTTATGAATGTAATATTACAGAATGGAAGCCATATTTCTTTCCAAGGTTGTCTCATACAGTTATTTTTCTTTGGGGCCTCAGCTTTGATTGAATGTAGTCTTCTCACCGTCATGTCCTACGATCGATACTTAGCCATCTGTAACCCTCTGCATTACACTGCCATTATGAACCGTCGGCTCCCTTACTATTTGGCCCTTTGGTCATGGGCTTCTGGCTGTTTTTGCGCTTCCATTGTTGACGTGAGTGTGCTGCAGCTGAACTTTTGTTACAAGAACGTCATTGACCATTTTTTCTGTGACCTGGCTCCTCTAATTGCTCTTTCTTGCTCAGACACAATAATTGTGAAAATTGAAGTCTCCGTTGGGACCATTGCTTTCGTGCCTTTTCAGATTTTTTTCATCATCTTGAGTTATATCTGTATTTTGAGAGCTATTCTCCAGATTTCCTCTTCTACGGGGAAGCAGAAAGCCTTCTCCACTTGTAGCGCACATCTGACTGTCGTTTTCATATATTATGGGACACTCATTATTCTCTATGTGATTCCAGGAAAGTCATATGTAAATCTCAATAAGGCTTTATCTTTCTTGAATACGGTGGTAACTCCACTCTTCAATCCCATCATCTACAGTTTGAGGAGCACCGAGATCAGGAGAGCCATGACAAAGCTGTTGTGTCTAAATGCTAAAAGATTCAACTAAAATGGCCTTACACCTTAATTTTGATGAGTTTTGTGAAAATGGGTGATTTCAACCAAAATTAGTGATTTCAACCAAAATGGTTGGTTTTGAGTTTGCCGGGTTCACTTTAAGGATGACAATAGTTTAATTGACCATATCCTGAAATGAAGTTATGATTGTTGGAATATTTTAGTCTGATCATCTGGTGAAAGGTCTTTTGTCCATGAGATCAGTCTATGTAAGAACATTTCCAATAAGATTGTGCATTCATCACCCAGTGTCCTTCATCACAAATCGCACGTTTGAGTGACTATAATCTCCAAAATCAGCTGTAATATATGTGTGACTGTGTTGGTAATGATCATTCATCGGATAATCATTAATTCAATGCCTGTCCCACCATAATCTTACCTCTTATTTGTTTGTCGACTTTTAGGCTCAATTTACAACACTATAAAGCTATCAAAATTGCTAGAAGCTGGGTCAACATCTCAATTAGGCCTGGTAAGTGGAAGCTCCGCTATAAATACTCGGAATTTTACCCTTGATTGTGTTAGATTTTTATTAATTAAAAAATACTCAAAATGAAATTTGTAAATAATCCTTTCAAATAATTTTTATTTTCTTGGTAAATTATTTCTGATTATTCTTATTAGTCACTGCGTATTATTATAATTGTGCAATATTCAGGATAATCTGACCAAAAATCAATTTTAAAAGATTTACTCAAAGTCAATCAGGAAAACAGATTTACATGAAATTTTTGTTGATGCGCATGGAAAGTGCCTTTATGGCCCCGACCTCACAATTTCCCGTTTTTGCAGTTTAATTTTTTCCTCTCTCTTTATCTAGAGTCATAACTTTTTATTGTTTCTTCATCATGGCCATCTTAGAGCTTATTTTTTCAGGACAAGTTGGACTTTTGAATTACATCATCAATTTTATCATGTGATTTAGTGGAAAGAAGGATAAAAATTCAAGTGTGGCAAAATGGCAAAAAAAAGTGCAATTCTGCAATTTTATTTTTAGCATTCTTTCTATAGTAAAAGGACCTAGCAGTATGACGTAGCCAAATATGCCAACTTCTGTTTCTTTTAAATGGTGAATAAAATTCATAAATTTGTAAAAAAATAAAAATAATTTTTTTTGCTTATGTCACCATATTGAGAGACATAATATTTTTAGTTTTTGGGATATGAAGCTGTATGAGGGATTGTTTTTGGTCTCTGAGCTTATTTTTTATTGATATCATGGTGGGATAGATATAGTGTTTTGATCACCTCTTATAACATTTGTTGTGTTGCTGCAGTAGACGAAAAACTGAATTATGGTGGTTTGATTTTTTTTCTTGTTATGCTGATTTTTGATCAGATTTTTTTTTTTATATTTTCATAGATCAGAGTCATACGAATGCAGCAATACAAAATATGTAATTTTTTTTATTTATTTACAGTCATGGTGGAAAGTCTTGGCACCCTTGAATTTATTTCAAAAAATACATTTGTTCTAGAAAATTATTGCAATTCTACGCTTTCTTATTTTCATGTTTATTTTGTTTCTGTTTTTATCGAAAAACACAAAAATCAGAAAAAAAAAATGCAAATTGGAGATAATTTCACACAACCGCCCCCTCCACCCAAAAATGGCCTGATAAGATTGTTGGCCCCCTCAGCCTAATATGTGGTTGTACTCGTTGGAATAAATAACTTCAATCAATTGCTTCCTATAACCGTCCTCAAGCGTCTTCCTCCTCTCACCTGGAATCTTTAACTCTTCTTTATAAAATGCTTGCGGTCTCTCATATTTGAAGGTGTCTACGCCCAACTGCAATTTGCAGGTGACAGTGGGGTTTAGATCCAGACTCATTGTTGCCACTTCAGGACTCTCCATTGCTTTGTTTCTCTACATTTATGGGGCTTTTTGAGGTGTTTGGGGTCATTGTTCTGCTGGAAGAAGAATGACCTAGGACTATACCCAGCTTTCTGACACTGGGCATGAGATTGTCACCCACAATCCTTTGGTAATTTTCAGATTTCATGATGTCTTTCCCACCGTCAAGGCACCAAGTGTCAGTGGCAACATAACAACTCCAATTTTCGAAGGATTTCCTGATGAAAAACAGCATAGGTTTCTCTCTATGTCTTTATTTGGTTCCTGTACTTCTGCTTCAACCTCTTTTGTGCGTGGATACTGCAGCAGCTGTTCACATTTATTTACTGTTTGTGGGTTGCACAACTACACAAAGTGAGCAACCACCTTTTGTCATCTCTTGTATGTACATTTTTTAAGACCCTATTACTCTTTATCTACTGCTTTTTATATAAAGAAAACAACCCCAAAACATCTCTTGTGTTCTTTAATTTGTAGGTCTCATTCCTTTTTTAGTAAACAGTAGAATTATGCGCTTTACCAAACAGCTTTATCTTGTTCTCATCTGTCCATAAGACACTTTCTCATAAGGATTTGCGCCGTATCCAGGCAAACCGGCGAAAAGCCGGATGTGTGAAACCGGCCTATCCACCATCCGGACTATCCTGCATTGAAACCTTTCATCGATTTTTCTCTGCCATCCATGTCCAGGAGCTTATCTGCATTGCCATGGGTTGTAAACTTCTTGATTATGTTGGGCACCGTGGGCAAAGGAACATCAAGATCAAAGCTTTTTCTTCCTCATATAAACAAATTGCTGAATGAAGGTCAGTGAAGCGCTTTACAGTTGGACATAATGTCTGGCCACATAAGCTTTTCCACAAGGGCTCATCAAAAATGTAAATTACTTATGTTTCATTGGTATTCTATGTCTTCTTTCTGGGGTGTCACAGTCTTCCATACAGTGACTCAAGCTCCTATTCACACATGGCTTTCAAGACTGTTTATTTTCATGGGGTATGGCAGCCTTTCACACACTGACTCCTGTCAGTGCACACACTCTGACTTTGACTAGTACACAACACTTCTTTCAGAGTCTCCTTCAGGAATTGTAGCCACTTCCTCATGCAGATTGACATGTCCCCAAAAAATTGTTTTATCATACCAAATAAAACACACCCATGGTTGAAGGTATGTGGAAAGCCAGACCACCCATCTCTCCAGATTTACGACGACCTGGCCCTTGAACTACTTAACAAAACCTGTGGCGCTACAGGTACCAAATTAGACATTCCGGGTTTACATCCCAAAGGGCAACCATCTCTGGGATAGGATACATACCGGCTGTTAACCGGTCACCATCTTAGAATACACACAGCATTCTTTTCTAATCAAAACCACAAATAGCTATGGCAATTATTAATATATGTGTGGAATTTATGTAATAAATCAACTTTTCCACAGAATGAAAACCTTATCCACAAACGTTAGCCATAACTTAATAAGGATAGATCAAATTCTTGTCATGTCACTGCATTATTACTCTTTTGCTCTTGGTGGTGGAAATTTTTTTTTCTTCCTGTATACTACAAATCACAACCTGTTCTCACAGTTCCCCAAAGCTCCGTGTATTACTAGGTTGATTCCCAAGTAGAGATGAGCGAGCCTCTGAAGGCTCGTGTTCGGTTCGGTTCGGAACCTCTCGAACCCCATTGAAAACAATGGCAGGCAAACACAAACACATAAAAACACATTATACATGTACACATACAGTTAATAAACATTGCTATTACACTTACAGGTCCCCGCAACGCGTCCTGCACTCTGTCTCCCGCCGCTTTTCCTTCCAATAATTGCTGCGTCCTCCCGGTAACCAGCACTGATGATAGGACCTTCTGTGATGTCAAAATAGCATGTGACCAGTCACTTGTCTATTGTCTCATTGGCTACAGACTGGTCACATGGCTATGACGTCATGCTAGGTCCTGTCAGTGCATTTCTCCGGTACGCGGTACTCGTTTGAGCATGTCCGTGTACCGGCGAAATGCTATGGCACATGGTCGACTCCCCGTTCCTGCATGTGGGCACTCTTTACAGAGTCAGCCACATGCAGGGACTAGCTGTCACAGCCGTTAAATAGCGGCATTGGGAATCACGTGATCAGAGCACGGCTGCTATGGTAACCCGCATGTCAGCGTTGACGTCACCGCTTACAGCCCGCAGCCTCTGCTCACTGACTGAGTGATATAGACTGCACGGGGAGCAGCAGCGTCTTCCTCCCATGCAGCGCTGTCTGATGTAGCAGAGCTGCTTGGGTTGATGGAAAAAGAAGACAGAAGACCATGGATCGTGGAGGGATGAGAGGGAGTAATGAACATGGAGTCTCTAAGTGTGTCTGTGTATTTATTTCTATTAAAGTATTTTTTCTCTGTGTGGTGTCTTTTTTTAACCCTTTTTGGAGGTTCTTAATGGCCGGGTCAAACTTGCCTGACGTTAAGAATCTCTGGCTTAATACTAGCTAGTAAAACAAAGCTAGTATTAACTCATCATTACAAAGCAAGCCACCCGGCTTCAGGGCAGCTTGAAGAGTAGGATACAGCGCCAGATGATGTCGCTTCTATGAAAGCGGCATTTTCTGGGGCGGCTGCGGACTGTAATTCACAGCAGAGGGGCCCAGAAAGCTAACCTGGGCTAACCTGTGCTGCGGATTCCAATCCCCAGCTGTCTAGTTGTACCTGGCTGGACACAAAAATGAGGAAAAGCTCATGTCGATTTTTTTTTTTAATTATTTCATGAAATTCATGAAATAATTAAAAAAGGGCTTCCCTATATTTTTTGTTCCCAGCCGGGTAAAAATAGGCAGCTGGGGGTTGGGGGCAGCCGTACCTGCCTGCTGTACCTGGCTAGCAAACAAAAATATGGCGAAGCCCACGTAATTTTTTTGTTGGGCAAAAAACTCCTGCATACAGTCCTGGATGGAGTATGCTGAGCTTTGTAGTTCTGCAGCTGCTGTCTGCTCTCCTCCATACAGACAGACAGCAGCTGCAGAACTACAAGGCTCAGCATACTCCATCCAGGACTGCATGCAGGAGTTTTTTGCCCCCCAAAAAATTACGTGGGCTTTGCCATGTTCTTGTATGCTAGCCAGGTACAGCACGCAGCTACAGGCTGCCCTCACCCCCCAGCTGCCTATTAGTAGCCAGCTAAGAACCAAAAATATAGGGAAGCCCTTTTTTTTTAATTATTTCATGAATTTCATGAAATAATTTAAAAAAAAATGATGTGGGCTTCGCCCAATTTTTGTGTCCAGCCAGGTACAACTAGGCAGCTGGGGACTGGAATCCGCAGCTCAGGGTGCCCAAGCTTTCTGGGCACCCTTGCTGCGAATTGCAGTCTGCAGCCGCCCCAGAAAAGGGCACTTTCATAGAAGCGCCATCTTCAAGCGCTGTATCCAACTCTTCCAGCTGCCCTGGTGATGGGTGGCTCGCTGGGTACTAATGGGGTTAGGGCTATCTGTATATTATCAACTGGCCCTAAGCCCGAAATTCTTGGTGTCACGCCAATATTAGACATGGCCAATATGAATTTTTAGTACAGATAAAAAAAACAGAACAAAGAAAAATATTTTTATTAGAAATAAAACACAACACGATTAGTGACTCCATCTTTTTTGAAATAAAGAACTCCCCTCCGCAATAATCCTGGGTCAAGGGTCCGGAGCCGTCCAATCCGGATCCAATATCATCTTATCGGTTTGCTGGAAGGCAAAGCGATCAGATGATGTGTCAGGTTCAAGGGCCTGAATCACATGACACAGCAGCTGATTGTATAAACGGCTTTTATACAATCAGATGATGCATCAGTGCAAAAAAAAAAGTAAACAAACTACGCACTTCTGTGCAGACTACTGTCCGACAGCATCAGCTGATAGTTTAGCCGGCCGGGCGGTAAAAAGCCAGCCTTACCGCTCGACTTATAGTGTCAGCTGATTCCGTCAGGTGACCGCATCAGCTGATCATCGCCACGTCTAAGAGAGAGAGTGAGAAAGAAAAGAGAGAAAATAAGAGAGAGAAGAGAGAGAGAAAAGAGAGAGAAAAGAAAGAGAAAATAGGGAGAGAGAGGAAGAGAGAAGAGAGAGAGGAGAGAGAGAGAAAAGAGAGAGAGGAGAGAGAGAAGAGAGAGAGAAGAGAGAGGAGAGAGGAGAAAGAGAGGGAAAAGAGAGCGAGAGAGAGAGAGAGACAGAGAGACTGAGACTGAGAGAGACAAATATAAAGAGAGAGAGAGAAAGAGAGAGAGAGATTGAGAGACTGAGAGAGATAGAGACTGAGAGACTGAGAGAGAAAGACTGAGAGAGAGAGAAGAGAGAGAGGAGAGAGAGAGAAAAGAGAGCGAGGAGAGAAGGAGAGAAGAGAGAGGGGAAAGAGGAGAGAGGAGAGAGAGAGAAAAAGAGAGAGAGAGAGAGAGAGAGAGAGAGACTCAGACAGAGAAACAATGAGAGAGAAAGAGAGAGAGAGACTGAGAGACTGAGAGAGACAAAGAGAGAGAAAGAGAAGAGAGAGAGGAGAGAGAGAGAGAGGAGAGGGAGAGAGAGAAGAGAGAGAGGAGAGGAGAGAGAGAGAGGGAAAAAGAGAAAAAGAAAGACTGAGAAAAAGAGAGAGAAAAAGAGAGAGAGAAAAAGAGAGAGAGAGACTGAGAGAGACTGAGACTGAGAGACTGATAGAGACAAAGAGAGAGAGGAGAGAGCAATGCAGCCTCATTCTGTGAACTGCTCCGATTTTAGAGGTATGTCCCGCGGCTCACAGCTGATGTCTGGCTCCTCCCCTCAGTACATAATTAAATTAAATTATAATTATAAATAAATAATTCTAATTTAAGATTAAAAATAAATTACATTTTTTACCAGGACTAGAACGCGTGACCTAATGCTTCTGAGTCGAGCGCTCTAACCATCTAGCTACTGGCTCTAATGGAAAACATAGGCAGATATGGTAATCTTGACTTCTGCATTGCAGACTGAGGTCTCAGATTACAGCGCGCTTCAGTTCAGGTACTACGTGGAGAGGACACAGATCGCTCCCTGCATCTTCATGTAGGAGAGCTGACTTTGTCGTGTGGATTACTTCGGACCTGGATTGCTGTTTTGGGATTAATAAAGAGGTAAATGAGGTGTTTTTTGTCTTTAATTCCAAATAAAGGATTTTTCGCTGTGTGTGTTTCTTTACTTTCACTTTCAGGTTGATCATGGAAGGTGTCTTGGGGAGGCGCCTGGCATGATTAATTCCTTATCACCCCGATTGCCACCGCACCAGGGCAATTCGGAATGAGTTGGGTGGAGTCCCGGGACTGTCGCATCTAATGGATGCAGCAATTTCGGGTGGCTGCTGGGTGATATTGTTAGGCTGGGGGGCTCCCAATAATGTGGCGCTCCCCATCCTGACAATACCAGCCTCAAGCGGCTTTATCCTGGCTGGTATCAAATATGGGGGAACCGGATTTTTTAATTTTAATTATTTATTTATTTATTTTACTGCACGGTATAAACCCGCCCACCAGCGGCTGTGATTGGTTGCAGTGAGACAGTCACTCATCATGAAGGCGTGTCTGACTGCAACCAATCATGGGCGCCGGTGGGCGGGGAAAGCACGGAATAACTAATTGAATAATGAAGCGGCAGCCATTTTCAAAAGAGGAAGTGCCGCTTGAGATTTGTGACAGCCGTGCAGCGAGATGCCCGTGAACGGTGAGTAGGAAAGAGAGAGGGATTGTGCTGGGGACACAGGACGCATGCAGACAGCAACGTGTGCACATAGCCTTACTGTGAAGAGCCACGTTTTTGGTGCTCGAACCGTTCTCGAACGTAACTCGAACTGTCAAGCTTTTAGCAAAAAGCTTCGAGTTCGTCGAACATCTCGAACACCCCCCAAAATCACTCGATCATGAAATTGGCGAACCTCGAGCCTCGAACATCACTCATCTCTATTCCCAAGTGAAAGTCACTGTTTTGAATTGACAAGCAGCCATGAGGATTTCTCAAGCAAAGAGAAACAGCATCATCCAGCTCATGGATACTGGTTCCTTAACCAAGAACATTGCCAAACTGCATCATGTGACTGCCATGACAGATAAAAAAATATTAAAGTCCATCCATCTATTCAAAAGACTTGAGGTGGTTGTCCAGGCAAAATATCGGATTTAAAGAGTTGAGTAATCACAATGTCTTTCAGTTCTGGTGTGACACTCTCGGTAGTGGAGGTGGCTCGTGAGCTTCGTATTAGTGAAATCTGAGACGTCAAAGCAAGCACTATGCAATGCACATTACAAAAGTCTGACATGAAGACTCAAAAAAGGTGACATAAGCCTGCTTTACACGTTGTAATTTCGCATACGATCTCGTATGCGATTTGCAACGCCCCCATCGTATGTGCGGCTCATTCAATTTGTTAAACGTGCCGCACAAAAGATTAAGCCCCATCATACGTGCTTACCCGTCCATACGACGTCGATGTGGGCGGCGAACGTCCACTTCCTGGAGTGGGAGGGACGTTCGGCGTCACATTGACTTCACACGGCAGCCGGCCAATAGATGCGGAGGGGCGGAGCTGGGCGGGACGTAAAAATCCCGCCCACCTGCTTCCTTCCGCATAGCTGGCCGGGAGCCGCAGGAGGCAGGTAAGATCTGTTCATCGTTCCCGGGGTGTCACACACTGCGATGTGTGCTACCTCGGGTACGATGAACAATCTGACGTGCAATTCTAGAGTAAGGTACGATGTGTATGAGATGAACGTTTTACCGTTCAATCGCAATCGCACGTACCTGTCACACACTGCAAACAATAAGGAATAACGTTTGGAACACCATTCTAAGTCTGAACTGGGTGCAAAAACCTAAAAAAACATCACTATGGGGAGATAAGGTATGCACACCAGTGACTATGTAAGGGGAATACATGAAATAGCAGAAACTGCTGTGTGAATACTGACTTGAAAAATCCAATAGCTATATGTAAGAGTGAAAATGTGAAAAATGGAATCTGCATTACTGCCATGAACATATGAATCAAGAGAAATTTAGCTACTGAATTGATCAATGCAATAGAGCCCCAACACTACGCCAAAGTATTTCTCTACGTTGGGGTCCCTAGCTTGTGTGTGTCCTCTCACACAGTGACTTTTAACTGCATGAGAGGACACACACAAGCTAGGGACCCCAACGTAGAGAAATACTTTGGCGTAGTGTTGGGGCTCTATTGCATTGATCAATTCAGTAGCTAAATTTCTCTTGATTCATATGTTCATGGCAGTAATGCAGATTCCATTTTTCACATTTTCACTCTTACATATAGCTATTGGATTTTTCAAGTCAGTATTCACACAGCAGTTTCTGCTATTTCATGTATTCCCCTTACATAGTCACTGGTGTCACACACTGCAATGTACCTTACAATGCCGGATGTGCATCACTTATGACGTAACCCCGCCGATACATTGTAAGATATATTGCAGCGTGTAAAGCGGGCTTAAGTCTTGACTTCAATATTGTCATAAGTAGGGATGTGCGAACCTGAACTGTAAAGTTCAGGGTCCATACTGGACACCGGGTGTCTGATTCCCAAACTCGAACACAGACTTTTACCTGTATGTCTGGTTCCTGTTCAGGTTTGTCATCCAAATAAAAATTGTGGAAAGGTTGCAGAGTGGAGATGAGCAAACCTGTTCAGTAAAGGTTCGCCAATTTCAAATTCAGTACGAACCTTAGCATGTTCATTCGGGCTTAGTAAATTTGGTGCTTTTTTTAAATTTTTTAAGTTTGTGAATGTTGCTGCAGCCAATCACGGCACAGCAAACAACCACAAGGTTCAGACAGAATGGCTTCTGTGATTGACTGCCTAAGTCATATGTCCAAATGCATATACTGTAAAATGCGGAGATGTTGCATCAGCACCATTTTGTAAATTTCAAATGTTAGGGAACTGCCGGGTACTGCCGTCAGGGATGCTAGACAGTGATCTTAGTTGGGGGTCTAATGCATGGTATTTGAGAAAGATATGAGATCGGTAGTGTAGAGTGGAAAGGTAAGGTGTGTGTGCCAAAAATCAGCACCTTTCATTAGTGAAATACTGATTGGTACTTTGTAGTGTCTGCTAAAGAGTTGCCAGTGAAGCATGTAAATAGGTATTGCTACATGTTACTGCCTGCTCAAAAGTATGAAAACACACTTATAGGTATTGTTAATTAGCACTGCCTGGTCTAAAAAGTTGCTAGTGAAGTATCTAAAAGGGTTTCTTGCCAATTTTAGTTGCCTGCTGAAAACTACACAAGCACATTTATAGTTATTGCTAGTTAGTGGTATGTGGCCTAAAAGGTTTCTAGAGAAGTATGTAAAAGGAGGTTCTTTCCAATTTTAATTGCCTGCTGAAAATTACCCAAACACACTTATAGGTATTGGTAGTTAGCCATGCTTCACCTAAAACGTTGCTAGGGCCATATCTAACAAGTGGTTCTTGTCAATTTTAATAGCCTGCTGAAGATTACACAAGCATATTTATAGATATTGGTAGTTAGCTGTGCATGGCTTGAAAAGTTGCTAAGAAAGTATGTAAAAAGTGGTTATTGAAAATTTTCATTGCCTGCTCAAAATTCTGAAAACACAGTTAGGCCTGAAACACATATCCGTCAAAAATCTCGCACGTGTGTTACGGTCCGTTTTTGGGGTCCGTGTCCCGTTGTTGTGTCCGTTTCTATGGTCCATGTGGCATCTGTGTGAATTGCGTATGCTAGCCGTGTGTGTGTGTGTAATGCCCGTGTGTGCGTGTGAAACTTAACTGACATGTGTGTGTGTTGTCCGTGTGAAATGTCCGTGTGTGATGCTAAATGTCGTTGATACATACCCGCTGTCAGCAGACAGAGTCGCGAGCTGAGAATGAACTCGGGTGAACTTCACCCGACTTCATTGTCATCCCGCGGCTCTGTGTGGGTGTCGCGTACTGATTAGCGGTCACCCGTGAAGGACTCACCGGTGACCGCTAATCCCCTGAGTGACTGAAGTGAGCAGCGCGATTCGCGCTTCCATCACTCAGGTTACCCGCGGCTAGCTGGACCCTCCACCCGTGACTGCAACTCACCTGTGACTTCATCGCTGTCACTCAGGCGACTTGCTATCACAGGCGGAGGATCCAGCGGTGGCCGCAAGTAACCTCAGTGACAGCACAGCTTATCGCGTTACTCACCTCGGTTGCTGCATGGAGCTGACAGGAGTGGCGGTGTTCTTCTGCCGCTCCTGTCACCTTCACGTAGCAGAGCTGAGAGCGACGCGGGACCTCCGTGGATTATGCCGGACATGGATGGGTTTTTGGGGCATAATAAATTGGTAAACAAGGGTTTTTTTAGTGTTTATTATTTCAAATAAAGGATTTTTCATTGTGTGTGTTTACTTACTGTAATTTACAGATGAATCATGGAAGGTATCTCGGGGAGACGCCTGCAATGATTAATCTTGGACTTAGTGGCAGCTATGGGCTGCCATTAACTCTTTATTACCCCGATTGCCAACGCACCAGGGCAATTTGGGAAGAGCCGGGTACACTCCCAGAACTGTCGCATCTAATGGATGCGGCTATTCTGGGCGGCTGCTGGCTGATATTGTTAGGCTGGGGGGCTCCCCATAACGTGGAGCTCCCCATCCTGAAAATACCAGCCTTCAGCCATGTGACTTTACCCTGGCTGGTATCAAAATGGGGGGGACCGCACGTCATTTTTTTTAATTATTTATTTATTTTTTTTACTGCCCACCGGCACCTGTGATTGGTTGCAATGAGACAGCTGTCACTCAGCGTGGGGGTGTGTCTCACTGCAACCAATCATAGGGGCCGGTGGGCGGGGAAAGCAGGGAATATGAGATTAAATAATCTTCAAAATAGTAAAAGCCGCCGGAGCAGTGTGAATGCACTGCAGCGCCGCGCTGGTGATCGGGGATCAGTAAGTATGATAGAGGGGGGAGACTGACCGACAGACAGAGAGAGGGACAGACAAGACAGAGAGAGACAGACAGACAGAGACCAACCAACAGACTGAGGGAGATTGACCGACATACATAGGAAAAGAAAGAATGACCGACATCACTACAAAAAAGCACAAAACGTACACAGAGCATACGGAGATACATCCGTGTCACGTACTTGTGCGCTCATAACCATTGAATTTCATGGGGTCTGTGTGTGCGTGTTCCGTGCACAAAACGGACATACTTCCGTGCAAAATGGAAACACATACGGATCTCGGACACGGACACACGGACCTTATGGAATCATGTACGTGTGACCTCAATGATAGATTAACATTGGTGCATGTTTGTCCGTGTCTCCGGTACATACGGAAACGGACCAAACACACGTGTTTAACGGATGTGTGTTTCAGGCCTTATAGGTATTATTAGTTAATAGTGTCTGGCCTTAAAAAGTTGCTAGGGAAATATCTAAAAAATGTTTCTTGGCAATTTTAATTGCCTTCCCAAAATTCTGCAAACACAGTTATAGGTATTGTTGCTTATTAGTGCCTGGCCTTAAAAAAAGGTTTTATCTGGAAGAGACAAAGCCGCATATTGTGTCTTATCCCAGTGGAATCAGAATAAAGAGCTCAGAAACACTCACCTTGGGCAGTTATGAGGGTCAACTACCATTAAAAGTATAGTATCGTATTTTTCGGACTATAAGACACACCAGACCATACGACGCAGTTATGAGGGTCAAAACTACCATTAAAAGTATAGTATCGTATTTTTCGGACTATAAGACGCACCGGACCATACGACGCACCCTGCTTTTAGAGGAGGAAAATAGAAAAATAAAATTTTAAGCAAAAAATGTGGTCATGACACAGTTATGGGTGAGGATCTGCTGCTGACACTGTTATGAGGGTAATGTCCCCAAATTCTTTACTAAGGTACCCCA
Organism: Anomaloglossus baeobatrachus; assembly: GCF_048569485.1. Taxonomy (NCBI): domain Eukaryota; kingdom Metazoa; phylum Chordata; class Amphibia; order Anura; family Aromobatidae; genus Anomaloglossus; species Anomaloglossus baeobatrachus. The sequence continues at coordinate 696,705,216 of NC_134356.1, forward strand.
TCCTGGTAATGATCCTCCTGCCTTGTATATGATCCCCATCCTGGTATAGCCCCCATCCTAATAAATACCCCCATCCTGATAAATACCCCCATCCTGGTATAGCCCCCATCCTGATAAATACCCCCTCCTGCTATATACCCCCATCCTGATAAATATCCCCATCCTACTATATACCCCTATCCTGCTATATACACCCATCCTGATAAATACCCCCATCCTTCTATTTACCCCCATCCTGCTATATACCCCCATCCTGATAAATACCCCTATCCTGCTAAATACCCCCATCCTGCTATATACCCCCATCTTGCTATATAGCCCATCCTGCTATATACCCCCCATCCTGCTATATACCCCATCCTGCTATATAGCCCCATCCATGGTATATGCCCTGTATCCTGTGGCACAGAAAAACAAACATTTATACTCACTTTTCCTCCCTCTAGCAGCATCGCTCATCTTCCTCTCTGTGTTAGCAGCAGTGCCGCTGACCTGTGTGGAGCCGTTCTTCTGCAGTATAACGATATCCTCCGGTCTGCCGCCCACTGATGTGTGTGGAGCAGTGCGCACAGGGATGATATCATCGATGTGCGCACAGCTCTCTACACAAATCAGCAGTGGCAGACAGGAGGACATCGACATTGAGCTATCACCGGGCAGGGGCCAGGGCACGACGGGGTACGTGGACCCTAGGCCGGAAAGTAGCTTCACGCGTTCCGGTAATTTACCTGATGGGGGTGAAGACTTCAAGATTCACCCCCAACCCGCTCAAAAATCGGGGTACTAGCGCACCGATGCGATAGGATTTTCCCAATATAGTCCAAAGAAATCCTACGTGTGAACCCTGAGAGCAAGCTCACTCCGTTAGCCATACGGGTGAGCGGGACCCGAAGAGTTTCACATTTGAGGGTCCAAATAGAGACAAAGGTGCCAAGGAAAGGGCCACAGGCTAACATCAACACCATGGGCACGGACCCAAGTGTGCTCCCTACAAGCCGCAATGGCGCTCAGAACTTTGGTTTACAAGCTGTCGGTGTTGTTATTCCTGGACTGAGTGAGTACACTGAAAAACCCTTTTCCTATTTTCAACAGCACCCCAAGCACCAACATCCCAACGGGCACCGGGACACAAACCCCATACCCACGGAGGGGTTAAACATCCTGCTGCTACACCATCATCACCGGGTTCCCCAACAGCAGCGGTGGTCCCTCACATTACCATGCACCGTGGGTGGAGTCACAAAATTTCTAACCCCCTTGTACATACTCCCCCCTTTTCTTTTAATTTGAGTGTCCGCGCAGACCCCCCGGATCCGGAGACCCCTCGAGCCACCGCGGCTCTGGATCTCAGCGGCTCGGCCGCTAGCATGGGGGTGGTACAGATGCATGCATATCAAATGAGCAGGCCCAAGTGGTCACGGCAGGAGCTGCTACAGCCTGCTCATGCCGCGGATGACCCGCTCCACAGTCGAAACCCTCATTCCCCGCAGCCCTACATTCAGACTATTAGATGCACCCTTCCACTTACCCCCAACATTAGTGTGAAAAAAGTGTGTCTTATAGTCCGAAAAATACGGTATGTCACCACATAGGCTGCCACACACTCAGCTGATACAATGGTAAAAACAGGATATAGGAAAGGGTTAACCCGTGCTGCCGTGGAGATAAAACAGGAGAGGACTCCAGAGGTAAATTCTTTGTGATTTTTATTTTTCAACACGTTTCAGAGTCTAACTGACTCGTTCATCGGGAATCAAAAACCACTGATGTCAACCCTTTCCTGTATCCTGTTTCTACCATTGGCCTTAAAAAAGGTGATAGTGAAGTATCTAAAAAGTGTTTCTTTGCAACTTTATTGCCTTCTCAAAACTAGGCTGAAGTGAAATAGATGTATAGGTATAGTTAGTGGTGCCTGCTGAAAATTTGCTATTGAACAAGCTAAAAAGGTCTTCCTAGCACTTTTCCATGTTTGATCCAAATTACGCAGTGTACCTCATTTGTAGGTAGTGCCTTCACAATATTGCCAACTCTGGCAGGAAATAAATAATTTATTTTTTTTGTCAGGTGTCCGACGCGTGTGGGCGTACTGGGTGTAGGGTTGCAAAACATCTGTTTTAAAAGTGAAGGGTACATTAGCCAAGAGTGGTAAATCATGATGAGGTTGTCATGGAAGGGGGATTTCTTGGGGTGTTGGAGGTGTACGTGTGGGAAGTTCTGTTAGTCAAAGGTCCAGTGAGCAAGCACCAGCTCATCATATCCCAAGAAAAATAAGAACAACTTCCGTTACTAGACAGCCTATTCCACTACATTTCTTTGGCAGCCACACATTGCTTTAACTTCAAAATGAAGCTGATAAACAGCAGGTGCTAGAGTGGATGGCAAGTGCTGCATCAAGTGGGCTCTCTCATCTTCCTCCACCTCAACATCACACACAGTTCATTCCCAAGAGGTGCCATCCCAATGACAAATGTTTGTGCTAATGTCATAAATCTCCAACCAGCAAACAAACTCCAGAGAACCACCCATCATTGTTGGACACGGAAATGTTAACTTTCCGCTTGGTGGATACAGAGGGTTTCTGATACCTGTTGGCAGTCGCAGTCCCCCAGTACCAATTGCCCAATCACCATTACTCCTCTAATAAAGCTGAGCCTGCACTACACCATCAAGTCACAGCCAAGATTACCTTTTCCTTGAAAAGTTCTGTGTCTTCCAGGGTGCATTTCACCACTGACACCTGTACAAACAAGCACGGCCAGGGGCGTTACATCTCGCTTACTTGGCACTGGGTTTTTCTGGTGGCTGCGGGGACAGGCGTGGAAGTGGCTGCTTCTCAAGTGTTGAAATATCCAAGGCTTTTGGGACAAACATGTTGATCTATGGCTTCCTGATATGCTTCCTCCACTTACTCTAGGGCCTCCACCTGCACCCTCAACCTCTCCTTTAATTTAAAACACATTTGAAGAGTGCAGAATGAATCCTCCCACCTCTGTACAGCTCAGTCAGAGCTCAACACAAGGAGACAGTGCTGAAATTAATTGGCATCAGAGAATGCAGTCACATTCTTTTGCACAGAATATTTTATACAGGATGCAGCTGGGCCTCTTTATGTTAGGCCTTGCATATTATACTCACTGTCCCTGCATGGAGCACATATTTAGTACTGGCGCAGCCCGCTTGCATCTATTGTGATGGGCAGATACTGTGTACCTGCATGTGTGAACAGTGACTTATGCAAGCCACAAGTGTGCAGTTTTACCATCTTCCTTTGCACCTGTGATGTCTCCATTTAATGGAGGTCTTGCTGCATCCTGGCAGTGCATTAGTCTTTTTGGCCTTGGGCAGTGTGACGACATGGACACCCAATGCCTAGCATGGGTTAAAGTTTCTTAAAATTAAGCCACATGTCATTGTTCTTCTGTGTGCTATCTCATGTTTGCTTAGCTATTGTTTCTCCAGACCCTTCCAGTAATCATTGTAATGTAGTTGTGTATTGCTAATGTAATTACCTTATTAGCCATTGTCTAGTCGGTGACTTGCAGAATCCATGTAGATATCCTCAGTCTTCCTACCCACATCATTTAAATCAACATTATCCATGCAGCTTGAAATCCATCCAATGGGAGAAGCAATCTTGTCCAACCAATCCAATGAGGACACAGTGTATCCAAAGGGAAGGCTGTGGCTATAAAAGGGGATTTCTTTAAGTCACCATGTTGTGGTTGTTAAAGGATGTGCATGATCTAGTCTAAGCTCCTAGTAGCTGACTAGAGGATCAGGATACCTTGTGGCTTCAATCTAGGAACCCCGGTTCCGATTGGAGACCATATCCGCAGTCTAGGGATTTCGACTCCGGCTGCCAGGATTCTATCATCATACCAGGACTACCTAAGGAGGACACTCAGGTTGGGACAGTTCACTCACCTGCTACAGACTTTGCAGACCTCAGACAGCTTCCTAAATCTGGGATTATTCCTTTCTCGGTGGGTTCCTGCCAAAAGCAGGGTGCTGCTGGATTGGAGTAAATAGCCCTGGGACCTCTGAGGCATGGACATTCTAAATCCCTGGTGAGCCAGCGGAAGGGTGAGACTCTGTTGCCTGTTACATTTGTGTGTTTTGCTGGTTATGTGTTATGTGCCGTTAATTGTTTGGGGATCCAATAAAGTCTAATTATTGTGGTTCCCTCACCCTGTGTTGTCTGAGTAGTGTTCCGACCACGGTTAAGGAGGTCGGGGGTTAAGTTGGGATGAGCCCTGAGCCACGCTGTCTTTCTAAAGGCGGCTGGTTCAGTGGACAAGAGCACCCACTGAGCTCCGTGTCTCCACAATTTGTGGCAGCAGTGGGATACTACTCAGCCTGGTTTACCCAGGGGAGCTGCAGAGGACTGGTGTTTTCGGACACCGTTCAGGCCTCAACAACCAGGGAGGCACATAAGCATACCCAGCAGGCCATAGGGGAGGCATTCAGGTTTCGGACGCTGCCATGTCCAACCCCACCAGCTCAGCCATGGGACAAGGACCAGAGAGAAGTTACGACCGCTGCAGTAAATGGATGCTACAGGATCTGTGCCAGAGGCAAAAGATTGTCTACTGGAACACTGAGACTCGGTCGGACTTGATGCAGAAATTAGTCCGTTGGGATGCCCAGAATGATGCAGAGGACAATGAGGATCCCGCCGATATTGGCACAGAGGATTTAAACTATGTGCCACATCATGGATCTAGTGACAATCGGGAATCAACTTTGTCCAAAATGGCCCAAGCCACAGCGTTGTTGGATGCATTGGGGCCTAAATCCTCAATGGAAGAGAAGGCTTGGGTTCTGGAATATGTTTATGGGATTCCAGCTGCCGTACTGCTAGCACTAGCCGCTCGAGAAGGATGGTCCAGCTACCCAGCAGAACTGCACCAAAACAAAGGACTACAAACAGGGCCGGTGACTTGCCCAATCTATGGCACTGTTATACATGTGGGCGCCATGGACATATAGATAAAGATTGTCTCCAAAACCGAGGCCGCATGCTTGGAGCCCATCTGCCAGCTCAGCCGGTCAAGAGCCAGGGACTACGAGACATTGGTTCCTCCATTACCCTGGTAAGCCCAGTTATTGTTTCCCCAGAAGACCTTTTACCAGACTCCCAATTATCCATCTCCCTGGCTGAGGGCCAGCGCTCAGACGTCCCTCTGGCATGTGTGCAGTTGGACCTAAGGACTGAGCAGGGAGAGGTCGAGGTGGAGCTTGTGGATAGCCTCTCCACACCTCGTATTTTGGGGACCAACCAGGAAGTGATCGATGTGGGGATTGTGAACAGCCTCCCCATACCGGTCATTGTGGAGACTGACCAGAGCAAGGCTGATGTGGAGCTTATGAACAGCATCCCCACCCCTGGTATTTTGGGAACTAACCAGGAAGCGATCGATGTGGGACTTGTGAACAGTCTCCCTATACCTGTCATTGTGGAGACTGACCAGAGCAAGGCTGATGTGGAGCTTATGGACACCGTCCCCACACCAGTTACTTTGGGATCTGACCAGGAAGAGGTCCATATGGAGTTTATGGACAGCCTCCCCACACCTGTTGTTTCGGGGACTAGCCAGGAGGAAGTTGAAGTGGGGTTCATAGATGGCCCCACCAAGCCTGTTGTTTCGGATACCACTCAGAGGGAAGTGAAAGTGGGGCTTGGGGATTACCTGCTCACACCAGTCATTTTGGAGCATGACCTAGGACATGGACTATCCAGTCAGTTTGAAGCAGCCATCACCCACTTCCAAGCCAAGCAGGACCCTGATGTGGATCTTTCTAACATCTTTTCCAAGGATAATTCACATTCCCAGTCTCCAGCATCCACTTTTGAGCCAAGAACCGTGAGTAAGCCTAACCACACTGTGGGTATTGGCTGTGGAAAGATTGATAGTAAGAAATGTATGCAGGCCCAACACATGGACCCCACCTTAGTGCTTGCCGACAATATGGCTGCTCAACCTGGGGAAGGTAATGAGGGGGAGGTGTATAGATGCGAGCCTCTGTTGCTGACCTCACCATTAAAAAGGACAATGCCGTCAAGAGGAGAAGGATGATCGTAAGCCTATCATGTCTGGCTAATATTAAGAAGGGGGAGGAAATCCCACTGCTGCCACCAATTGTGGAGACACGGAGCTCAGTAGGTGCTCTTGTCCACTGAACCAGCCGCCTTTAGAAAGACAGCGTGGCTCAGGGCTCATCCCAACTGAATGCCCGACCTCCTTAACCGTGGGCGGAACACTACTCAGACAACACAGGGTGAGGGAATCACAATAGTAAGACTTTATTGGATCCCCAAAATATTAACGGCACATAACACATAACCAGCAAAACACAAAAATGTAACAGGAAACAGAGTCTCACCCTTCTGCTGGCTCACCAGGGATTTAGAATGTCCATGCCTCAGAGCTTCCAGGGCCACTTACTCCAATCCAGCAGCACCCCGCTTTCAGCGGGCACCCACCGAGAAAGGAATAGTGCCAGATTTAGGAAGCTGTGTGAGGTCTGCAAAGTCTGTACCAGGTGACCAAATTGTCCCAACCTGGGTTTCCTCCTTAAGTAGTCTCTGGTTTGATGATATAATCCTGGCAGCCGGAGTCGAAATCCCTAGACTGTGGATATGGTCTCCAATCGGAACTGAATTCCCTAGATTGAAGCCATGTATCCAAGTGATCCTCAAGTCGGAGCCAAAGTCCCTAGACTAAGTCCACAAGGTATATTGGGTATGATCCCCTAGCCAGCTCCTAAGAGCTTAGACTGGGTCCTTCAGCATTCATCCACCTTCATCAACCTGCTGGCTTAAAGAAATCCCTTTTATAGCCACAGCCATCCACTTGGATACACTGCGTCCTCATCGATTGGTTGGACAAGATCGCCTCTCCCATTGGATGAATCTCAAGCTGCATGGCCAATGTTCATCCAAATGATGTCTACAGAAAGACTGAGGGTATACATGTAGTCTGGAATGCACAGACTAGACAATGACTACTAAGGTAATTACATTAGCAATACACAACTACAATACAATGATTACTGGAAGGGTCTGGAGAAACAATAGCTAAGCAAACATGACTTAGCACACATAAGAACAATACGTCTGGCTGAATGTTAAGAAACTTTAACCCATGAGAGGCATTGGGTGTCCATGTCGTCACAGGCAGTTTACATCTTCTGCCATTAGTCTGTGAGTTTTTGCAGTTGTTGACCACTATATGAGCTGTGTTTGATCATTGGCTGTCTCCACTGAACCTGGAGCCAAGGAAGGCCAAGTGCGAAAATTGTGAACACCTGTTACTGGCACTACATCCTATATCTGCCTTGCATGGCTCACGTCCTGAAACTGGTTGTACAGAAATTTCTAGTTCCCTATCCCAGGCTGGATGCGCTGCAGCAAAAGGTACGGTCGTTGTGTGCTCACGCCATTTGACTTGCAACACTTCAAAGAACCTTCAGCCTACCAATCAACCAGTTGATATGCGATGTGCCGACACTGCGAAATTCCACTCTGCACATGTGGCAGCAACTGATGCACTATGCCATGACTCATAATCTTGGATAACGCAATATGGATTTGGGGCAAGTCACGATTGCGAAGTAGGCACAGATGAAGGACATCTGCACCCTTCTGCACAGTTTCAAAATGGCTACAAAGATGGTTAGTGCTGATTATGTTATCATTGGCATTACTATTTTCCTTTTCTACATCTTGGAGCACATTATGAATAGTGTGTGGGAAGAGTTGGGGGTCACAGAGGAAGAAGAGGAGGAAGCAGGAGAAGATGAGGAAGGGATACCATTTCCTGTAAGGTCCGGACAGTCGTCGCACAGGTGGGTATCACAGAAGGGTAGAGTTCATCAATTGAGGTGGGCACATGGTAACAGACAAAGTGATAATGAAGTTGCAGGAGCCAAGAAACAAATGGAAGAAAAAGAGGTGATGGGTGCATAAAACTCTGGAGATGAAGAAGATATTGAACCTGTCTGTTTTGCCTGTGGTTGGTGGAAGGAGATGGAGGAGGCAAACTTGAGCGTTATCCCGCCACCAACACAACATGATGTCCACATCGCTAGCATTAGAAGTGGTGCTGACTAATGGTGGTTGCCACTCTGTTAGATCTACGGAATAATAGTCAATTTATGAAGATGCCTTTACTCCTGCAGAGGGATGTGTAAATACTGGAGTATCGAAAAAGCTTGTAGACCATCTCAACAGAGGTTTTCCATAAGACAGCAGAGAGGCACACAGCGTGTGTCACAGTTCTGTAATTCCAACCACAGGAATGTTGAGTTGTCAATGCAGAAACATTCAAGTGCCAGAAACAATTTCTGTGATTTGTGGCATACATTTTTACACCATTGCATGACCAGCAGAACAAAATGGAAGTCTGACACATAGTGAACGACTAGGGAGGATGGTGCAGGAGTATCTAGAGCTCAACATCGATGCCATAAGGGGGATATTGGACCCTTTTGCATTTTGGTCTTCAAAAATGGAAGAGTGGGCTGAGCTCGCCATTTGCGCCTTGTAAGTTTTGGCCTACCCGGCAGCCAGCGTTCTCTCAGAATGTGTCTTCAGTGCCTCTGCCAGTGTATTGACAGATAAGCACATTCAGCTGTCCCCTGAAAGCATAAACTGCCAGTTCACAAAGATGAACAAGTTGTGGATGTCCAGAGACTTTGCCACCCCAGTCCCAGACTTGCAGACTAGGTTATGGTGTACTGCAAAGCTTCTGTGAGCAAGAGTCCTATGCCTGTCTGTCATCTTGCTGTCTCTGGTGAAGGTAGAAATGCTGGTTCAGGCCTTGTTTCTTGGCCAGTTCCTCGCTGCCATGTTCCTGCTTTCCACTATTTTTAGTCTGTGTGAATTGTTGTCACTTTTCCTGTTGTTTGAACTTAGTTTTTGGGAATGTGACTCCAAATGCGGTCCCCAAGTTGGCTTTGGTCTATAGGACCAGTCTTCTGAGAGCAAGAGGCCTATGCCTGTCTGTCATGCATCTCTAGATTTTTCCCTAATAAATGCCAAGCTACATCCTGTGAGGTGCATGGATCATACCTCCCTGCTCCTTTAATGCCCTAGAGGGAGGAGGCAATAGATGCTACAGTACTGCGATCTGTCTGAAGACATTTTAAATGTTGAGACTCTAAGATAGGTGTTAAAATTGTGTCTTGTGGGTAGTGCCAGTCTTCTGGTTGAAAGAGACCTACACTGGTCACTGTAGCATGTCTTTTTTTTAAATTGAAATACAAGGCCACAGCTTGAGTATTTCATGGACTGTACCTCCCTGCTCTTTTGAATCTCTATGAGGAGGGGGAATTGATGCTACTGTACTGTAAGCTGTCTGCCTGAAAGATCTTTAAATGTTGAAACTACAAGATAGATGTCCAAGTTCTGTCTTGTGGGTAGTGCCATTCTTTTGGGAGCAAGAGGCCTACACCGGTCATTCCAGCATGTCTTAATTTTTCTTAATTTTAATGCCGGGCCACAGCCTGTTTGTTGCATGGACCATACCTCCCTACTCTTTTAAAGGCCTATGGCGATGTGAGCAATTAATGCTGTCTTCCTCAAAAGTTTTTAAATATCGAGACTCCAAAATGGGTCTCAAAGTTGTGACTTGTGGGTAGTGCAAGGCTTCTGTGAGGACCACACCTGCCACTTAGGCATGTCATCATTTTTAAAATTAAAATGACGGGCCACAGCCTGTGTTTTGCATGGATCGTACCTCCCAACTCTTTTAATGCCCTATTGGGAGGGGAGTAATTGATGCTACTGTACTGTGCTGTCTGCCTGAAAGGATTTTGAATGTCAAGTCTATTAGATAGGTCTCAAAGTTGTCTCTTGTCTGTACTGGCACCAGCCCTACATCTGTCTTTCATCCACCTATATACAGTATTTCTTATGGCAATAGTCTAGGAAGCTAATAGCTATGCTAAAACAGGCATAGTGAAAGGTTTTTTTGCTGTTTTGGAAGCTTTTCAACCATCCTAATGGTATTTTCTCTGCCTTACATTTGGCTTCCCATTAAATTCAATGAGGTTTGGATAAGTTCGATAAAGATTTAAAGTTTGGTGCGATAAACATTTGATGAACATACCCCTTGTTCAGTTGGGCTTGGTGAACCGAACTTTGAGAGGTTTGCTTATCTCTTTTGTAGAGCAGCAAATCAGCACGTTTTCTGGTGTTGGCACGTTCAGCCCCATCACAGCCATGTCAAGTATTAGCAAGGCTGTGATTGGCCAGGGAAACCACTGTAAAAAATAAATAAATTACATGATATCTTTCCCGATTTTGATAGCCAACATGGGTAAAAGAGACAGCTAAAGCCTGCACCTGCACCTCCACCTCCAACCATGGTTGGATATAAAAATAAAAGGGATCTTAAATAAATAATTTAAAAAAAAGGTGTAGGGTCCCCCCAAATTTGATAGCCCCATTTTTGAGACAGCCCCATTACTTATTCCGAAAGAGAAAAAAAATAAAACATAATCACCAAAACTAACAAAATAATAAAAAATAAAATTTAGTCTTTTAGGAAGAATACATTAACAATGCAGTGACGTGACAAGAATATGCATAACAAATCAAATTTTACATAGTTGCAAATCAAATTTATGTATGAGATAGCCAAGATATTGTCTATAAAATGACAGTAGACTAACATTTGAAGCTGTAGTGGAGCCTGAAATTCAAAAGCTTTAAACATTATTACCATTCTTCGTGTCCGTGTACAGTCCCTGACAGAAGTTCTGTGGCTTATCCATGTTATGTAAATAAAAGCTTATAGCCTGACTTTAAATTCATCCATTGGTTTTATAAATTACTCTTTTGAAAGCTGAAACCCTCCCAAATTTGGTTTAGGTTCTGAAAATAAATTTGCTGCAAAGCTGAAATATTAATCACTTAATGAACACAGAAAGGTCAGATTTTGGCAAGACAAATGTTTTGTCGCCTTGTCATATAATGCACCCAATCCTAATTTACATCCTCACCTGTGCTCACTAAATGATCGGTTAATTAGTGGGTGTTTATAAAAAGAAACCCAGCACCCCAGACCTTCACTTGAACTGCAACTTGACCTCTGACAACATGCCAAATATCCACCCTGTGACCAAAGCCTTGATTATCAAGAGGCTGAAGACCAGATCCACTGCAGAGGTGGCTGGCACCTTTAATGTGTCTCAGCATCAAGTACAAAGAATTAAAAAAAGATTTGACGACACTGGAGATGTTTTTGACATGCCCAGGTCCGGCAGACCCTGCAAGACAACTGCTTAGGAGGAATGTTTGTTGGTTAGAAAATCCAAAGCCAGTCCCTCTTCCACTGCAGCAGAGCTCCAACAGACCTGGTCACCTCAAGTCCCTGTGTCAACTTGAACAGTTTGTAGGATTTTGTTTTGAAATCGCCTCCATGGTCGAATCAGTGCTCAGAAGCCAGCACTAAACAAAAGTCAATTGAAAGTTCCACAGCCTGCTAAACAGATGGATGCTGAAAAAGTGGTAGAAGGTTGATTTCTCTGATGAATCTTCAGTTGAATTACACCACAGCTGCTGCACATACTGCAGGAGACCTACTGGAGCCTGTATGGATCCAAAAAACAACCAGAAAACAGTTAAGTTTGGTGGTGGAAAGATCATGGTCTGGGGTATATTCAGTATGGGGGTGTGCGAAACATTTGCAAGGGGGAAGGCAATATCAATAGCCTAAAATATCAAGAAGTATTAGCTACCTCTTACATTCCCAATCATAAAAGGGGTCAAATTCTACAGCATGATGGTGCTCCATCTCATACATCCATCTCTGCAACAAAGTTCCTCCTGGCAAAGAAGATCAAAGTGCTCAAAGACTGGCCAGCCCAGTCACCAGACATGGACATCATTGAGCATGTTTGGGGTAGGATGAAAGAGGAAGCTTGGAAGACAAAACCAAAGAATCTAGACGAACTCTGGGACGCATGTAAGATGCATTGTTTGCTATTCCTGATGACTTCATCAATAAAGTGTATGAATCATTGTTGAACCGCATGGATGCCGTCCTTCAGGCTCATGGAATTCACACAAAATATTAAATATGGCTCTAACAGCACCACAACTTCATTCACCAATGTTATGCAACATATCTTTATATTAGAAGTTAATTATTTGTCTGAATTTCACATTACTTTCTGTGGGCGACAAAACTTTTGTCTTCCCAAAATCTGACCTTTCTGTGTTCATTAAATGATCAATATTTCAGCTTTGCGGCAGCTTTATTTTCATAACCTAAACCAAATTTGGGAGGGTTTCAGCTTTCAAAAGAGTAATTTATAAAACCAATGGATGAATTTTAAGTCAGGTTATAAGCTTTTATTTACATAACATGGATAAGCGACTGAACTTCTGTCAGGGACTGTAGTTGGAGCCGCCGCTGCACAGTTCTCACTACTGGGGCTGATGTTGGTGGCAGCCTGGATGTTAGGCCCTCCGCAAGCAGGTCCGGGCCCCAGAGGATAGGTGATGTTGATGGATGTGGAAAGAAGGTAGGCCACACAAGGGGTTGCAGTATAACTGGTGTCTTTACTCACAGTCTCTGGTGAACTGGTCACCCGAGGAAGGCTAGTCTTGACCGCTGGTCCCCTTAGTCCCAGTGCTGGTGTAGCGACCTAGTGTCTTCTTTACCCTGAACTTGTCTCTGGTTGGTGAGTCCCCGTGGCTTGGAGCATCTGGGGGTCCCCCACTGGTAGTCTCTCAATGGTAGTCCATATGATGCTAGCCTGAACCCTGTGGGTCCTGTTCCCCAGTTTTCCCGTTGGTACTGTGTCCTGAACTTTCAAGGTCAGTGAGGTCCTTGATGGTCCCCTCACTGTGCAGATTTTATCAGGTCTGCCTGGAGCATTTGCCTGACCTAGGATTCTGTACCCTGTTGGTGCTATGAATCCGGGAGTACTCCACCGTACTCCACCGGAAACCACATGCTTGGGCCCTCAGGTCACCGTTACACTCCTGTCAGTGCTTCCACACTCTTTTACTGTCACTGACCGACTACTCACTCTCTACTGTCTGTCCCCTCCCACCTGGTTGTCTAGTGGACTGGATCGACTCCACTCTCTAGGTGGCCATCCACTGGGTCCAACCCTAGTCTGTAACTAGTCTTTGGGGAATTTGGGGACAAAACCAGGCTTTAACTGGAATGTTTTGATGTTTCCTGCACTGGTCTTCTGTGTCCCTTGGGGGTAGGCCCTGCATCCCGATAGGGATGCAGTACCTTTTAGCTCCCTGATGGCTTCAGGGGCACTGCACTGATGTAATAGTACCGTCCCCCCGCTTTTACAAGAAGAATATGGACCGTTTGGGGCAGTTTTATTGGGAAACAGAAGATGAAAATTCTTGATCAGGTTTTACCATTAATATTACTCACTCAAACCCAGGTTCTCTCTTCTGGACAATAACTTCTCTAAATGCACCAGATATTGCTCAGACCCTCTCACCATATGATAATCTAAGATTCTCTGCACCTCACACTCCACATTGCCTTTAAGTACAACAGGAGAAATATGATCTCCAACTGGGTGAACCAGGGAATTACAGTATATGGCTTCAGAAGGGACTTAATAAATACATTTGGTATCTTAAAATATGAAGTTTAAGGTTGTAGACTTGTCAGAAGAGGTAAGTCTTCAGGTTCCTTTGATGGTCTCTGATATGTTGGGGAAGAGAGTACCAGATTATGGAAGATGCATGGGAGAAATCTTGTATGTGATTGTGGGAAGAGAAGATAAGAGGGGATTAAAGAAGGAGATCTTGTGAGGATCCGAGGTTGAAAGCAGGTAAGTACTGCGAGACTAGGTCACAAGTGTATGGAGGAGACAGGTTGTGGATGCCTTTGTATGTCATGGTTAGGGTTTTAAACGGAAATCTTTTGGCAATGGGAAGCCAGTAAAGGCATTGGCAGAGAAAAGGGGACAAGAAATAGCGAGAGATGGATTAATCGGGCAGCACCATTTAGGATCGATTGGAGGGATGTAAGATTGTTAGAGGAGAGGCCACAGAGCAGAATATTGCACTAGTCTATGCGGAAGATGATATGGGTATGCACTAGTGTTTTTGCAGAATCTTGGTTAAAGAATATATGAATTTTTAAGTTGGAGTCGGCATACTTCCCAGGGGACAATGCACCTAGGATTTCACTGTGTTGAGCGCCTTTGCTGGCTGCCGGCAATGTTTTCTCTGGATGGTCTCCCCCAGATCAGTGATTGTTTTGTTTTGCTGGTCTACTAGGCATTGCTCCCACCTAGCCAATAATTTTCTGATGGACCAAACAAAGAAGTCTGGGGGTCTGAGGAAAATGGCTGAAATGGATGGGAAAGTCATGAAACTGAATGGGGAGAGTCTGGAGAATGTGCTGCATGCATTTCTGACTCACATATGGTTTCTGGGAATAAGGATGTCACAGTATTATGCCACTTTTTCTTATTCTCTCTCTCTCACTCTCTCTGTCTCTCTCCAAGCGCTTCATACTCACCGATCACCAGGGCGGTGCCGCTGTTACACTGCTCCCATGGCCTCTCATTCTTCTTCCCTACCCACTCATTACACTCCTATATATTCACTGCTTCTCCGGACCACCGGCGTTTGTGATTGGTTGCAGTCAAACCCACTCCCAAGATGAGTGACAGCTGTCTGACTGCAACCAATCACAGATGCTGGTGGGCAGGTCTATATCGTACAGTAAAATAAATAAATAAATTATTAAAAAAAAAACTGTGCAGTCCCTCTTCTAACCGTTTTAATACCCAGCCAAGATAAAGTCCCACAGCTGGGGGCTGGTATTTTCAGACTAAGAAGGTCTATGGTTATTAGGCTCTCCCCAGTCTAAAAATATAAGCTAGCAACCGTGCGGAATCGCCTCATTCATTAGATGCAACAGTCCTGGCACTTTACCAGCTCTCCCCGATTGCCCTGGTACAGTGACAATCGAGGTAATGAGGGAGTTAATGGCAGTTCATAGCAGCCATTAAGTCCTAGATTATTCATGGCAGGCATCTGTGAGACACCCCCATCATTAATCTAATATATAAAGCTGAATGTGTGTGTGTGTGTGTGTATGTCCGGGATTGGCATCTGCACCGTCGCAGCTACAGCCACAAAATTTTGCACACTCATACTTCTGGACCCCGAAAGCGTCATAGGCTATATTTGTAGGGGAAATTTTAACCCCGCTCATTACAGTTATTCACCAAAAAACCTGCCTCCATTAAAGCGAATGGAGCTGGGAGCCACAGTGCAGCCAGAACTCAGAAGAATGCGCAGCCACGCCCTTATATGGAATGTTGGCGTGTCACAATGCAGCCAGGGAAAGAGACAGACACAGACAGGGAAAGAGACAGACACAGACAGGGTAAGAAACAGACATAGACAGGGTAAGAGACAGACACAAAGAGACAGACAAAGAAACAGACTGACAGGGAAAGAGACAGACAAGGAAAGAGAGGGAAAGTGACAGACAGGGAAAGTGACAGACAGGGAAAGTGACAGACAGGGAAAGTGACAGACAGGGAAAGTGACAGAGATAGATAGACAGGGAAAGAGATAGATAGACAGACAGGGAAAGAGATTGAGATAGACGGAGAAAGAGATTGAGACAGACGGAGAAAGAGACAGACAGGGAAAGAGACAGACAGACAAAGAGATAGAGAGAGACAGAGAGATTTATACAGAGGAGGAGACAGACAGAGAATGAGAGAGAAACAGAGAGAGATAGTTACTATCCTGGGCAGCGCCGGGTGCTATGTTGTGAGGGGAAATTTTAACCCCGCGCGTTCCAATTTACCAATCAATTTTGCCCCTATCTACATAATGGGGAAAAAGTGAAACGAAAAGTGTTGGGGGCAAATTGGCAGCTGCCAGATGTGAACAAGGGGGACGTAAAGAATGAGAGCGATATACCGTATAAGAGTATATACCGTACAGTTGCTAAGGTGGGGCCCCGACAAGGGATACTCACCACACTCGGGAATATGAACACACACACAAAATGCGCCACACACTACCACGTGCTTGAACACATATACCACCCTCAGCACACATCTCACCACACATACACCAACCTCGCCACATAATCGCCCTAAACACACACAAGTCTGGTATTATCCTTCACAAATAAAAATCTGATTAATAAGCAGCCAAACTACAAGAACAACAAATGTACCATATAGGAAACACGGCAGCTGTCAGTCACATGACCTGTCTATATGTGTATGTGTGAGCTAATATATACTGTCAAGGGGAGGGCTTTCTGTTGCCAGGAGATTTATCAGGCTGCCAATAGCAACCAATCACAGCTTAGCTTCTATTTTGCTACAGTTAATTAATCTGAGCTCTGATTGGTTAATATAGGCAACAATTTAATAATTACATTTATATCTATTTGTTTTGTGTTTTTTGTGTGCAGAATACATTTTTGTTAATACATTCTATTTTGTTAACAGCAGTTATTAACCCGGGCGAAGCCGGGCAGTACAGCTAATATAATATATATAAAAGTAAATAAAAACAAACACCCCAAAAATCCTTCTAACTTGCCTATAATTACCTGTCTCATTGGGACAGCTTATATCTACTTCATGTACGTATAAAATTAAGAATAGATATGAGCGGACCTGTGGAAGTTTCATTTTTTAGATTCTGTTAGACTTTTGATAAAGTTTGGTTTGGGACTTGGACTTGACCTGAACCCCATTGGAAGTCACTGTTGGGCAGTAGTCCTTACACTGGGCCGAACACCATACGTACCCTAAGGACAGCCATGCTCGCTAGAGTGATTTGCATACATAAAGGACCCAAATTCAGGACTCGAACATTGATTTTTTTTTAGTAAAGTCCATGTTTGGTAAGAACACCGAATAACGAACTTAACTTTATCTCTAATCAAGAGAAAAAACTTTCGATAAGCAATTAGATAACAACTTATTGATAAGATAAAATTATCCTTATTTCTTCAAGACTGAGACTTTAATTGATGCAATTTGGGAAGACTATTAAAACCCCTGAGGTTCTGCTTTCTGGCTTGAAATGGCGGCTCTCCATGGAGCTCAGGTTATATAAACTCGCTTTATTGCAGTCTCATGTTTGTCTGTACAATATGGCAGATGATGAATAGACAGGACCCTTCTCTCTACTGCGCAGAATAATGATAAAATAATACAATTTAAAAGAGATGATAGAACTAACAGTAGCAGGTGATTGATTATAGTATAAGACATTTTAGCAAGTTTTTCCAAAAATTTATAAAATGTTTTTGTAGTTTTCAGAACAAACTCTTACAGAATGTTTAATAAAACCATCATTAGTGAATTCTTCCTGATGGACTTCCAGAATCTCCACCAGTACCACGCTCTCCTTCTGTTGCTGGTCTTTGTGGTTTACCTGGGTACAGTTATTGGAAATGTGTTGATATTTCTTCTGGTGTCCACCAACCACTCTCTCCAATCACCCATGAACTTTTTTCTTGGCCAACTCTCCTTATGTGATTTGCTGATCACCACAAACGTTGCCCCTAATGTTATGCATGTAATATTACAAAATGGAAGCCATACTTCTTTCCAAGGTTGTCTCATACAGTCATCTTCAGTTCTAGATGCATTTTGAGGGCTATTTTCCAGATTTCCTCCTCTACAGGTAAGCAGAAAGCCTTCTCCACCTGTAGCGCACATCTGACTGTCGTTTCAAGATATTATGGGACACTCATTATTCTCTATGTGATTCCAGGAAAGTCATATGTAAATCTCAATAAGGCTTTATCCTTCTTGAATACGGTGGTAACTCCACTCTTCAATCCCTACAATCCCTTCAATCATCTACAGTTTGAGGAGCACCGAGATCAGGAGAGCCATGACAAAGCTGTTGTGTCTAAATGCTGGTGAGTTTTGTGAAAATGGGGGATTTCAACTAAAATGGGTGAGTGCCAATTTGTCGGGTTCATTTGAAGGATGACGATCATTTAATTGACCACCTACTTTAGTCTAATAATTGGGTGAGTTGAGGTGAGAAAGTTTTTCTTTTAAAGTACATTAATGTTGATACAAAAATACAACTCAACCATAAAGAACATTCCTCAGTTGATATTTAAGAATGACAGATTCCTTAACCTGAACAATTATCGTTCTTCATCTTCTGAGATGAAGTTGATATTGAAGGTTTTAGTCTGTAATATACAGTGGGTATGGAAGTATTTAGACCCCTTTATTTTTTTCACTCTTTGTTTCATTGCAGCCATTTTAAATTTAAAAAAGCTCATTTTTCCCAGTAATGTGCACCCAATCCCCCATCTTGAAATAAAAAATACCCAGAAATGTAGAATTTTTTGGCAAATTTTTAAAAAAGAAATACGGAAATATCACATGGTCATAAGTATTCATACCCTTTGCTCTGCATTGAGTAGAAGCACCCTTTTGAGCTAGTACAGCCATGAGTCTTCTTGGGAATGATGCAACAAGTTTTTCACACCTGGATGTGGAGATCCTCTGCCATTTTTCCCAGTTCCATCAAGTTGGATAGTGAACGTTGGTGGACAGCCATTTTCAGGTCTCCCCAGAGATTCTCAATTTGATTTAGGTCAGGGCTCTGGCTGTGCCGGTCAAGAATGGTCACAGAGTTGTTCTGAAGATGCCCCTTTGTTATTTTAGATGTGTGCTTAGGGTCATTGTCTTGTTGGAAGGTGAATCTTCGGCCAAGTCTGAGGTCCAGAGCATCTGGAAAAAGTCTCTGTACTTGGCCATGTTCATTTTTCCTTCAATTGCAACCAATCGTCCTGACCCTGCCCCCATAGCATGATGCTGCCTCCACCATGTTCCACTGATGGGATTGTATTGGGCAGGTGATGAGCAGTGCCTGTATTTTTCCACACATACTGCTTAGAGTTATCACCAAAAAGTTCTATCTTCATCTTATCAGACCAGAGAATTTTATTTCTCATAGTCTGGGAGTCCTTCATGTGTTTTTTTGCAAACTATGCAGGCTTTCATATGTCTTGGATGGAGACGAGACTTCTGTTGGGCCACTCTGCCATAAAGGCCCGACTGTAGTGATAGTTGATTTTCTGCAACTTTCTCTCATCTCTCTACTGCATCTCTGGAGCTCAGCCACAGTGATCTTGTGGTTCTTTTTTACGTCTCTCACCAAGGCTCTTCTCCCTCGATTGCTCAGTTTGGCTGGACGGCCAGGTCTAGGAAGAGTTCTGGTGGTCCCAAACGTCTTCCATTTAAGGATTACAGAGGCCACTGAGCTCTTAGGAACCTTGAGTACTGCAGAAATTCTTTTGTAACCTTGGCCAGATCTGTGCCTTTCCACAATTCTGTCTCTGAGCTCCTTGGTTCCAAAAGAAAGGAAAAATGATAAAATTATCAAATGCCCAATATTTACACGTATCAAAAGATTTTTATTAAATAGTTAATAAAAATCTTTTGATACGTGTAAATATTGGGCATT
The DNA here is from genome assembly GCF_048569485.1 of Anomaloglossus baeobatrachus. Classification (NCBI taxonomy): domain Eukaryota; kingdom Metazoa; phylum Chordata; class Amphibia; order Anura; family Aromobatidae; genus Anomaloglossus; species Anomaloglossus baeobatrachus. Next base: position 696,724,696 of record NC_134356.1, read on the forward strand.
TGAAAATTTTTCCTTTCTTTTTGAACCCCTTTGCTGCTCACGATTTTGCCCTACAAATTAGTCCCGATATGCCGTCATATATGATGACAACTCCTATGTTTTGAATAGGTCACAGTTATTGAGTTGTTATAGTAATACATGCTGTTGTACTGAAAATCCTTATTTATGCTCTGGGCTCCTTGGGCAGTTCCTTTGGTCTCATGATTCTCATTTGGTGTGACATGCACTGTGAGCTGTGAGGTCTTATATAGAAAGGTGTGCGCCTTTCCAAATCAAGTCCTATCAGTTTAATTACATACAGCTGGAATCTAATGAAGGAGAAGAACCATCTCAAGTAGGATCACAAGGAAATGGACAGCATGTGACTTACGTATGAGTGTCTGAGCAAAGGGGCTGAATACTTATGACCATTCCGTTTTTCTTTTTTAAAAAATTTACAAAAATTTATAAATTTCTGTTTTTTTCAGTCAAGATGGGGGATGGGACAGAGTGTACATTAATGAGAAAAAAATGAACTTTTTTGAATTTACTAAATAGCTGCAATGAAACAAAGAGTGACAAATTTAATGGGGTCTGAATATTTTCCGTACCCACTGTTGATGAAATTTCTTTCTATGGATGATATACTGTATATTTTTTGCAAGAACAAACTTTCCTACAAAGAATAGTCCCAGTAAGTTTTAACATCATCATCCATTGTTTATCAATCAGCTTCACCATTGGCCAATGAATATGGGTTAAAAAATATACATGTATCGAATTGTTCACTTATCATTCAATCAGCGGCTGCCCAGCTATAAACCTGCCTCTATCCATCGTGTATCATCACCGTTAGGCAACCTTTACACCTTTATTAGGTTATACACACAAAAAAAATCCATGCATGTCCATTGTCCTTAATGGGCATATACAGTATATACCCTGAACAAATATATAAACACAACAATTTTGTTGGAGATAATCCATCCACCTTACAGGTGCAGCATAGCAAGATGCTGATTAGACACCATGATTATTGCACAGGTGTGTCTTAGGCTGGCCACAATAAAAGGCCACTCTAAAATGTGTAGTTATATCACACAACATAATGCCCCAGATGTTGCAGTTTTGTGGGAGCGTGCAGTTGGCTACTGACTGCAGGATTATTCACCAGAGCTGTTGCCCGTGAATTGAATGTTTATTTCTCTATCATTAGCTGTCTCTAAAGGTGTGTCAGATAATTTATCAGAACATCCAACTGGCCTCACAACAGCAGGCTATGTGCAACTACACCATCCAAGAACCTCCACATCCAGCATCTTCACCTCCAAGATTGTTCTTTGACTAGCGACCCGGACAACAGCTGCAACAATCGGTGCAAAACCAAAAGATTTCTTGCCAAACTGTGAGAAACTGTCTCAGGGAAGCTCATCTGCTGCTCAACGTCTTCATCGGGGTCTCCACCTGACTGCTGCTTGTGGTCCTCAACAGGGTCTCCACATGACTGGTGCTCATCATCTTCATCTTGGTCTCCACCTGACTGCAGCTCATCGTCGCCTTCGGCGTCTCCACCTTATTTCAGCTTGTTGTACTTATTGGGGTGTCCACCTGATGTCTGCTAATCATCCTCATCGGGGTCTCTAGTCTCTACCTAACTGTAGCTTGTCATCCTCATCAGGGTCTCCACCTTATACTGACTGTTTCTAGTTGTCCTTATTGGAGTCTCCACCTAACTGCAGCTCATCATCCTCATCGCAGTCTACACCTGACTGCTTCTTGTTGTCCTCATTGGAGTCTCCACCTGCCTGTCGCTGGTCATCCTCACTGGAGGTCTCCACCTCCACCAGTGTGTTTGGTGAATTTTAGGTATGTCTGTATAATTGTTGAACAATAGAGTAATAATTAGGGATGATCGAATACCTCAAATATTCGACTTCGCGAATATTTTCCGAATAGGTCGCCGCTATGCGAATATTCGATGCGCAATGTAAGTCTATAGGAAGCCCGAATAGTTCCAAATAGTTGTTATTCGGGTTTCTCATAGACTTACATTGCGCATCAAATACTCGCGTATAATTAAATTGCTGCGACCTATTCGGAAAATATTCGCAAAGACGAATATTTGAGGTATTCGATCATCCCTAGTAATAATATATTCTGTCTATCTGTCCACTAACTGGTTGCATAGAATGGAGTTAGGGCAGTTTCTCTAAAAGTTTGGCTTTCTTGAAATCCCTATTTTTTATATTGATGGCTGGACAGTACTTGACAAGCTTGTTACCTCTTCGGCTCTCCCCCCATGCATTTCCTTAAAGATCGTAAGTTTGCGAGCAGGACCCTCACTCCTCCTTTTACTGTTGAAATATGTGTTCCTTTGCAATGTCTTTGTAGTTTGTGCATATCTCCGTTAAATTGTAAAGTGCTCCAGAATATGTTGGTGTTGTATAGATACAATTATTATTATTATTATTATTATTATTATTATTATTTTTATTATTTACTCTTAGTAAGATATTCACTGATATTGTATCCATTCAAAGAATACATACTGTAATCCCTATTTCGGAATAGTGAATGTAGATATTTGAGTTTCCCCTTTTTGCCCAAAGAGCCAATTTTGGATTCAAGACCTCCATGTTGCAGCCCAGCAACATAATAACATGCACCAACTCCTTCCTTCTAACTTGCCTATACTTACCTGCCTCATTGGGACAGCTTATATCTACTTCATGTACTTAACAAATCAAGAATTGATAAGTGTGGACCCATGGAAGTTCGTTTTTTTGGATTCTGTTGGACTTTTGATAAAGTTTGGTTTGGGACTTGGACTTGACCTGAACCCCATTGGAAGTCACTGTTGGGCAGTAGTCTTCGCACTGGGCCGAGCACCAAACGTACCCAAGAACAGCCATAGCTGCTAGAGTGATTTGCATACGTAAAGGACCCAAACTTTGGACTCGAACACTGATTTTTTTTACTAAAGTCCATGTTCGGTAAGAACACCGAATTACGACCTTAACTTTCCAGGTTCGCTCATCTCTAATCAAGAGAAAAATATTTAAAAAAACAATTAGATAACATCTTATTGATAAGATAAAAATATCCTTATTTCTTCAAGACTGAGACATTAATAATGCAATTTGGGAACACTATTAAAACCCTTGAGATTCTGTTTTCTGTCTCGGAATGGCGTCTCTCCGTGGAGCTCAGGTTATATAAACTCGCTTTATTGCAGTCTCATGTTTGTCTGTACAATATGGTTTTCACAATGGAATCAGCAGACGATAAATAAAGACAGGACCCTTCTCTCTACTGCGCAGAATAAGGACAAAATAACACAATTTAAAAGAGATGATGGAACTAACAACTGATTATAGTATGAGACATTTTGGCCAACTTTTCAAAACAAATTTATAAAATGTTTTAGTAGTTTTCAGAACAAACTCTTACAGAATGTTTAATAAAACCACCATTAGTGAATTCTTCCTGATGGGCTTCCAGAATCTCCACCAGTACCACGCTCTCCTTCTGCTGCTGGTCTTTGTGGTTTACCTGGGTACAGTTATTGGAAATGTGTTGATATTTCTTCTGGTGTCCACCAACCAATCTCTCCAATCACCCGTGAACTTTTTTCTTGGCCAACTCTCATTATGTGATTTGCTGATCAGCACGAATGTTGCCCCTAATTCTATGCATGTAATAATAAAGAATGGAAGCCATATTTCTTTCCGAGGTTGTGTCCTACAGTTATTTTTCTTTGGTGCCTCAGCTTTGATTGAATGTAGTCTTCTGACCGTCATGTCCTACGATCGATACTTAGCCATCTGTAAACCACTACATTACACTGCCATTATGAACCGTCGGCTCCCGTACTATTTGGCCCTTTGGTCATGGTCTTCTGGATTTTTTTGTTCTTATATAATCCACATGAGTGTGCTGCAGCTGAAGTTTTGTTACAAAAACGTCATTGACCATTTTTTCTGTGACCTGGCTCCTATCATTGAGGTTTCTTGCTCAGACTCAATAGTTGTGAAAATTGAAGTTTCCATTGTGACCATTGCGTTCGTACTTTTTCAGATTTTCTTCATCATCTTGAGTTATATCTGCATTTTGAGAGCTATTCTCCAGATTTCCTCCTCTACGGGGAAGCAGAAAGCCTTCTCCACCTGCAGCGCACATCTGACTGTTGTTTTCATATATTATGGGACACTCATTATTCTCTATGTGATTCCAGGAAAGTTATATATAAATCTGAATAAAGCATTATCCTTCTTGAATACTGTGGTAACTCCACTCTTCAATCCCATCATCTATAGTTTGAGGAGCACCGAGATCAGGAGAGCCATGACAAAGCTGTTGTATCTAAATGCTAAAAGATACAAGTAAAATGGCCTTACACATATAACTTGGTGAGTTGTTTAAAAATTGTAGAACTAAACCAAAGTTGGTGATTTTTAATCAAAATAGGGGATTTCGAGTTTGTCAGGTTCACTTGAAGGATGACCATCATTTAATTGACCCCCCCTATTTTAGTCTTATTATTGGTTGAGTTAAGGTCAGAATGTTTTTCTTATAAAGTACATGAATGTTGATATGAAAATTGTCTCTCCAGTAAAGGAGACAAACTCTAGCACAGCGCCACCTATTGGAAGTAGCGATCCTAAAAGTCACAAGTGGATTTTCGACAATCCTTTGCAATATGACTCAGGATATATAAGCCAGATCAGAATCCCAATTTGCAGACACGGTGTTTCGGGGTGCTTGCCCCTCGTCAGATATGAATGATATGAATGAACTCAACAACAAAGAACATTCCTCAGGTGACATTTAAGAAGGACAGATTCTTTAACCTGAACAATCATCGTTCTTCTTCTTCTGAGATGAAGTGGACATTGAAGGTTTTAGTCTGTATTATAGATGAAAACTCTTTCTATGGATGATATATATTTTTTGCAAGAACAAACTTTCCTACAAAGGATAGTCCCAGTAACTTTTAACTTCATCATCCATTGTTTATCAGTCAGCTTCACCATTGGCCAAAGAATATGTGTTAAAAAATATACATGTAATCACTTATCATTCAGTCAGCGGCTGCCGAGCTATAAACCTGCCTCTCTCCATCGTGTATCATCACCTTTAGGCAACATTCACACCTTTATTAGGTTATACACACAAAAAAAATCCATGCATGTCCATTGTCCTGGGCATATATACAGTGTGTCCACCCATATCCTGTCCACCGCCATTAACTTGACAACAGCAGCAGCTATAGGCATAGAAGTGGTGTCTAGGTATAGTAAAGTATCCATGCGCTATGCAATGAAACCACCTGTAGCGCCACCTGGTGGAAAACAATGGAGTTAGCATTTTTATCTTGAAAATGGAACGAGATAGAAATAAAAAGGGAAATAAAATTTTTTTTAGGGCATCATCAATTCAATACGATTCGACACTTTGCATACAGAGATGTTATGATATGAAACCCGTGACCCCTCCAAAACATTGAATACTGGTCTCACATATGGTGCTCAATTAAATTTAATGCTCACTGTGGCCCCCGTCAGCTGCAATGCACATCTGGCCTCTGCACAGCATACTGTATCTTGCTGCAATGCACATCTGGACTCTGCACAGCATACTGTATCTTGCTGCACGTTGTGCAATATGGTAGGGGACACATTTGCACAAGCATATGTGATACGTCATCGTAGGTCCTGCAATGTTGGTGGAGGGGTCGCATACACCTGCTGTTTGATGTGACCTCACAGAAAGAAGTCCATTGGGGTCAGGTCAGGTGAGCGGAGGCCACTCCACACAGCCACCATACCCAATGACTTGTAGGAAGGTCTCCATGAGGTATCGCTTCACGTCCACAGCCTTGTGAGTTTTACACGTTCTCATTATAGCATTTCTGTATGCAAAGTGTCGATTCGCATTGAATTGATGATGCCCAAAACTTTGTAATTCACTTTTTTTCTCTATCTCGTTCCGTTTTCGAGATAAAAATGCTAACTCCGTTGTTTTCCACCAGATGGTGCTATAGAGTAGGTGGTTTCATTGCGTAGTGCATGGCTACTTTACTATCCCTAGACAACACTTCTATGTCTATAGCTGCTGCTGTTCTCAAGTTAATAGTGGTGGACAGGGTATGGGTGGACACACTGTGTACCCTGAACAAATATATAAACACGGCAATTTTTTTTTGTTTCCATTTTTCATGAGCTGAACTGAAAGATCTAAGACTTTTTCTGTGAACATCAAAGGCCTTTTTCTCTCAAATATTGTTCACAAATTTGTGTAAATCTGTGTTAGCAAGAACTTCTCTGTGGAGATAATCCTTCCACCTCACAGGTGCAGCATAGCAAAATGCTGATTAGATACCATGATTATTGCACAGGTGTGTCTTAGGCTGGCCACAATAAAAGGACACTCTAAAATGTGTAGTTTTATCACACAACATAATGTCCCAGATGTTGCAGGTCTTCAGGGAGCGTGTAGTTGACTGCTGACTACAGGATTATCCACCAGAGCTGTTGCCCGTGAATTGAATATTCATTTCTCTACCATAAGCTGTCTCAAAAGGTGTTTAATATAATTTGTCACAAAACCCAACCGGCCTTACAACCGCAGACTACGTATAACTACACCGGCCAAGAACCTCCACATCCAACATCTTCATCTCCAAGATTGTCTGAAGCCAGCCATCCAGACAGCAGCTGCAACATTCAGTGCAAAGCCAAAGGATTTCTCCACAAACTGTGAGAAACTGCCTCAGGGAAGTCATCTGCTGCTCAACGTACTCATTGAGGTCTCCACCTGACTGCTGCTCGTCGTCCTCACCAGGGTCTCGACATGACTGCTGCTCATCATCCTCATCTTGGTCTCCACCTGACTGCAACTAGTCATCTCCTTCCGGGTCTCCACCTTACTTCAGCTTGATGTCTTTTTTGGGGGTCTCCATCTGACTTCTACTCATCATCCTCATCGGGGTATCCACCTAACTGCAGCTGTCATCCTATTCAGGGTCTCAACCTTTTACTTATACTGTCTGTTTCTAGTTGTCCTTATTGGGGTATCCACCTAACTGAAGCTTGTCGTCCTAATCAGGGTCTCCACCTTTTACTTATACTGTCTTTTTCTAGTTGTCCTCATTAGGGTCTCCACCTGACTGCCGCTGGTCGTCTTCACTGGAGGTCGCCACCTCAATTATGATCATTGTCCTCATCTTGGTCTCCACCTGGCTGCAGCTTGTTGTCCCCATTGGTGTCTCTATCTTACTTAAGCTCGTCATCCTCATTGAGATCTCCACCTGACTCCAGCTCATTGTCCTCATCAGGGTCTCCACATGATTGCAATTCATCGTCCCCATCGGAGACTCCACCTGACTGCAGATTATTGTCCTCATCACGGTCTCCACCTGACTGCTGCTCATCTTCCTCATCGGGGTCTCCACCTAACTGCAGCTTGTCGTTCTCATCAGGGTCTCCAACTTATAATTATACTGTCTGTTTCTAGTTGTCCTTATTGGGGTCTCCACCTAACTGCAGCTCATCATCCTCATCACAGTCTCCACCTGACAGCATCTTGTTGTCCTCATTAGGGTCTCCACCTGTCTGCCGCTGGTCGTCTTCACTAGAGGTCTCCACCTGATTGCTGATCATTGTCCTCATCTTGGTCTCCACCTGACTGCTGCTCATCTTCCTCATCGGGGTCTCCACCTAACTGCAGCTTGTCGTTCTCATCAGGGTCTCCAACTTACAATTATACTGTCTGTTTCTAGTTGTCCTTATTGGGGTCTCCACCTAACTGCAGCTTGTCATCCTCATCACAGTCTCCACCTGACAGCTTCTTGTTGTTCTCATTAGGGTCTCCACCTGTCTGCCGCTGGTCGTCTTCACTAGAGGTCTCCACCTGATTGCTCATCATTGTCCTCATCTTGGTCTCCACCTTACTGCAGCTCGTCGTCCTCATTGGGGGTCTTCACCTGACTGCAGTTTGTCATCCTCATTTGGGGTCATTCTTATTGGGGTCTCCACCTGACTCCAGCTCATTGTCCTCATCGGGGTCTCCACCTGACTGCAGATCGTCATCCTCATCGGGGTCTACACCTGACTGCAGCTTGTTTTCCCCATTGGTATCTCCACCTTACTGCAGCTCGTTGTCCTCATTGGGGTCTTCACCTGACTTCAGTTTGTCATCCTCATTGGGGTCTCCACCTGACTCCAGCTGATTGTCCTATCAGGGTCTCCACCTGACTGCAGTTCATTGTCGTAACCAACTTAAATTGGTAAATGCTCAAATTCGATGGAGTCTGGCATGTTAGAGAGTTGCTCTTTTCAATAATGAATCCCAGTTTTCACTGTACTTGCAGTAAATTTCCATTATAGGGAAGCTTCTCATTTCAGCGCGGTATGGACCGATTTATCCTTACGCTTCAATTTCTCTCTTTCTGTGTTTTCCCTGTATTTCTGAGTAAGATGGTGTTCATGGTTCAAGAATACAAATCACCATTGAGTTAGGTGAATTTTACGTACAGTATGTCTGTATAATTGTTGTACATTAGAGTAATAAGATATTCTATCTGTCCACTAACTGGTTGTATAGTATGGAGTTGGGGCAGTTTCTTTACGATTCTATTGCTGTGGCCATCTTGGATTGGCAGTACATTGTTCTACAGCTGTTTATGCAATCACCTTTTGGCATCCCTGGAGTGTCAACGAGCACTGGAGTCCTGTTAAGCTTGGTAAAATAGGCTGTGAGCTTTCTTCGATCCGTATGTTCATGAAAACCTCTGAATGGCACGATTGGTGTGTAACTGAGTATACAAAACAAATAAATAAGGCCTTGATTAGTGAGGGGTTGCATTAGGTAAGGTCCACTGCATGGGACAGAGGATATTCCACTAACTTTGAGGGGACATATGAGGAAATAGTTGTACAGCTTGGAATACCTGATGTTTTGATACTACTGCATATCCGGTGAAGAATCGCTCTTCCAGGTCGAGTCTGGTGTAATTAACAACTAACTCAAGATCTGCAATAGCAGTTAGTTAATTAATAACATGTAATTCAAATGTAGAACTGGTGGAGGAAGGTTGAACTAGATGGACCGAGGTCTTTTTTCAACCTAAGTAACTATGTAACTATGTAACATGAGAACATCCTACTCTTTCCATTTCCATCATTGCTAAGCCATGTTCTACTTCAAATACGCCATCTTCACTTTCTAGATGTGGTGCTAAATGACCTCATTTTACATCATGCAGCAATAATGTAGCTACATACTAAACTTCACATCTTTTTAGTGTCATATAAGAGGATAGCAGCTGTCGCTAACCATGTCGGGGAGTCACTCAGATTTCCCTCACTCAGTCGCAACCCTGTCAAACTGTGACAAAACAGCACCTCGCAGTCTCATCCTGATGTCTCTAATATATCAGAGCCACCCAATACGATCTTGTTACTTCCGTCAACATGCGACGTTCCACACTCCCAAGGGGTGCGTAAGGTCCGTTTGGCACAATGCTGCACTGCCATATCCTGTCCTCACTGACACAGGGAGGCACAGGGCAGGGAATCGAGTAGGCTGCCAAACCTCCGACGTTACACGCAGCTTTTCAACAACCTCTACAGGCTGACAGGAACTTACCACTAGCCCCAGTGGGACAGAATTCTGCCAGTCTGGTACAGTGCGGTAGACTGCCACCAGTTCCTCTTTAGATATAGGCCTGGTCTGCTAGCAGGACTATATCGGGCCAGAAACCAGCACAGGTACCATGTAAAACTAACCGAGCTCACAGACATGGGATTCGGGAATCGAGATAAAAGAAAAAGCCCAAGATTAAATTATATATTTAATCACCTTAAGGGCACACTAGATAATATGCTATATACAAGATGAGATTTATAGAATGTATATGTCAGAAGTACCTTTGCAGATAAGATATGGATTACAAACAGATATAAAGATGTATCAATGACCTTATTCCTTGTGAGTAGGAAGGGTGGCTTGAACAGGGGAGCGCTTTACAGCCACAAATGACCTGGGACTTCCCCCACGTGTTACACATGATACCCCCCAGAAAGGAATGACATAAAATGTCCCCTTTGGGGTTATCAATCTGGGCACATTCCATGTCCCCTCCCACCTATGACATCAGACTAAGGCTACTTTCACACATCCGGTTTGAGCAGTGCGGCTCAATCCACCGGTGAAACCTATGCAACGGATGTGGCGAAAACACCGCATCCTTTGCATAAGTTTTTACATGCGGCCCGTCCGTTTTTTTCCGGTTGCGGCATGCTACTGAGCATGCGCAGTGGAAGAAACCGCATGCGGCGGCCGGAAAAAAAACCTCGCGCCGCATCCGGCGTCCATAGGCATGCATTGAAAAATGTACCGCAGCGGCCAATTGCGGCGCGATGCGGTTTTTTTGCCGGAGCAAAAAATGTTCCAGGCAACGTTCCATCCGGCCACGGCATCGGCTAAATCTGCCGCATGCGGCAAAAACCGGACCGAACGCAAGCCCATGTGGCACAATGCGTCACTAATGTAAGTCTATGCAAAAAAACCCGCAACCGGCGGCAAAAAAAACGGTTGCGGTTTTTCTGCAGAGCGCCGTATTGTGCCGCAGAGCAAAAAACGGATGTGTGAAAGTAGCCTAAGCTGGCCTTTTATTTGTCCAGGGAAATATGGATTTCAAGTTTTCCCTCATAACTCCGCCCCTGAGCGGCTCACATGGAAGATGTGAATATTATATTTCCCCTTATTATTTGATCTATCCATAGACAGTAAATATATGTTTGTGGGCTTCTTTCGGGGAGCTTTAATTATTGGCTGCTACGCATGTCGCACAATCTTGCCGAAATGTGTGTGGTGTGCGTCTTGCTGTCAGGAATCTGAAAATATGCCTATCTAATTTGTGGGAGCAACACACTCCCCAATATTGTAACTCTTCTAATGGCTCAGAAGAGTCTGGAGCTAATCCTTAGAAGATAGATTATACACTTGGAGTTCTCCTCCCACCTCCTGAGCAGGACAATTCACTCCGTGGCGGGGGGGGGGGGTGCTGGCTCAGGAACTGTCCTAATTGAATTTTCACCTAGGATCACTGTAAAATGTAGGTCTACCTCTACGCTGCATAATGCAAGGTGGGTTAATTCAATGCGTTTAGAAGTGTAACCCCACTTCTTCCTCAGAAAATACAGCAAAATGGCAGACAATGTTAGTAACACAGTCCATACATAAATTCAAAAAGAGGGCGCCAAAACAAAACACATGACAATGAGTCAGAGTTCAAAAGGTTATTAGGGGTGTATAGTGTGCACGTTGTCTGATGCATATATAGAAATACATTTTTCAATTTGATTATATTTTATTAGGTTGTACGCAAAAAAGGAGGACAAAAGAAGAAAAAAGGAAAAAAGAAAAAGAAAGACAGTGTATCCACCCATATCATGTCCACCACCACTAACTTGAGAATGGCGGCAGCTATAGGCATAAAAGTGGTGTCTAGGTATAGTAAAGTAGCCATGCGCTACGCAATGAAACTACCTATAGCGCCACCTGGTGGAAAACAACGGAGTTAGCATTTTTATCTCGAAAACGGAACAAGATAGAGAAAAAAAAGTGATTTACAAAGTTGTAGGGCATCATCAATTCAATACAAATCAACACCTTGCACACAGAAATGTACTGTATGTATAATACTGATAATGCAGTAAAATAAAAATGGAAATAATAAATACAAATCAAAATTGAAAAAAAAAAATAGAATTAAAATAAAAATTAAAAAGAAAAATAAGGTTAAAAAAGTATGTGATGGGTGAAAAGTTAAAGTATTATTGTAAATAACTAAAATTGTGTGTGAAAAAAATATGTAGTGTTAGTGTAATATATTACTGATATAAGTGAATGCATGTGTAAAATAAGTGAGGAGATAATGGTGATGTATCCCGGAGGAACGAAAAGAAAACTGTGTGGGTAAGTGTGAGAGCTCACACAAGAGGTCACGGGAATCCATTGAATAACTAAGAAATCACAGGGTAGTATGTGTGTGTGAACCACGGGGTCAATGGGTGCACAGGGATCGGAGGTGAATGAGAAGGTGGGGTAGCGAAGTCGGGTAGCCATGCTGGAAGGGGTCAGATGAGTTCAGTGAGTATATCGGATATCATAAGGAAATATGTGTAGGTGGACCAGAGGCCAAAAGGTGTGCACAGAGACTGGCGTGAAGGAGAAGAGAGCTGGTAAGATGAGGTCGCGCAGCTGGGCTGGTAGGGGTCAAACCAGTTCATTAAATAGATGCGGAAAGACCGGGGTCAAACAAGGGCACAGAAGCCGCAAATAAATGAATGGGAAAGAGGTGTAGAAAAACCGGGCCGTTATGTTACAGCAAAAAACGAAACACATACTGTATATAAACAAAAAAGGGATTGGAGAAGTGAGACCAGAGTGGCAATGAGAATGATAAGGGAACACGCATTAAGAGAAGAAAAATAAAATAGTGTAAAAATAACAGCAGCTCGCTGTATAGAAACAGACGAAAAATATGACTAGTGGGGGGAGGGTGTATGAAATCACTAATATAGTAGAAAACCAGAGATTATAGCAATGATGGCTTAATCTCATGTGGTAAAAAACTAACACAAGATAGAAAAAGCTAAAAATAAAATAAGTATGAACAATGGGCCACATAAAGTATGTAAAGGCGTTCCAGATTTATAAAAAAGGGGGAAAATATTCTAATAGAAATTGGAAAAAATACAATAATAAAAAATAGGGAGTAGTAGGAATAAGAAAAGTATAACACATCAAAGGAAACAAAGTCTAAAATATAGGTATTGAACCATAAAAAATTAGTATAAAAATTATTTAAATTGTTAACATATAGTAATAAACACTAACAATTCACAGAGTATTAATAAAAATGTATGTAAAACATTTATAAGAACACTTCAGTTATAACATTTAACCTTTTAGGATGCAAAGTTTCAAATTTAAACATCCAATAAACTTCATTTTTGTTGAGTGCTTTAATTCTATTTGGGGTGTTAGCAGGGATATTATCAACTGGGATAATATTCAGTAATCTATGATCTTTATTGTGGACATGAGCAAAATGGCGTGAAAGGCTATGTTTTTGAAACCCCTTTGAAATATTAGACCTGTGGGAATTTAGGCTTTTATGTAATGGTTGTGTGGTGCGTCCTATGTATTGTTTATGACAGTCACATTAAATAAGATAAATAACATAACTAGAAGCACAATTGAGATGATTGAGGACGAGGTAATCGAATTATTGCCATGTTGAATGGACTGGCAACATAAGCAATTGATAGTATTACATTTGAAAATACCTTTGATCTGGTTGTTATTAGTATTGTTTGTGCAATTACGGTGTCTAAAGCCTGCTTTACACCTTATGATCCAGCATACGATATCGTATGCGATCGCACATGCCCCCATCGTATGTGCGGCACGTTCAATTTTGTTGAATGTGCCGCACAAACGATTAACCCCCGTCACACGTACTTACCCGTCCATACGACATTGATGTGGGTGGCGAACGTCCACTTCCTTTATTGTCACCAGGTAAACCAATATAACTGCACAAAATTTAGAAATAAACATTTCTGACATGCAAAAACAAAACCCCAAAAAATGAGTGCCAAATATAGCCCCCTTTCTTTCTGATGACACTCAGCAGCCGACCACCCATAGATTCTGTCATTGCTTGATCTGTTTACGCTCAACATTGCATGCAGCAGCCACCACAGCCTCCAGACACTGCTCCCAGAGGTGGACTGTTTTCCCTCCCTGTAGATCTCACATTTTATGAGGGACCACAGGTTCTCTATGGGGTTCAGATCAGGTGAACAAGGGGGCCATGTCATTTTTTCATCTTTTAGACCTATACTGGCCAGCCACACTATGGAGTAGTTGGATGCATGTGATGGAGCATTGTCCTGCATGAAAATCATGTTTTTTTTGAACGATAGCGACTTCTTCTTGTACCACTGCTTGAAGAAGTGTCTTCCAGAAACTGGCAGTAGGTCTGGGAGATCAGCTTCACTCCATCCTCAACCCAAAAAGCTCCCACAAGTTGATCTTTGATGATCCCAGCCCATACCAGTGCCCACCTCCACCTTGCTGGCATCTGAGTCAGAGTGGAGCTCTCTACCCTTTACTGATCCAGCCTCTGGCCCATCCATCTGGCCCATCAAGAGTCATTCTCATTTCATCAGGCCATAAAACCTTTGAAAAATCAGTCTTCAGATATTTCTTGGCCCAGTCTTGAGGATTTATCTTATGTTTCTTGGTCAGAGGTGGTGGTTTTCAGCCTTCCTTACCTTGGCCATGTCCCTGAGTATGGCACAGCTTGTGCTTTTTGATACTCCAGTAACGTTGCAGCTCTGAAATATGGCCAAACTGGTGGCAAATGGCATCTTGGCAGCTTCACGCTTGATTTTCCTCAATTCATGGGCAGTTATTTTGCGCCTTTTTTGCCCAGCACGCTTCTTGCGACCCTGTTGGCTATTTGCCATGAAACGCTTGATTGTTCGGTGATCACGCTTCAAAAGTTTGGCAATGTCAAGACTGCGGCATCCCTCTGCAAGACATCTCACAATTGTGCACTTTTCAGAGCCCGTCAAATCTCTCTTCTGACCCATTTTGGCACAGGAAAGGAAGCTGCCTACTAATTAAGCCCCCCTTATATAGGGTGTTGATGTCATTACACCGCACCCTCCTCATTACAGAGATGCACATCACCGGATTACTTAATTGGTAGTTGGCTCTCAGTCTATACAGTTTGGAGTTGGACGACATGTATAAAAAGTATCATGTGATCAAAATACTCATTTGCCTAATAATTCTGTGTTACATCTCGTGGCTCTCCTGAGGCAAGGACTGAGGCAGTCTCCCATTCCTTGCCTGCCACGAGCACTCCTGCTCAGCAGCGCCGAAGGTCTGCCAGACTGCGCAGTGTGCAGGAGATACCTTCTCAGAGAGGCAGCAGAAGGGTGACACCTAGTGGTTCTCCTGTTACAAGGAGTGAAGCGGTCTCCCATTCCTGGCCTGCCGCAGACTCTCCTGCTCAGCGGCCCCGAAGGTCTGCGAGGCTGCGCAATGTGCAGAGGTTTACTGCTCAGGGAAGCAGTGAGATTCCCGTTATCTCTGCACATTGTGAGACCGAGGATCCCGCCTCTATTTCCCAGAGGCAGGAGGGTGAGCATGTGCAATGCGTGGTGGGTCCTGATTCGCTCACTGACGTCACACGGCTTGATGACAAGGCTGGTGACGTGGTCAATCCTGACTGGCCAGGCTGGGACGTCGTGGACCCTGATTGGGTCAAGTCCGTCATCTCCGCCTCGCGCCCGCCCTCGGGTGGAGCTGCACCTCCTTAAAAGCTCCCCCTGCCATCATGGCGGCGCGCGACCGTCCTTCTATGTTTGGATGTCTGGCAGCGTGCTGCCACGCCACTGCTCAGGCATTACTGTCTCTTGTGGGCTTGGCCCTTGCTGCTCCGGCAGTACCTCGTTTGCAGGCCGTGTTCCTGCCTTGCTGCTCCGGCAGTACCCCCGTCAACAGGCCGTGTTCCTGTCCCAGGTGAGCTCCTCAAGTCTCCATTGGACTCACCTGCTTATTGAAAGCACACGTGCGTGGGCACCTCTGTGCTACCCTCGTGCCATATTCTCGTGACCTCCACTGGCACACGTGCGTGGGCACCTCTGTGCTTCCCCGTGCAACAGGTACACCGAGACGTGAGATCTGTGCCATACAACCCTCACGGGTTAGGGCAGATCGGTGTACATAGATCGTCTGTGACATTCCAGACGATCGCTAGCAGCAACCCGCTCACTCTTCACCCACCATAGCGGCGGTCCCTTACACCGCACAGTGGACCTTGACCGGCGGAAGCAGTCCATTTCCCATCTTGGCACGCTTCCCCGGGTCCCCCTCGTAACAATTCTGCACACAGTGTAATTACGCCACTTTGACCAGATAACATTGTTATTGAGTAGTTTATTGCGGATACCGGCTGAAAACACCAAAAACAGGATTTACGCAACATGTGAACATGGCCTTTACAAAAGCAAGCTGTCATAAAGTGAAATTCCACAAAAATGAAAAGGTTATGCCTGCTGGACTGGAGTACAGTGACTCACTCCACTCATCTGCAGTCCCAACCCCCCTAGAAAAAGCCGGAAAGTCTTGGATTTGTTCTCTATCCTGCAGTCCCGAACAGTCTAATAAATGTCCCCCACTGTCTCCTTCCCTGTAGTTAAGATCCTCAGGGGAGGGGTTTATCTGTCAGCAAGATGTCATTGGAAGCCATAAGCAATCATAAATTTATAAAATCATATCACAGAATAACAGATGATAAAATAGTAAAAACAAAAAATGTACATAGTCACTCAGCATTATCTGCAGCTTGTATCTGGATGGGGGGCAAACTGTTTATCAGTGTCTATGGTAGTGTGCGCTCTGAGGTACCAAGTGGAATAATTCTCATGGATAAAGTTTTGCTTGTTGACAAACACATCAATTATTAGTTATAGTTACTATTTCTGTCAATCTGGGAATGAAGCAAACAAGTAAGACCTGACACCAATTAATTAGCTGTGATCGGGCTAACGAATCCCGAGGGCCCCTCCTCCGCTTGTGCCAGTGCTATAAAATACGGCAATCAGCGCTGCACTAATGGCTGCTCTCCAGTGATCGGGGAGAACGGATCATTAAAAACCAGGCAAGGACAGTAAGGGTTAATTATTTCTATTCTTTCATCAATGTGATGTTATATGTTTGTCAATAAAGGTAAATGATTGCGGAGTGATGGTTTATTGCCCCCAAAGAAATAAGAAAGGCTCGATTCATAAAAGTTATAACCGGACACCGGACAAGGTTTGTACGTCATTATCCCCTTTTAAACATTAAGGATTAATTACTTTATTTTCTTATAATGTTTTTGTTTGAGCATTTTTTTTCTTTTTTTTATTTCAGAAATCAATTGCATAGTTTAATAGCACCATTTCGGGTATATATATATATATATATATATATATATATATATATATATATTTGTGTTTTAAATGTAAAAATATGTGTTAGGTGAAGTTCCAATGTTAGAACGGACCCGTTCAGAAACTGATTTCTACCAGATCCGTTTTTTTAACATGGGAGTCTATGGCCAACTGATCCATAAATGGACCTCTATTTAGCCGTCTCCTGTACTTTCATTTGTAACGGATCCATTAATGGCTTGCTATTTAGCCGTCTCCTGTGCTTTCATTTGTAACGGATCCATTAATGGCTTGCTATTTAGCCGTCTCCTGTGCTTTCATTTGTAACGGATCCATTAATGGCTTGCTATTTAGCCGTCTCCTGTGCTTTCATTTGTAATAAATCCATTAATGGCTTGCTATTTAACCTCCTCCTGTACTTTCATTTGTAACAGATCCATTAATGGCTTGCTATTTAGCCGTCTCCTGTACTTTCATTTGTAACGGATCCATTAATGGCTTGCTACTTAGCCATCTCCTGTGCTTTCATTTGTAACGGATCCATTAATGGCTTGCTATTTAGCCGTCTCCTGTGCTTTAATTTGTAATGGATTCAGTAATGGCTTGCTATTTAGCCGTCTCCTGTGCTTTCATTTGTAACGGATCCATTAATGGCTTGCTATTTAACCTCCTCCTGTACTTTCATTTGTAACAGATCCATTAATGACTTGCTATTTAGCCGTCTCCTGTGCTTTCATTTGTAACGGATCCATTAATGGCTTGCTATTTAGCCGTCTCCTGTGCTTTCATTTGTAATGGATTCATTAATGGCTTGCTATTTAGCTGTCTCCTGTACTTTCATTTGTAACGGATCCATTAATGGCTTGCTACTTAGCCATCTCCTGTGCTTTCATTTGTAATGGATCCATTAATGGCTTGTTATTTAGCCGTCTTCTGTGCTTTCATTTGTAGCGGATCCATTAATGGCTTGCTATTTAGCCGTCTCCTGTGCTTTCATTTGTAATGGATTCATTAATGGCTTGCTATTTAGCTGTCTCCTGTACTTTCATTTGTAACGGATCCATTAATGGCTTGCTACTTAGCATCTCCTGTGCTTTCATTTGTAATGGATCCATTAATGGCTTGCTATTTAGCCGTCTTCTGTGCTTTCATTTGTAACGGATCCATTAATGGCTTGCTTTTTAGCCGTCTCCTGTACTTTCATTTGTAACGGATCCATTAATGGCTTGCTACTTAGCCATCTCCTGTGCTTTCATTTGTAACAGATCCATTAATGGCTTGCTATTTAGCCGTCTCCTGTGCTTTCATTTGTAACTCATCCATTAATGGCTTGCTATTTAGCCATCTCCTGTGCTTTCATTTGTAATGGATCCATTAATGGCTTGCTATTTAGCCGTCTCCTGTGCTTTCATTTGTAATGGATTCATTAATGGCTTGCTATTTAGCTGTCTCCTGTACTTTCATTTTTAACTCATCCATTAATGGCTTGCTATTTAGCCATCTCCTGTGCTTTCATTTGTAATGGATCCATTAATGGCTTGCTATTTAGCCGTCTCCTGTGCTTTCATTTGTAATGGATCCATTAATGGCTTGCTATTTAGCCGTCTCCTGTGCTTTCATTTGTAACGGATCCATTAATGGCTTGCTATTTAGCTGTCTCCTGTACTTTCATTTGTAACGGATCCATTAATGGCTTGCTACTTAGCCATCTCCTGTGCTTTCATTTGTAATGGATCCATTAATGGCTTGCTACTTAGCCATCTCCTGTGCTTTCATTTGTAATGGATCCATTAATGGCTTGCTATTTAGCCGTCTTCTGTGCTTTCATTTGTAGCGGATCCATTAATGGCTTGCTACTTAGCCATCTCCTGTGCTTTCATTTGTAATGGATCCATTAATGGCTTGCTATTTAGCCGTCTTCTGTGCTTTCATTTGTAGCGGATCCATTAATGGCTTGCTATTTAGCCGTCTCCTGTGCTTTCATTTGTAATGGATTCATTAATGGCTTGCTATTTAGCTGTCTCCTGTACTTTCATTTGTAACGGATCCATTAATGGCTTGCTACTTAGCATCTCCTGTGCTTTCATTTGTAATGGATCCATTAATGGCTTGCTATTTAGCCGTCTTCTGTGCTTTCATTTGTAACGGATCCATTAATGGCTTGCTTTTTAGCCGTCTCCTGTACTTTCATTTGTAACGGATCCATTAATGGCTTGCTACTTAGCCATCTCCTGTGCTTTCATTTGTAACAGATCCATTAATGGCTTGCTATTTAGCCGTCTCCTGTGCTTTCATTTGTAACTCATCCATTAATGGCTTGCTATTTAGCCATCTCCTGTGCTTTCATTTGTAATGGATCCATTAATGGCTTGCTATTTAGCCGTCTCCTGTGCTTTCATTTGTAATGGATTCATTAATGGCTTGCTATTTAGCTGTCTCCTGTACTTTCATTTTTAACTCATCCATTAATGGCTTGCTATTTAGCCATCTCCTGTGCTTTCATTTGTAATGGATCCATTAATGGCTTGCTATTTAGCCGTCTCCTGTGCTTTCATTTGTAATGGATCCATTAATGGCTTGCTATTTAGCCGTCTCCTGTGCTTTCATTTGTAACGGATCCATTAATGGCTTGCTATTTAGCTGTCTCCTGTACTTTCATTTGTAACGGATCCATTAATGGCTTGCTACTTAGCCATCTCCTGTGCTTTCATTTGTAATGGATCCATTAATGGCTTGCTACTTAGCCATCTCCTGTGCTTTCATTTGTAATGGATCCATTAATGGCTTGCTATTTAGCCGTCTTCTGTGCTTTCATTTGTAGCGGATCCATTAATGGCTTGCTACTTAGCCATCTCCTGTGCTTTCATTTGTGACGGATCCATTAGTGGCTTGCTACTTAGCCGTCCCCTGTGCTTTCATTTCTAACGGATCCAATAATGGCTTGCTATTTAGCCATCTGCTGTGCTTTCATTTGTAAGAAATCCATTAATGGCTTGCTAATTTGCCATCTCCTGTGCTTTCATTTGTAATGGATCCATTAATGGCTTGCTATTTAGCCATCTCCTGTACTTTCATTTGTAACGG
Organism: Anomaloglossus baeobatrachus; assembly: GCF_048569485.1. NCBI lineage: Eukaryota > Metazoa > Chordata > Amphibia > Anura > Aromobatidae > Anomaloglossus > Anomaloglossus baeobatrachus. Next base: position 696,744,783 of record NC_134356.1, read on the forward strand.
ATCCATTAATGGCTTGCTACTTAGCCGTCTCCTGTGCTTTTATTTGTAACGGATCCATTAATGGCTTGCTACTTAGCCGTCTCATGTGCTTTCATTTGTAACTCCTCCATTAATGGCTTGCTACTTAGCCGTCTCCTGTGCTTTCATTTGTAACGGATCCATTAATGGCTTGCTATTTAGCCATCTCCTGTGCTTTCATTTGTAACGGATCCATTAATGGCTTGCTATTTAGCCGTCTCCTGTGCTTTCATTTGTAACGGATCCATTAATGGCTTGCTACTTAGCCGTCTCCTGTGCTTTCATTTGTAACTCATCCATTAATGGCTTGCTACTTAGCCGTCTCCTGTGCTTTCATTTATAACAGATCCATTAATGGCTTGTTATTTAGCCATCTCCTGTGCTTTCATTTGTAACTCATCCATTAATGGCTTGCTACTTAGCCGTCTCCTGTGCTTTCATTTGTAACGGATCCATTAATAGCCTGCTATTTAGCCGTCCCCTGTGCTTTCATTTATAACGGATTCATTAATGGCTTGCTATTTTGCCGTCTCCTGTGCTTTCATTTGTAAAGGATCAATTACTGGCTTGCTATTTAGCCGTCTCCTGTGCTTTGATTTGTAACGGATCCATTAATGGCCTGCTATTTAGCCATCTACTGTGCTTGCATTTGTAATGGAATCATTGCAAATGAACAAAAAATAACAATCTGTTAAAAACAGGACATGTTTAAAATGGATCCGGCCAACATCCGTTAATTAACAATGGACAAAAATCTTTTTCTTGCACAATGTTTTTTCAAACAGATCTCTAACGGATCCGTGATAACGGATGACTACTGGGCATGTGACCCAGCCTTATATACAGCAGCTATAAATTCTGATATTTGTTATTATTCATGAATCTCCCAAGTTCTAAAGGAATATTCAGGAAGGGAATAAATAAAAAACACTCTGGCAAGCTTTGGAGATTGTTGGACACCACACGCCTTTCTACCTCTTCTGTTCTCATCAGCCTAAGGCCATGTTCACATGTTCAGCATTTGGTGAGTTTTGAGTTTTTCACCTCAGAAATTGAAGTCAAAACTAAGAGTGAAACAATCAGTATAAGGGTGCGCTCACACTAGAGTATGACTCAAATGAGTGCAATGCGAGAAAATCTCACAATACAGTCGGACTGATGTTATTTAATGAGGGAGAGCAGATGGTCTGTTTTTTTCTCATTCAGATTCTGAAGGAGCAAAAAGTTGCAGCATGCTACGATTGTCAGTGAGAAATATGTCACTCGCACCCATACAAGTCTATGGGTGTGAGTGAAATATCGGACTGCATTCGGATGACATCCAAGTGCAGTGCGATAATCACATCAGTCTACACTGGAGAAGATTGGGAGATTAATCCCTCCATCTCCTCCGCAGCTGTGATCCGATCGCAGGATCAGATCACAGCTGCATGATACTGGTCTCACACTGCTGGAGCCGAGGGTCATTAGCATATTGCATTCAATGGACCCACATCGAATGCCATACGATCATGTGAATCCAGCCTAATAGAAACATGAGCACCACTTCTGAAATGTACACTCACTCCTGGTTTTAGCTTCAAATACTGATTTAAAAACTCCCCAAATACTGAACGTGGCCTAAAACTGAATGACAGGAACTTCTATATTGGACGATTTCTACTTTAACACTTTTACATTTTTCAATTAATATGGCCGTGTTCAATTGATTCTGCCACCCACATTCTCACAATTTTTTATTCTTTCATTCATACTAACATTTGAGTTCAATACAATTTATTTCTTATTTGTTTATTTTTTCATAACTTTTTTGGGATTTTTTCAGGAATTTTTTTTTTATATACGTTATTTAAAATATATTTTATTATATTTTTTTAACCAGGAGATTTGCTTAGTCTTTGTTTATTTGTTGGAGAAGAGCAACTTACCTGGGAATACTGAATTTCTTGTAACCTATCATCTTTCAATCTGTCAATCCGTTCAGTGTCAGGCCGGGTGAGGTTTTTCATGTTGAATCAAATGAAAAGTTTAAGGCTAGCAGCACTTTTCTTTTATATGTTCATGTGGAGTTCGTATTTGACTGTTAGGGTAGGATTCCACTTGTAAGAAACTTACGTGTATCTCGCATTGCATCTCCTGGGACGGCCTACCTCTCTCCCGACAGGAGAGGATGAGCTGCATCTATTTCTATGCAGCTGAGATGCTCCTGTCGAGAAAGAGGCAGGCCATCCCGGGAGATGTGATGCGAGATATGCTTGAGTCTCTCGCAAGTGGAATCCTACCCTTAGGAGAACCCTGTATTGTTGGATGCTTGAGGATTGATGGGTTGTTCATCTGTAGCCGGTGGATGAGTTTTTACTAGTGATAGACAAGCTGTCCAATCAGTGACTTCCATTATTCTTGTTATTCGAGTTGAGCCGTTCGAGTGTCTGCCGTGCTCAATTCGAGTAAAGAGCGCTCAAGCCTCGTAGTGTTCATTCATCATTAGTGATTAATTAGAAGGCAGAGCTTGGCGGCAGATGACAGATTTTGGCTGTTGATGATGAATTTACTTATCTGTCTCGAATTGTGAGTCAACAGCCAATGACAGTGACTCCTGTCATCTGGTAAAATGGTGACTGATGTTTATGTCTACATAGAAATGTTCATTGTACTCCAGGAGCATCATATTTCAGGAAAAACAAATGAAATTTGATTCAATTGAAATCAGTTGGATTATCTAAATTCTCCATTAACTGGAATTGTTGCTCAAAGGCCCATGACAAGTTATGGAGACACTCATATTTTTTGGCAGGGTATAAACCACCACTGGTGTTGGCTTTTGTTTCAATAAATTGTTTGAGATGAGGACGTCACCATTACTACTTCTACTTAATGCCCAACTGTCATGAGAAATATCACTTTAGCCTACACGTTCTAAATTTTACATACATTTAATTTGAAAGCCAAATATGATATCCCTAACTGTTTGTAATTGTGTAGAAATACAAGTAATTGTCTGCAAGAATCTCCAATTAGAAATCACTTATATGTAGCAGATCCAGTGTCCCTCCACCCTGATGTGTTTCGCCCAGCTTCTTCAGGGTGCGTGACCCTAAATACGCACTTGGACTCAGACATTTAGATTCATCTTCTATCCCAAAGTGATATCTGTCATGTACACAAATATAAACTCTGGACCCACAATAAATATGAACATGTTTTCAGTGTCCAAGGTTTGTAGTTCTAATGATAACTCATGCCGGGAAAATAGACTTTCAGGTTCTGCACAGGGTTTAGAAGAGTTCAGCTAGTTACATATTACTTAGGTTGAAAAAAGACCTAGGTCCATCTAGTTCAACCTTCCTCCACCAATTCAGTTAGTCAGTTTCTAATTATGTGATGTCATAGACCTAACGGCAATTAGAAATATTAACTTTGAAGAAAGCAAAATGAGCAATTGAAGGTACACAATGCTATTTAATATGATGACAATGGAGACACGGGGGTCAGTGGGTGCTTTAGAAAGACAGCGTGGCTAACTCAGGGCTCATCCCAACTGAACGCCCAACCTCCTTAACCGTGGGCGGAACACTATTCAGACAACACAGAGTGAGGGAATCACAATATTAAGACTTAATTGGATCCCCAAACAATTAACGGCATATGGCACATAACCTGCAAAACCACAGAATGTAACCGGTAACAGTTTCTCACCCTTCCGCTGGCTCACCAGGGATTAGAAGGTCCGTGCCTCAGAGCTTCCAGGGCTACTTACTCCAAACCATAACAACCCTGCATTCAGCGGGCACCCACCAAGAATGGAATAACGCCGGATTTAGAAAGCTGGCTGAGGTCTGCAAAGCCTGTAGTCAGATCATGGGATTGCCCCAAGCTGGATTCCTTCCTTAGGTAGTCCGTGATATCTCAGCCGAATCCTGGCCTTCAATGCTGAAGTCCATGTAGTATTATAATCCAGGTTTGGTTATGGCTTGCCAATCGGATCCTCAGATCCTAGATTGGTATCATGTAGCAAGAGTCTTCCCAGGCAATGGACAGTCCTCCTTCTTATACCCCTGAGCTCTCCATTCAGACTATTGGGGTCTTCACGATTAGTGGATAAGACTTGGCACTTATTGGCTAGATTTCAAGCCGTATACAAAATATCCCTAGTAGTAATGGTCTCTGGCAGAGATTAGGGAAGGACAGCTAAGTTACATCGCATCTAGCAATTCCCATAGTAATACAATGGGAGGTTCGCATAACTGATTTGTCTGAGTATCTGACCTTCACTGGCCAAGGCAATTACATGAGTTAAGAAGAACTTTAACACTAGACTCCAAAGAGTTTATCCCCCATTTATAAACAAACTATCATCATGTCTGGCTTAATTTTAAGAAACTTAACCCTTGCTAGGCACTGACAGAGTCCATGTCATCACAATGACTACAATGTATTAATAGGATAAAAACTTTATTGGGAGTTCTTCTTTAAGTTAGTACAATTTTTATCCTTTAGCAAAAAGAGCAAGACTAAGAAATGTTACACACAACTATAGGATTCAACTACAATGAACAATACTAACATGATATCATGATGGACATGTCCTTCAAGAAACCATATAACTGCTCTCAGCACTCAAATAGGACATCTAGCTGGACAGATAAGTCCACAATGAAAATGGGGAATGCTATGTAAAAATAAATAAGGAGTTTACTTGGCAATATACATCAGGAAAAATAGAAAGACATCATCTCCAATAGGGGGAAAAAATGAACATCCTTACTTTATTCCGCCATTTCAGGGGGTTTGCAAGCTTGACGATAACGCCGTGTTGTCGAAATGTTGCAGTGGGGGAATAAAGAAAGAATGTTTGTGTTTTCACTCTATTGGAGATACTGTCTTTCTATTTTTCCTGACGTCCTTTAAGAAAGAGATGGATGCCAATAAAATAAGGATCGTAAGATGCCATTAGTGGATGACTTTGAGGAAAAGGATATGATAACTTGTGTCTTTGTCTTTACAGAGTTTTATATGTACAGTGAAAGATCTTCAAAACATGGACAAAAACCAGACAGATGTGACGCGGCTCCACCTTCTTGGATTTTCCGAACTGAAAAGCCTTCAAATTCTTATGTTTTGGTGTTTAACAATTGTTTATGCAGCAACATTGGCTGGGAATACTCTCATCATTGGTTTAATACTCATTAGTCACACCCTACATTGCCCCATGTATTTCTTCCTCTCTCATCTCTCGGCCTGTGATCTCTTAATCAGCACCAATGTGTTACCCAACACTCTACAAGTTCTACTGAACAGTGGCCTCTACTTGTCCGTCCATAGCTGCTTCACTCAGTTGTATTTCTTTGGGGCCTCAGCCATCGTAGAGTGTTGTCTTCTCACCGTGATGTCTTATGACCGATATCTCGCCATTTGTAACCCTTTGCGCTACTCTTCCATCATGAGTGTTAAACTCCCGCATTACTTGGCAGCTGGGTCCTGGACCACGGGTCTTGGGGTGGCTTTGATAACTTACTGTCTTGTATTAGAAATGGAATTTTGTGGTTCAGACACCATTGACCATTTCTTTTGTGATTTGCCTCCTCTGTTGAAGATTTCCTGTTCGGACTCATCAGTCATAGAGTTAGTAGTGTCTCTTGTAGCCATTATCATTGCCCTTTTACAGTGTGTCTTTGTCATCATCAGCTACACTTTCATCTTTAACTCCATCCTCAGAATATCCTCCTCTGTGGGAAGAAGTAAAGCCTTCTCCACCTGCAGCGCCCACTTATCTGTTGTTTGCATATATTATGGATCCCTCATCGCCATTAACATTGCTCCATCTCAGGACTATTCCTTCAATATGAAGAAAGTACTATCTTTGCTAAACACGGTGGTGACTCCATTATTTAACCCTATTATATACAGCCTGAGGAACAAAGACATACAGGAAGCAATATTTCAAGTTATGCTTCAGATTAATAGTTCCAAAACCAAATGGTAGTGGATCAATAAATTGATGTGGCTATAGAGCTATGGAACTGTTTACCACCTTCACTTTTGATTGCAAGCTAGATTGCATAGAAAATGCTGGAATTTACTTAATGTTATATATGACGTAGGCCATAACTAAAGGTCCATGTAGACCATCGGCTAGACAAGAGGTAGGCCATAACTAAAGGTCCATGTAGACCATCCGCTAGACAAGACGTAGCCCATAACTATAGGCCCATGTAGATCATCAGCTAGAGATGAGACATAGGCCATAACTAAAGGCCAATGTAGACCATCTGCTAGAGATGAGACGTAGGCCATAACTAAAGGTCCATGTAGACCATCGGCTAGAGGTGAGACATAGGCCATAACTAATGGTCTATGTAGACCATCGGCTAGAGACAAGACGTAGGCCATAACTAATGGTCCATGTAGACCATCGGCTAGAGACAAGAGGTAGGTCATAACTAAAGGTCCGTGTAGACCATCGGCTATAGACAAGACGCAGGCCATAACTAAAGGTCCATGAAGACCATCGGCTAGAGAAGAGCAGATCATTTTGAGGATATTCAAATTCAGATTTAATTTAAGAAGGTTCTCTGGACCCGGTGAATGCAAACAATTTTTGATTTTCCAAACAGAGCAGAAGATTGTATCACTTATAGAAGGCTCACATTACCTTAGGTGCGGCCACATGGGTTTACCTATATTGTTTTTCAGCTATAACATCACATAGTATATTGCAATCAATTAGGAGAGACTATCATACCGTAGTATGTACAAAAGCTGAGGCAGAGAATGTAATAGCCATTTTGTGGTCAATCTGCATAGTGAGAGGATGTCACAGCTCGCAGCTTAGCCATAGAAGTAGGGAGTGAAAGCCATAAAACTCTGAAGAAACTGTACAGATAGTGTCTGACAAGACAGCAGTGAAGATCAGTGCATGTCAGGACTGCAATGAAAAATAACGACCATCCATTTACCTAAAGCCAGATATGTTGAGGTACGTTTCACATTACTAAAGCCTCTTTGTGGTACATGTGGGGTCCATTTTCACACGCACTGGAGTCAAGTTCACACGCATACTCATTAAAATCTATGTTGATTTTCACATCTCTGTGTGCCCGTGTGATCCACACGAGGACATTTTTTTTTTTTACTGTCAGCACAGATCACATGGATCCACACAAATCAATTGGTCCATTTAAAACACTTACAGCACATGGATGACATGTGAGTGCCGTCCTTGTGACACAGGCCAGAATTTACTGCATTCAAAGAATTACTGACTATAAAGCAAACTTTCGAGACTCCGCAGGTCTCTTCATCAAACCTCCGACGCACATCCGTGCCGCCGGTACGTGTTTGCCATTTTTTGCCTTTACCGGCGGCACGGAGACGCGTTCAGCAATACTACCCTATTGTAGCAGGCACACACACATAAAACCACACGGAACATGTGTCCGTGTGCGTTTGTATGTGTGTGCATTTTTCTACATGCTGACATATCAGTGTTTTCTTCGGCAGCACGGGTGTCACACGGCCCGCACCCATACCACACGGATGTAGTGTGGATGCGGTCCCGTGTGACATGCGCCGGAGAAGACACACGTGTCAGAGAAAAAAGAAAACCTTAACTCACCTTCGCCTGCCCTCCTGTCTCTGCCGCTGCTGTCACTTGCTTCCGACCGCCGCTCATTATGCTCATTTAATATTCACTTCACTGCGGCCCCGGAAGCAGCAGCAGCGGGGAGTCGGCAGGGCTAGAGACCAAAGATCAGCACCACGGACAGCAGGAAGGACCACGTGAGTATGTAGATAACCTGTTCTCCGCATGTTATCACAGATAGCATGCGGAGAACACACGTGTCCCGCACGTACCAGAGACACGTACTTACCTGCACGCAACACGCAGGTGAAATACATGTCTCTCGGCATGTGCGTGATTTTCACGTGAGTGTGGCAGAGGCCTCAGGCTCAGTATAGCCCAAAATCTGGAGAGTCACATATTTACACATAACAGGACATAGAATGGAGCAGTAAATAAGACAAGAAGCAGAACCATCAGTATGGGAAGGGGACAAACAGATGAGGCAGTAAATAATTGCTTGGTAGTTGTTTACTAAGTATAATGGAAATCAATGGCGAACTCGAGTATTTTTCCGGTAGATTTTCCAGAAAAATGCTCGAGTTCCCCTTTGACTTCCATTTTACTTAGTAAACAATTACCGAGCAGATCGCTCATCACTACGCAAAACTAATGATGATCAAAGACTAAAGTGCTCTAGTGCTCTTTACTTGAATCAAGCAGGTTGGACGCTCTGATGGGCTTGACGTGAGTACAGAGTGTTATAGAAGTCAATTAATGGGCAGTTCCCTCGGTGTATGGCTTCCTTCAGTGGCCTTATACCTTGAGGATATCACCACAACTCATAGTCTCCTATCTCTGTTATTTTTCTCTTCATATTTTGCCACCTGACCTAGGGATTTACTGGAGCCATCGGAGACACCGTGACCTGAACATCCTCTGAGTTAGTAGGCCTGGTTTCTCACAAGGTGGTGCGACAAATTACACATGATGTGTGCAGGCACCCCAGTGAGAGGTATTCATAGTCTCTGAATGGCTCGCACTGGAGTTGAAACAACATTTTCTCATGTAGTATATTAAAAGAAAAACACCCCGCCCTCCCTCCCCCAAAAATGCTCTACTTATGGCTGGCTGTATGTACATGGAAAGCCAAACTGCCCAATCATTGACTTCCATTATATTGGTTACTCGAGTTGAGCATTTTCAGAGCGTCGGACCTCCTCAACTGGAATACCGAGCACCTGAGCATTGTAGTGCTTGCTCATCTCTAATAATAAAAAGAAATCAAAGATGAAAAAAGTATTGAACACTATTGATGGGCGAGCATTAAAATGCTTGATGCTCGAATTTGTCATTGACTGAGTATAATGGAAGTCATACTTTGTAAACGATTACCAAGCATCCAAGCACCGAGCAGTTTACTCATCACTACATGTCACTCATGGTGAGTGAACACTAAAGTGCCCCAGAGCTCTTTACTAGAGTCCAGCAGTTGGGACGCTCCGACATGAGTAACGAGCAGAATGGAAGTTAAAGTTTGGCTAGTTTGGTTCTCCACCCACATACTGCCAGCCATAAACAGAGCATTTTAGGGGAAAGAGGACAGGGTTTTTTTTTAGACACATTGCATCTGAAGACATTATTTTTACCCTCAGTGAGAGTCATTCAGAGACTGCAAGTGGCTCTCATTGTGATGTTAGCTCACTTCATACACTGAAGCGAACCTGTGCTTTGTGTTCAATTTATCGCGAATGACAAATCTGAGCACCCGCGATACTCAAACGAGAACTGAGCATACCAAAGCATCCCGATGCTGGATCGAGTATTGAGCAGTAGTTGGCACACTCGCCCATCGTTATTGAAAACTATTGTTGAGGGAGTGTGGTCACCACTGTTTGGTACTCGATCTAGCATCAGAGTGCACGGGTATTTACGGTCCTTGGTAAAGTATAGCAGGTGCTGAAATGTGTTATCTGTGAAACAATGACCACAAAGCACAGGTTTGCTTCACTGCATGATGTGCAGGGACCCTAGGGAGAGCCACTCGCAGTCTCTGAATGGCTCTCACTGGGGTTGAAACAACGTTATCAGATGTAGTCAACTGAAGGCGGATCCCAGCACAAAACGCCCAAAAAATGGTCAGAAGTATAAATAAAACTTCACATTTATTCAAAAAATAAAAAAAGTTTAAAATACATTCTTCCGATCAACGCGTTTCAGACGCAATCGTCCTTAGTCATGATCTACAATAGCCCTCAGTCCAGTAGACCACTGCGCAACCAGCTCTGTCCTCACCTATTGTACCATCACCCATTATCTGTAGACTGTGAGCCCTCGCGGGCAGGGTCCTCTCTCCTCCTGTAGACTGTCTCTCTCCTCCTGTAGACTGTGAGCCCTCATGGGCAGGGTCCTCTCTCCTCCTGTAGACTGTGAGCCCTCGCGGGCAGGGTCCTCTCTCCTCCTGTAGACTGTGATCCCTCGCAGGCAGGGTCCTCTCTCCTCCTGTAGACTGTGAGCCCTCGCGGGCAGGGTCCTCTCTCCTCCTGTAGACTGTGAGCCCTCGCGGGCAGGGTCCTCTCTCCTCCTGTAGACTGTGAGCCCTCGCGGGCAGGGTCCTCTCTCCTCCTGTAGACTGTGAGCCCTCGCGGCCAGGGTCCTCTCTCCTCCTGTAGACTGTGAGCCCTCGCAGGCAGGCTCCTCTCTCCTCCTGTACCAGTCTGTTTTGTACTGTTAATGATTGTTGTACGTATACCCTCTTTCACTTGTAAAGTGCCATGGAATAAATGGCGCTATAATAAATAATAATAATAATAATACTGATCATCATGGGATACAACTTGAAAGCATTTAAATAGTACATAGCCAAAGGAAGTGATGACATTGCTAAATATGCAAATTACATACAAAAGTGACATAGAAATTGTTTTGAAAAATAATATAAAAAAATACATCCATTAATAAAAATGCAATAAATCTGTCCTTTTATTTAATCCCAAACGGAAAGACGTGTTCATTTAAAAAATAAGTGAAGCTTCCTGGTAATGGAGTAAAGCGGGCTTTACACACTGCGATATTGGTCCTGATATCGCTAGTGTGGGTACCCGCCCCCATCTGTTGCGCGACATGGGAAAATCGCTGCCCGTGCCGCACAACATCGCCCAGACCCGTCACACATACTTACCTGCCTGGCGACGTCGCTGTGACCGGCGAACCGCCTCCTTTCTAAGGGGGGCGGTCCGTGCGGCGTCACAGCGACGTCACTGAGCGGCCGCCCAATAGAAGTGGAGGGGCGGAGATGAGCGGGACATAACATCCCGCCCACCTCCTTCCTTCCGCATAGCGGCCGGGAGGCAGGTAAGGAGAGCTTCCTCGTTCCTGCGGTGCCAAACGGAGCGATGTGTGCTGCTGCAGTAACGATATTTTAGAATGGACCCCCATGTCACCGATGAGCGATTTTGCATGTTTTTGCAATGATGCAAAATTGCTCATCGGTGTCACATGCAACGGCATCGCTAATACGGCCGGATGTGTGTCACCAATTCCGTAACCCCAACGAGTTCGCATTAGCAATGTCGTAGCGTGTAAAGCCCCCTTAAGCGAATTCTATCTCCACCTGTTTTATTACCACAAACTTTTTTTAGAGCATGAGCCTCAGGATGGTTGGTATTACCCTGATGTACGGATCTTACGTGCTGGGAAACACTAGAGGGAGCACGAGTAGAAACATGTTTGCCATCATACAGATGCTCTGCGATTCTAGTGCGTAACTCACGACTCGTGCATCCAATATATTGGAGCTGACAGGTTCTGCAGGTGATAGCATAAACAACAACATCGTCTCCACAATTAAGAAATTGTTCATTAGTATACATTTTGTTGGTGGTGGTAGCAGAAATAGTTTTTTTATTTGACATAAAAGGACACAATCCACAAGATTTAAGATTTCCTTCCACAGCGGTAAGAACCTGTAGTGGAAAGCCATCTCCGATATGTAGGGTTTTTGGAGCCAATTCTGGTATAATCTGTAGGAGAAATAGCAGCTTCTAAAGTAGAACCCCGCTTAGAAACAAAATTAACCCCGGGAGCAAGTATTTTTCTAGTGATCTCATCTGACAATAAGACTGGTAGATATTTTTATTATAGTTATCATGATAGGCAAGATATTTTTGTCTATCATGTAAATCAACTTTCGTCTTGGCTCGCTCTATGGTGGCAACAAAAAAAACCCTGTTTTTAAACCGTTTTTTGGATAAGCGCACAGTCTTTATTGTCATCAGTTTGCTGTGGACACGTTCTTTTAGCACAAACAAATTCATCAGATGTAGTGTATTAAAAGAAAAACAAACAAAAAAAATCAAGATTGCTAACCACTGACTGGCCTGACCATAAAAGGTGCAGATGTGGTTGATGGTAAGTCTGAAGCCAGCCATGCCTTCACTGAAGTAAAGCAGTATTGGGCCAGCTGGACGGAGAACATCCTTTTATTGTGGAAGTTGATGCTTCAGAGATTGAAGTGTGAGCAGTAGAGTCATAGGTTCACCGTCCATCACTGCACCTGTTTGCCTTTTTTCACAAAAACTTTCTTCTACTGTAAAGGACTACAATATTGGCAAATGTGAATTGTTGTCAATTACGTGGGCCTTCAAGGAATGGCACAATTTCCTTTAGGGTGCCAAACATGTAGTCATGGTTATTACTGCCATCCTCCAATATTAAGACTGCTAACTGGGTGGTGTTTGACAGTTTCAACAAACAGTGTCATATCATCCTTGTGCCTGGGTCACCTAACTCTGCAGCCTTAACCTAATTTTTCATTGAACACATTGTGCATTTACATGGTGTATCAGAGAATATAGTTTCTGACTGGGGAATAGAGATGAGCCAACCCCCTAGTTTTCGAGTTTGGTTCGGTTCGTCGAACGACTCGAACATCGCCCAAAATAACTCGAATTTGAATTTGAAATTGGCGAATGGTTCGATTAGAACATCGCTCATCTCTACTAGGGAACTCAGCTCGTTTTAAATTTTTGGAGGACATTTTTGGAGGACATTTTACAACAAGATAAATGTAGAATTGTCCTTCTCATCTGCTCACCACCAAGAGACTAATGGTCGGACTAATTGTTCCAATCAAACACGTAAGCAATTTCTTTAGTGTTATTCCTATAACCATCAGTCTTGTTGGAGTATATTCCTATAGCCTAATTTGCCAAATCTATTACGACCTCTCCATTTTACTGCAATCCTGGGTATCACCCTCATATTAGGTTCTTTTCAGCCTCTGAAATGGACAACCCTGAAATCAGCAAATCCATAGACACATTAAACATGATCTGGTCTGAGATAAGAGAGAACCTGAGAAGGACACGGAGCAGACAGTGATCCTCAGCTAATAAAACATGTACTGATGGACCACCTACTGGGGTGGAGATAAGGTGTAGTTATCCACAAAAAATGTTAAGTTTAAAGGTACTGTCACACATAACGAGATCGCTAGCGAGATCGCAGCTGAGTCACCGTTTGGTGACGCAGTTGCGATCCCGTTAGCGATCTCGTTATGTGTGACACTTACCAGCGATCAGGCCCCTGCTGTGAGATCGCTAATCGTTGCAGAATGGTCCAGGTCATTTTCTTCAAAGGCGATGTCCTGCTGGGCAGGACACATTGCTGTGTTTGACACTGTGTGACAGGGTCACAGTGACTGCTGAGATCGTTATACAGGTCGCTACTGTGACCTGTATTGTTCCTGCATCGCTGGTAAGATCTCACTGTGTGACATCTCACCAGCGACCTCCCAGCGACTTACCTGCGATCCCTATCAGGTCGCATCGTTTTCGTGATCGCAGGTAAGTCGTTATGTGTGAAGGTACCTTAAGGTTCCCTCACCTAAGCTAGGACCCAAACTCATTGGTCAATATAAAATGACTGAGGTGGTCAATCCTGTGGCCTTCCGCTTGAAGCTTCCCCCTTTTCTTCAGAATAACCAATGTCTTCCATAAATCTCTGCTTAAAATTCACCCCCTGCATGTTCTCCCTTTTAGGAATCCTCATCCTCCTGTCTTGGTTAAAGGTAATCTGGGGTTTGAAATTCAAAAAATTATAGGTTCACGGATAGTGAAAGGCTCCCGCCACTACTTGGTGCTGTGGAAAGGTGAAACGTCAGAAGAAAGATTTTGAATACCTGCCAGTGACATAATTGGTTAAATCAATCTTTCTCTGAAAAACCTAGTCATAGGAGTCTGGAGGCCCCTCCTATTAGGGGGTACACATATTTGTGTCTTAATATCCTGTGTAATCAGGATATTCAGATTTGTGTCGGAATACCCTGCACTGATAGGAAGTGGAGTTGTGGTAACACTACTGTTACTACCTTGTTTTCCCAAATATAAGACCTACCCCGAAAACAAGCCATAGCAGGATATTTCAGCCTTTTTGGAGTATGCTTAACATATAAGCCCTACTTCAAAAATAAGCTCTAGTTGTGGTTAATCATAGTAATAGTGTCCTGAAATAGGGTTTAGGCATCCCTTTCAGGGTATGTAACTTTTATTGCTGTAAGCCCTGGAAATGTATTCCATGCTGGCTAGTTAATGGAATGAATATTCACCCCTCTTCCTGCTTCCTGCCCATTATTCTGCCCACCTTTTTGCCAGTGTCATTAATTGGAATGTGTGTTAATTAAATAATAAATATTCACCCCCTTTACCAAACACCCCTCTGCTGGTATCAGTGATTGGAACTTGTGTTAATTAAATAATAAATATTCACCCCCTTTACCAAACACCCCTCTGCTGGTATCAGTGATTGGAACTTGTGTTAATTAAATAATAAATATTCACCCTCTTCACCACACACCCCTCTGCTGGTATCAGTGTTTGGAACTTGTGTTAATGAAATAATGAATATTTACCCTTTTCCCCTGCCCACCTCCATGTGCCAGCGTCAGTGATTGGAACTTGTGTTAATGAATTAATGAATATTCACCCTCTTCCTCGCCCACCCCTCTGCCGACATTAGTTATTGGAACTTGTGTTAATGAAATAATGAATATTCACCTCTTCCCCGCCCACTCCTCTGCTGGTATCTGTGATTGCTTCCTATGATCATGTAAAAATGAATATTCACCCCCTTCCCCTGCCCTCCTCTGTGTGCCGGGTTTCAGCAATTCACTCAGATTGTCATATTACTGACTAAGGATCGCAGCACAATGCTCAAAAGGCCAGCGCCCACCCCTCTGAAGTCATCATAGATTTAAACTTGTGTTGTTAATGAAATAATGAATATTCACCCCCTTCCCCACCAACCCCTCTGCAGGTGTTAATAATTGGCATGTGGGTTAATGAAATAATGAATATTCACCCCCTTCCCCACCGACCCCTCTGCTGGTGTCATTAATTGGAATGTGGGTTAATGAAATAATGAATATTCACCCCCTTCCCCACGACCCCTCTGCTGGTGTCATTAATTGGAATGTGGGTTAATGAAATAATGAATATTCACCCCCTTCCCCACGACCCCTCTGCTGGTGTCATTAATTGGAATGTGGGTTAACAAAATAATGAATATTCACAACCTTCTCCGCCCACTCCTCTGTGGCGGGTGTTAGTGAGTCACTCGGGCTGTTATCACAGGATCGCAGCACAATGCTCGCACTTACTGGTGGCTCGAGCATGACAACAGCATAGAAATATCTGCTGATAGTCTGAGTGAATAGAGATTTATGCTGCCATATCAGGTTTTCCCACCAGTGTCCACCCCCAATGAACATTTAGGAAAGAGGTAAGTATAATAAGGGGTGTGAAATATTAAAATGTAACTTTTATGACCTAGGTAAAATAAAAAAATAATATATAATTTTGATTGAAATTTGTATTACATTTTCTTTGTATTATTTTTAGTCCTGTCTGATATTATAGGAAAATACATTTTTTGGAGACCTCTATGGAATCCAGTGAGAGTTTTCTCATACAGGGTGAGATAAAATAAGCAGGTACCAAAACTCTTATGTATAATAGGTCTGCAAAATTGGCTGCTTAAATAGGCCTTAAGGATGCTTTACACACAGCGACATCGCTAGCGATGTGTGTGACTGGTGAAAGTACCCGCCCCCGTCGGTTGTGCATCACGGACAAATTGCTGCCCGTGGCGCACATTACTAGGACCCATCACACGAACTTACTTGCCTAGCGATGTCGCTGTGGCTGGCGAACCGCCTTCTTTTCTAAGGGGGAGCTTTGTGCGGCGTCACAGCAACGTCACACGGCAGCCGTCCAATCAAAGCGGAGGGGTGGAGAGCAGCCGAAAGAAAGTGACGCCCACCTCGTTGCCGAAGGACGCAGGTAAGGTGTTGTTCCTTGTTCCTGCGGTGTCACATGTAGCGATGTGTGCTGCCTCAGGAACGACAAACAACCTGCAGTCTGCACCAGCAACAATATTTGGGATTAGAACGACGTGTCAACGATCAACGATTAGGTGAGTAATTTTGATCGTCAGCGGTCGTTCCTACGTTTCACACAAATCGACGTCGCTAACGAGGCCGGATGTGCGTCACGAATTCCATGACCCCAATGACATCTTGTTAGCGATGTCATTGCGTGTAAAGCCCCCTTTAATAGTATGTCAGCCGCTGTAGAGCTTAAGGTTATACTAATCACAGCTCTGGTCTGTGCGATCGGCAAGTGATATACAAAAGCAAACACCCCCTGCACTTGGGACAATCAGCTGCTGCCATAAGCTTAATGTGTGCACTGATCACAGCGCTGATCTAGGTGGCCAGCAAGCAGTAAATGGCACACACTCAACCTAAACTCATAATCATCAGCCGCTGCCTAGATAATCAGCCACTACAGGCAATTGGTAACGGGCACCGACGCTCTGTTCACTGATCACAGTGATAAATGCAGTAAACTATCCTTAAGTCAGATGGGACAACGTCCCAACGCGCGTTTTGACAGCTAGTCTGTCTTCTTCTAAAAGCAATAATTACATTAGGATTATGAGAGTGGCTGATGAGCCCGAGTCCAGGGGGATTTTGCCCCGGCACTTCACTTGCCAATTGCAGTGTTTCTGATTAGTACAACCATAAGCTCTATAGTGGCTGATATACTATTAAGGCATAATGCACTTTTCAGCAGTAGTTGGTAACTCTGCATGTGGCACATTAGTACTGATTGATCTATGCTCCTTGTTTGGCGCTTATACACATTCAGCTGACATTTAATACTTTGTGTGCTCCTATTGTATATCCACCCATAATAAAGTCCATACTGCATGTTAATGATCTATATGTAGCTAAAAAAAAAGTCTATTTAAGCAGCCAATTTTGTAGACTATTCTACATAAGAGTTTTGGCACCTGCTTATTTTATCTCACCCTGTATGAGAAAACTCTCACTGGAGTCCATAGGGGTCTCCAAAAAATGTATTTTCCTATCATGGCAGACAGGACTAAAAATAATACAAAGAATATGTAATAAAAATGTAAAACATGTATTTTAATTTGTTTTATATATTTTGCCAAATTAACAAAAGTTAAATTTTATTATTTCACACCCCTCATCCTACTTATCCCTTTTCTTAATATCCTAGTCTGAGTGAAACACTGACATCCGTCACAGAGGGGGGCGGAGAAGGGGGTGAATATTCCTTATTTCATTAATACAAGATATAATCAATGACTCCGGCATGGGCGGAGGGACAGGAAAAGAGGTGGGCTGAGAAGGAGGTGCATATTCCATATTTCGTTAACACATGTTCCCATCACTGACTCTGGCACTGGAGGAAGCAAGAAGAGGGGTGAATATTCTTTCCATTAACTATCAGGCATGAGACTATTATTAAAATTATTATTATTATTATTATAATTATTATTATTATTTATTATAGCGCCATTTATTCCATGGCGCTTTACATATGAAAGGGGTATACATAATAGGGACAAGTAGGAGGGTGGTCCCTGCGCACGAGGGCTCACAGTCTGCAAGGGATGGGTGGGGATACAGTAGGTGAAGGTAGACTATGCTTCCAGGGCTTGCAGCAAAGTACATATTATGGGCGGGTGAAGGGGTGATCATTCATTTGTCATTAACAGGTGACCCAATCACTGACTCCAATACAAAATAAGAGACATCCCCCAAAGATAAGCCCCAGGGGCATCTATTGGCAGCAAAAATAATATAAGACACTGGCCTATTTTCGGGGAAACATGGTTCTGGATCCTGCGCATGTGGGTATTTAGGTTTCAGATTGCTGAGACAATTTCCCCCTTTTTAACCTGTGTATTGCTTCAGTGAAATGGAGGGTAGTTTGCTCTCTGCTGAGTACTTTTACCAGGGCTCCATTCTACATAAATCCCAGCAGACTGACACTAGCCGCCAGTCATTAGTTGGTTTTTGCCTGTGATCTAGGCTGTTTGACCTGGCTTCTGTGTCTGATTTGGTTTTCCCGTGTTCTGACTCTGATTTGAACTCGGAGCATCCACTTGTCTCTTGATTTTGTCCTTGACGTGACTTCTCAGGTTTGACCCTGCCTGCTGACAATTCCTGCCTCTGATTCGCACTTCCAGACCGGAGTCCTTCTGTAATAGAAAGCCACTGGATCCAGTTGTGAGATTAGATACCTTTATAGGGCTTTAAGGGTGTCAGGGTTTCTTTGGAACCTGCCTGATGTGCTAAATCTGTCTAAAATAACCTTTTTGAGCCTTTGGCCTCTGACAAACATAGCCATAAGACATCCAGCTACAGGTGTTCCAATGACCTCACACCACCACGCTAAAAGTCTATTATGGTGCAGTGTAAAGCTACAATGGAAGCTGGAATGGAGACCCATCTTCCTCAGATATGAGTACCGATTTTGTCTTGGGCACAATGCTAGCTATAAATTGGTCTAGAGATCACATGGGCAATGCCATGAAGAGGCCTTTACAACATCACTGGAATTCTACTCCCAGGATTATGATCATGCTACTTTGCAGCACCATGTTCAGGGGTTAGTAATAGAGAGGCATCAATCAAACACCCTCATTACTAACCAAGTAAGAGAAAAAGAAAAGACACAAAAATAGTTTATTTCAATAAAGACTCCCTCACACTGTCCCTTTAATTTATTGAAAAAAAGCTCAGAATTTGTCCACCGAATCTGACGTAGACCACAAATGGAAACTTTAAAGACACAAAAAGAGAGAGGAGAAGAAAAAAAAAAACAAGAGACAGTCCCTTGTTCAGCTAATTATTATTTTAAAACTCCCCGCAGCTCTGACATAGACCTTGGTGTTTCTATGATGACCACCGATTCTGTAGAAGGACGCTTCATAGGTCACTCCCAATCAGAAGCGGTCCATGAGATATCAATCAGTAAAGCTCATCATGGCTATGTGGTGCCCCTGACGCTTAAGCCACCACAGGGTACTGCATCTCACTTAAGGTGCAGTGCTCATCCTGGGTCCAGAAGAGGTCAGTTCTGGTTTCACATACATCCATATGATACATACAGTAGGTTGCCCTCCCCACTGGGGATCGGGCTAGGGTCGCGTCTTTAGGTTGCCAACCAAACACTGGGACTTCCACCCACTACCAACAGGGCCCTGGGGGAGCAGTGACCACCAAGGGGGAGTAAGAGCAACAACACATAATCAGGGAGTTGAGATGGAGCAGTGGAGAGTGAAGGAGCTGGTTACCAGTAGTTCCTGTGGGACATTGGAGAAACACGGTCGCCGAGGGTTGAGCTTGATTTCTCCCTCAGGACCAGCGCAGTCTAGGTTGCAGAGCCCTAAAGTGGTGCATACTTCAAGTTGTGCCACCAAAATCTGCCGGACAGGGGGATTGCAGGTCCCTCTGGCCACCACAGATCCAAGAGCACAGTGGCACATGGGGTCTGGAGTTGTGATTACAGTCAAGCCCCACAGTGGATTCACGCCACCTGCACACAACACAGGAACTTTAACACTAAACAGGGGTCCCCAAGTGCTTCAGGTCAAGGGGATCCACACTAAAAAGCGCAAGAAGGAAGGGCCCACAGACTACCGCACCAATTTTGACCTCTGAAGTATCCAGGTTTGGCTGGAGCCCATCACGGCAGAGACCGGCACCTCTGAGTAACCCACGGACAGTGAGTAAAAACCTTGATCCGCTGAGATTGGTTTCAACCTTTCATTTCCGGCGCCGGCACCCCACGCTTCAGTGCCAACGGCTGCTACTACCTCCATCATCCTCCCTGGGAAATAGCCTCACCTGCGTGAAGCTGAACTATCCTAGCTGCAACACCACCCACCCCAGAGGACAGCGACCGCAGTGGCGGCTGATCCCTGGCCGCATACCACAGGTGGCGTCATGAGACAACTACTACTCCCAACATCCTTCATCCCCATCATCCCATCCATCCTTTTCTGTGGACACCTTGGGGTCATGGAACCGGTAGGACCACTCGTTACATACCCTGACCCTTCACCGGCCCGGTGACAAGTGTCCCCTGGACCCCATGGGGTGCTCCAGCAACATCCAGCACGGAGTCCTACCTCAGATTAAGTTCCCACTTTGAGTTTTTAGTAAGTGTTTTACAATTCTGAACAAATAAATGCAGAGTCTTACAGTTCAGGTAAAGTGGATGGGATTTATCGAAATCTCGGCCCACTGGGCTTCCTTCATACTCAGCGTAAAATGACCTGCGGGGCGAGTTTCCAATCCTCAAAATGTCAACGTCTCGTGCTGCTATGCTGAGTATGATAGTCTGCAGACTTTGCCCATACAATTGCACTGAACATGGAAAATGCACGGTGAAAAAGAGCTTTGGCACATTAATATGTTTCTGCTGTGGAAACGCACTAAAAACGGGAGTAATACAAGCATGACTGTATCTAGAAACCTTTGACAATGATAAATACCTGGAAGGATAAAAAATGAAGCAGTTTTAAGTAAAACATGAAAAAACAAAAACAGACAAAAATCTGCAGCATCAAAATGTGATAAAACCATAAATAAGCGGATTCAATAACGCAAAGGAAAAAATAGCAATCAACCTATTTTACCTAAAAGGTACAGAAATGCGGCATAAAGTCTACAACATCAAACTCAACACATACTCAACAATTTTTTTCACTCACTTTTTCCTAAAAACAAATATATATTTATCAAAAAACTTACATAAGAAAAAAGCATAATCAGTAGTATAAGTATGAAGGCATTGTGATCATGATAAAATTAATACTTACCACCTGTAAGAAGGTGAAGGAGACAAATAAGCTACAAGGGACACTCCAGCTTTCATCTACGCACTCCGATCGAATAGTTGGCGGCTGTAAACCCTTTGCGCACCTTGATATTCATGAATTGTGATCACACAAGTTCAGATTCTAGGTCCCAATTTTTCCATAAAAAATATTTTATTTTTTAAAAAATATTATCCTTTTAAAAATATCCTACATATCTTACATCAAATAGAAAAAACTGCAAGAAAACCAGCAATTTATTAAATTACATTTGTGTCTAAATACTACCAATAAAAATAAAACTTTTCCTGAAAAAGTAGTGAAAGAAAATATAACATTTTTGCCTCTGAATACAGTTTAAAAAAATACCTTTTCCCCCTCAAAAAAAATACACTATGTGCAAAACAAATATATACTAGTATGGTAACACTGAATTTATACTGATCCACAAAATAAATTTAGCTGGTTATCTTTATTGCATAGTAAACTTAAAACAAAAATTATACAATATTCGTTGTCAGTTTTGATGATATTTTTTCTAATCTTATGCTCCATAAATAAATATAAATAGAATGAATGAGTTTGAAAAATACAATTTGACCCACAAAAGGCCCATCTCAGCTAAATTAAAGAAAAAATAAAAAGATTTAACTTTTGTAATTTTTAAAAAAAGAAAAAGCAACTACTTGGTCTTTAAAGTGTCCAGAATTGACTCTTATTTTACTTTCAGAGCTCCTTTGAATATTATTTTTTCTTTAAATTCCCAGATGGATCCACATATATGGGCCGCTTTTTTTCAGTGCTGATTTTCATGGCTTTTCCCAAGAGGGAATGGAATGCTTGGCTCCTTGGGGGTGGGTCTTCAAGTTGCTCTACCCTATGAGCACTGCCCTTTTGGAAAAGAATCATAAAAAATAGCATAAAATAAAAAGAACAATGCTGTATGCAGAGGTAAAAAAAAAAAATCGAATACTCAGGGGAGCAGTGTCACGTCCCCACCGGAGCCCTCTCCTGCAACTTCTGCTCCGATCGCAAGATGACGCCGTGTTCCCACCATGGATAGTGGTGGTGATGGGAGAGGAGTCGGTGCCCGTGGCTCTGCGGAGCCCAGGCTCCGCTCATCCACTAGGCTGGGTTTCCCTGGAACCTGCAGTACCACGGGCTGACTGTAGGTGGCGTGTGTGTCTTCCAGCTGAAGTTGCCAACATTCACCTGCAGCCAATGGGAAGACACCACACCCTTCTTATTCCCCCTCCTGTCACATGACCACTGCCAGAGATAGTTCTGTACTCCTGGCTCATGTGCTGTTTGTATGTTGATTCCTGTGCGCTGACCTTTGCTTGTTTTTTGACTACCCTCCTGCCTGTCGTTTTTGTACCTTGCTGCCAGTTCCGGATTTGACCTCTGCTTTGTCTCCTCACTACGCCCTTGCCTGCCGATTTGGTTCCTGCTTTGCATCTCCTGGTTTTTGACCCTGCCTGACGACCACGGACTACAGCCTATCACAGGTAGTGATCTCTAGAGCTCTGCGTAATTCCAAATCCCTGTATAGGGGTTAAAGGGTTGCAGAGTTCTTGGGGTCCTGCTTTGTGAGCGGCTTTTCTCTAGACTACCCTTACAGCCAGTCTGAGTCTGTGGCTCCAATCAGGCACAACAAGCAGTGGGAAATAAGTAAAAACAGGGCCACTTATTGACCGAAGACTGGTACTCCTTAAAATCAAAAACATATAGATCTTCAAGAGGACTGCGGTTAATGGATTAAGAACTACGAGTGACTTTGGAAGGAATCCATACACACGTCTTTGCCAATCAGTAGAACTAAAAGTTGTGCGTTGGGGGATAGTTATTTTTTATTTGTTAAACAAGAAAGACATAGCAGGTGATTTATAGGAAACATTTCAGAAAGGTTTTTCATAAGTTTTCTTAGAGCCTCCTTAATGTCTTTATTGCTCAGACTGTATATCATAGGGTTGAGAAGTGGAGTTACTACAGTGTAGAACAGGGACAGGAATGTTTTTGCATTTTGCTTACGTGGAAATACATAAGTGGTAATGAGGGATCCATAAAACAGAGCCACCACCGCCAGGTGAGAGCTGCAGGTGGAGAAGGTCTTCTGCCGCCCGGTCACAGAGGGTATCCTTAGTATGGTGACAATAATGTACACGTAAGAAACTATAATAACAATAAGTGGACACATTGCAAAAACAATGACCAAAAAGAAAGTTTCCAACTTCATCATGAAAGTGTCTGAGCAGGAAAGCTCCAGTAGAGGTTCCAAGTCACAGAAGAAATGGTCAATGATGTTTGGTCCACAGAAATCCAATCGACTCACTGTAAAAAAGATCATCAGCAACGTAGCACAAATCACCAACCAACACAGGAGAACGGCTCTTACACAAAATGTGAGGTCCATGACTGAGGTGTAGTGTAGAGGGTGACAGATGGCCTGATATCGGTCATAGGACATCACCGTCAGGAGGAGACATTCCAGTACCTCAGAGGCCGAAAAGAAATAATATTGAGTCAAACATCCAATAAAAGACACAGAACTTCCCTCATGCAACATAATATCCAGTGTGTTGGGTACGATGGTGGTGGTGAGAAGGATATCTGAGAAGGAGAGTTGTGTGAGGAAGAAGTACATGGGAGAGTGGAGCGATCGGCTGGAGGACACCACCAGAATGATCAGGAGGTTTCCACATACGGTCACACAGTAGATGACCAGAAGCAGAAGAAAGAAGACAACATTGAAACTTTTTAAATTTTGAAATCCCAAAAGCAGAATCTCAGTCACTTTACTAAAATTGTGATGTTGCATATTCAAGAGGAGAACTTCAAATATATTGTAAACTGTAAGAAAAAAAAAATGTTTATTATAAGAAACAGAAAAACATTGCATTTTTCCTTTCATTGTTGCGACTCTGTTTTTCCATCATTCAAAAATAATTGTCCAAGAAGTAGAGTCGGAGTCAAATTATAGAAAACACACATGAGAAATGTGACACATTTTATAAAAATGAAAAGAAAAAAATCTATTGAAAAATTTAACATATCAGCACCGTTACGTCAACAAAACTTATTTATGTGTAAGATGTAGGATACAGTGAGGGAAATAAGCAGGAAAAGGTGTTGTTCCAGCATAATGTCCAAAATTGTTTAACATTTAATTTTTATTTCACAAAGTTAGAACCAACACAAGGTTGGATGGACAGCCATGAATTATAAAACAACGACTTATGCGTTTCGAGCCTGAAAAGGGCTCTTAATCTTAGACCCATTGGTCTTAGATTAAGAGCCCTTTCCAGGCTCGAAACACGTAAGACGTTGTTTTATAATTCATGGCTGTCCATCCAACCTTGTGTTGGTTTTAACTTTGTGAAATAAAAATACATTTTTAAACAATTTTGAACGTGATGCTGGAACAAACCCTTTTTCTGCTGAATCTTGCCTCTATGAACATGGAGCTGACCTACATGAACCATCCTCTGGAAAAGGGATCCAGGTGATGCAATTAATGGGTGAGCTGAAGAATCATTTGTATTTACTACTGTAGGGGAAATAAGTATTTAATCTCTTGCTGATTTTGTAGGTTTGCTACTGTCAATGACATGAACAATCTATAATTTGACAGGTTGATTAATTTTAACAGTGAGAGATAGAATATCAAAAATAAAATGCAAAAAAAATCACATTGTATAAATTATATACATTTATTTGCATTTTGCGTAGAGAAATAAGTATTTGATCCCCTACCAACACTTAAGAGTTCTGGCTCCTACAGACATTTCGACGCTCCTAATCCCCTCGTTACCTGTATTAAGGACAGCTGTCTTAAATTGTCACTTGTATAAAAGCCTCCTGTCAACAGACTCCATTAATCAGTCAGACTCTAACTTCTACAACTTGGGCGACCAAAGAGCTTTCTAAGGATGTCAGGGACAAGATCATAGATCTGCACAAGGAGGGTAAGTTTTTTAATGATCTCAAGGCAGCTGGGACCACTGTCACCAAGAAAACAATTGGTAACACATTATTCCGTAATGGCTTAAAATCCTGTAGTGCCCGCAAAGTCCCACTGCTCAAGAAGGCCCATGTGCAGCCGGCCCATCTGAAAAAGGTCCTTTTGCAGCTGGCACCTCTGAAGAAAGCACATGTGCAGCTGGCCCATCTGATGAAGGCCCATGTGCGGCCGGCCCATCTGAAGAAGGCACATGTGCAACCGGACCAACCATCTGAAGTTTGCCAATGAACACCTGGATGATTCTCAGAGTGATTGGAAGAAGGTGCTGTGGTCAGATGAAAGAAAAAATCATCACTTTGGCATTACATGAATTCGCCGTTTTTGAAGGAAGAGAAATTCTACCTATGACCCAAAGAAAACCATCCCCACTGTCAAGCATGGAGGTGGAAACATTATGTTTTGGGGTGTTTATATGCTCAGGGCACAGGACTACTTCACTGCATCAATGGAACAATGGATGGAGCCATGTACCGTACAATTCTGAGTGACAACCTCCTTCCCTCCACCAGGACATTAAAAATGGGTCATGGCTGGGTCTTCCAGGATGACAATGACCCAAAACATTCAGCCAAGACAACAAAGGAGTGGCTCAAAGAAAAGCATTAAGGTTATGAAGTGGCCTAGCCAGTCTCTAGACCTTAATCCCGTAGAAAACCAATGGAGGAGCTGAAGCTCCGAGTTGCCAAGTGACAGCCTCAAAATCTTAATAATTTAGAGATAATCTGCAAAGAGGAGTGGAGCAAAATTCCTCCAGAAATGTGCACAAACTTCATCATTAACTAAAAAGAACGTCTGACTGCTGTGCTGCCAACAAGGGTTTTGCCATTAAGTATTAATTATTGTTTGCCAGAAGGATCAAATACTTATTTCTCTCTGCAGAATGCAAACAAATTGATATAATTTATATTAAGTGATTGTCTGGATGTTATTTTGAATATTCTATCTCTCATGTCTTTGTCAGTTGGCGAACATACAAAATCTTTAAGGGATCAAATACTTATTTCCCCCACTGTAGTAATTTGCTCAAAGGTTATCTATAAGCATAAAGATGACTTTATAAACCAAGCATAAGCACTCTGAGATGACCAGTTAATTAAAGAGGTTGGCCGCTACTTTGACATTGATGGCCTATCCTTAGGATAGATCATTAATGTCTGATCAGTCGAAGTTCGATACAAGGCACCTCCACCAATCAGCTGTTCTTGGTGCTTGTGACCATAGCAGGTAGCCGGAAATGCTTAGTTCTGGAACTGCCTGTCTTTTGATAGCAGCCTCGGTTAGGTACTGCACTTTGGCCTCCTATTCAAATTAATAGGAGGCAACAGTGCAGTACCCAGATATGGCCACTATCAAAAGGTGAGGCAGCTCCGGAACTAAGATTTTTCAGCCACCTGCTTTGACCACTGGCACCAAGAACACATGATCGGCGGAGGTGCCAAGTGTTGTACCCTGGCCAATTAGATGTTGTTGACTAGGGATGATCGAATACCTCAAATATTTGGCTACGCGAATATTGGACGAATAACTCGCCACTATGCAAATATTCGATGCGCAATATAAGTCTATGGGAAGCCCAATAGTTCCAAATAGTTGTTATTCGGGTTTCCCATAGACTTACATTGCGCATCGAATATTCGACAAAAGTCGAATTGCGGAGACCTATTCGGAAAATATTCACGAAGCCCAATATTTGAGGTATTCGATCATCCCTATTGGTGACCTATCCCAAGGATAAGTCATCAATGTTAAACTAGTGGACAACCCCTTTAAGTGCTCCATCCCACCTACTTATTTTTCAACTTATGCTGCCCTTCTCTGCCTCCTGTAAAACCAGAGCTGATAATCACAGAAGAGAGGACGGAGATAGATGCACAACATGTAAGCAAGACGCTGCAGTGATCTGTATGTCCATACTAAGGGTGGACCAAGAGCTACTTGGTTTGATCAATTGTTTTGTGCTGAGAAACTCCCTTTAAAATAAAAAAAAAACTATAATTGTTCTTAAAAATCTATAATTATTCCTCTAATTCATATTTTAATGTATCTTTTAATAAAATAAAAAAATACTAATAATATTAAGAATTTTGCCAAATATCTGGTAATATAAAGCACGGCAAAGTGTAAAATATTGTTTTGTTACTTCTACAAATTTCATTTCATAACATTAATTTTTTATATATTTTAAAAAATATTGAATGAGCTCTTAAAAAGCCAGAAATAATCTAACAATAAAACTTCCAGAAATCCAGCCCAGAAGTGAAGACGCTGACAGCAAACCCTCGGTCTTGTGAGACGTTCTTCTGGTGTTACGAATGTTGCAATGCTCGTAGATGCCGGAATCTTCCACTATCAGATGATCAGTATTACTTCTTACATTCAGGAGGAGTTAATCGGATTTGTCCTTGTCCTAGGGAAAGGCACAATGTTATTACTTATCCGCTTTTATGGAGAAATCTTTCCACTGAAAAGTCATGGAGGATTCGATCTTCTCCCAACGGTAGATTTCCTCCGAGGACGTCTTATGCTTTGTATTATAAATGTGAAGATTGCATTTAACCCCTATAAGACACAGTCAGTTTTATGCTTTTATTAATTTCTATAACTCATCTTATCTTTTTAAATTACTGTTCCTAATTATAATATTGATTTTTTTTTTAACACTTTACAGTTTCCACCAATACGACTTAAAAGTTACCTTACATATAAGTCAATAGTTTCCCCTGACAGGTGCCATCTAAATCCAGTAATTTGTTTTAGTTTTGTGTTTTTGACATGGTGCCATACTCTCAGTGGCGTGACTATAGTTTGATGGGCCCTGGTGTAAAATTTGGACCTGCGCCCCCCTCCCCTTATGATGGTCAGATGCATGTATATGTCTGTATACATTTAGCATTCTAAATCCTATAAGACATACGGGTTGCCCCCCCCCCCCATTATGTAGTAATGTCCCCCATCCTAGGCTCCTTACTCATAAATATTTCCCACATTCTAGTATATATGCCCTCAAATGCCCTGGTGAGTATGTCCCCCATCCTGGCATATACAGTGCCTACAAGTAGTATTCAACCCCCTGCAGATTTAGCAGGTTTACACATTCGGAATTAACTTGGCATTGTGACATTTGGACTGTAGATCAGCCTGGAAGTGTGAAATGCAGCAAAAAAGAATGCTATTTATTTTTTTATTTTTTTTTTTAAATTGTGAAAAGTTTATTCAGAGGGTCATTTATTATTCAACCCCTCAAACCACCAGAATTCTGTTTGGTTCCCCTAAAGTATTAAGAAGTATTTCAGGCACAAAGAACAATGAGCTTCACATGTTTGGATTAATTATCTCTTTTTCCAGCCTTTTCTGACTAATTAAGACCCTCCCCAAACTTGTGAACAGCACTCATACTTGGTCAACATGGGAAAGACAAAGGAGCATTCCAAGGCCATCAGAGACAAGATCGTGGAGGGTCACAAGGCTGGCAAGGGGTACAAAACCCTTTCCAAGGAGTTGGGCCTACTTGTCTCCACTGTTGGGAGCATCATCCGGAAGTGGAAGGCTTATGGAACTACTGTTAGCCTTCCACGGCCTGGACAGCCTTTGAAAGTTTCCACCCGTGCCGAGGCCAGGCTTGTCCGAAGAGTCAAGGCTAACCCCAGGACAACAAGGAAGGAGCTCCGGGAAGATCTCATGGCAGTGGGGACATTGGTTTCAGTCAATACCATAAGTAATGTACTCCACCGCAATGGTCTCCGTTCCAGACGAGCCCGTAAGGTACCTTTACTTTCAAAGCGTCATGTCAAGGCTCGTCTACAGTTTGCTCATGATCACTTGGAGGACTCTGAGACAGACTGGTTCAAGGTTCTCTGGTCTGATGAGACCAAGATCGAGATCTTTGGTGCCAACCAAACACGTGACGTTTGGAGACTGGATGGCACTGCATACGACCCCAAGAATACCATCCCTACAGTCAAGCATGGTGGTGGCAGCATCATGCTGTGGGGCTGTTTCTCAGCCAAGGGGCCTTGCCATCTGGTCCGCATCCATGGGAAGATGGATAGCACGGCCTACCTGGAGATTTTGGCCAAGAACCTCCGCTCCTCCATCAAGGATCTTAAGATGGGTCATCATTTCATCTTGCAACAAGACAATGACCCAAAGCACACAGCCAAGAAAACCAAGGCCTGGTTCAAGAGGGAAAAAATCAAGGTGTTGCAGTGGCCTAGTCAGTCTCCTGACCTTAACCCAATTGAAAACTTGTGGAAGGAGCCCAAGATTAAAGTCCACATGAGACACCCAAAGAACCTAGATAACTTGGAGAAGATCTGCATGGAGGAGTGGGCCAAGATAACTCCAGAGACCTGTGCCGGCCTGATCAGGTCTTATAACAGACGATTATTAGCTGTAATTGCAAACAAGGGTTACTCCACAAAATATTAAACCTAGGGGTTGAATAATAATTGACCCACACTTTTATGTTGAAAATTTATTAAACTATGTGGGGGATTTACTGCACGTTCCGTCTTAGGCTGGAACCATTGCAGATACAGGATTAACCTGTCAGACTTCCAGAGCAGGCGATATGAAACCAGTGGCCGTAGCTAGTGCTGGCTCTAGAGGAGATGCAGTGAAAACAGCGACCCTCTTTGACGGAGCCTTTAGAACACTTCACGATGCCACAGGCAAGCGGTCCTGTATGATCCCAATTGTGCTCCCAAAGCGAACAGTGCGGAGCCACTGGGAGCACCGATATGTGCTGGCTTCGGACTGCCCGCTGGAGAGGTGGAGAAGTTACCTTTGACTTTATCCTTGTCTGAGGTTAATCCTGTATCTGCAATGGTTCCAGCCTAAGACGGAACGTGCAGTAAATTAAATCTACGGAAAATCCCGGTCTATTTACTGCAAGAAAAAAACCCTGCTGATACTACACTGTGAACCGGGGATTATCACGCTCAGATTGTTTGGAGGACGTTTTTTCCCCCAGGTCCTGGGGGCAAATATAACATCGCAAGTATTTATCGATTGCAATCTAAGCCTCTAATTCAATCGGGGGCTGGTATGGTATACTTTATTTTATTATACTAATCCAATATACTAATCAAATAGGTTGTATGCCACCGGCCGGGGCATTACAACAGATTATTTAGAACTAGTTTATTGTGAATATTGCTATCACCTCTCAGCAATTCAATTTATTTTATGTGTTCATTGGTTTTAATAATACTCAGTGCATTGTACATTACTAAATATTCTGTCTTGGAACAAGGATAGCATCTTATGGTGTTGAGCACCCTTAATAATAAAAATTATAAAAACCCATCTAGCGCTGGTTTTTTGTGGATTTATAATTAAAATCCCCCACATAGTTTATTATTTCCTGCCAAAGTGAAGGGGTTCCTCTGCCATTAAACCTAAGCTGCAAGAACTAAAAAGGGTTTATTGGTTAAGCGCTGCCAACTGCCTGTAGGCATTTTCAGAAAATTTATTAAAATTTAACTGAGCAACATAACTTGTTGGTTTGTAAGATTTATGCATCTGTTAATAAATCCTGCTCTTGTTTGAGGTTTGCAGGCTCTAACTTATTTGCATCTTTTCAAACCTGCTAAATCTGCAGGGGGTTGAATACTACTTGTAGGCACTGTATGTCCCCCATCCAAGTATATATGTTCCCCTTTCTAGTCCACATCCTGGTGTATATATAACCCCATCCTGGCAAAAATGTCCCCATCTTGGTATATATGTCACCATCCTGGTATATATGTGCCCCTCCTGGTATATACTGCCTCCCTCCTGGTATCTACTGTCCTCATCCTGGGGCTCTTCTAGTGTATACTGTCCCCCTGCTGGGACCCTTCCAGTGTATACTGTCTCCCTGCTTGGCCCCTCCTAGTATATACTGTCCCCTCCTGGTATTTACTGTCTGTATATATGTCTCAATTCTGTCTAATGCAAAAAACAACAACATTTTACTCATCGTCCCTGGCTCCTACATCGCTCTGCATCCTCCGGTGTAGCCAGCTCACAGTTGCCGGCAGCTTTTATCGGTGTTGTTGCTATTGCAACACATGACGCCATTGCCATATGCTGCCCTCAGTCACTGGGGCACACATGAAAGCTGTTGGCTTCTGTTTGGCATGCAGCATGTATCGCAGTACAGGGACCCGATGGGTTTCTGCACCGCAATGTATTTCAGCTGGATTTGCAGCCTGGGACGCACATCCAGCTGAAGCAGGAGCTGCACCCCTGAGCCCAGTCGCGGTTGCGATCCCTATATTTATTTAAACAGGTCACATTTAGTGGAGAATTTATGAAACCTTTGATTATATCATCTGTCATAGGATTTCGTTGTGTAAATACTATAAAGAAGTGTATCAGATCGGCTTTCTCTTCATCCTCTTCCAGCATTTCACCCAGATTATTTTTCCGGAGCCAACAATATAACTTTTGAGTTTTTTAGTGTTAATCTAATTGAATACTGTTTTTTGGATTATTTTTTTACATTTTCATCAAAAACATTCTCTGTTTCAAACTTGTATGAGGTGATTTGTTTATACGTAATTGGAGATGAGCGAACCTCTAGAGGCTCAAGTTCGGCTCGGTTCGTCGAACGAAGGCCGCGTTCGAGATCAGTTCGGCAAGCCGTACGATGAACCTCTCGAACCCCATTGAAAACAATGGGAGGCAATCACAAACACATAAAAATATCAAGAAAACACCCTCAAAGGTGTCCAAAAGGTGACAAACAACTCCCAAGACAACACAAACACATGGGAAAGTGACAAGGACAAATACTCATGCGAAAACTAAACAGCTGGATGAGGAAAAAGAGGCGGAGACACAAATATAGGCATGTCATTCCCTTCTAAAACCATGTAAAACACAGCAAGGAGACTCCAAGCAGAGTCTCCCTTTTTTCCAAATATTGGGCCACACAGACACCACTTCAGTGGCAGCACTTGTCCCCCAGTTGCAAACAGGATGTTTTGATTTGCATCAAGCACATTCAAAAATACGCCAGCCTTAACTCTCCCCAGGATGACACCGGGGTTGGTAGCAAAGTCTTTGCTGAACCAAGACTTGTTCATCTTGGCTCATTTTTAAAAATAACAGCAAGTGGACTACAAGCAGAGTCTCCCTTTTTTCCAAAAATTGGGCCACACAGACATCACTTAAGTTTCATCACTTGTGCCCCAGTTCCAAACTTGACAGGTACATTAGCATCAAGCACATTCCGAATCCACAAGCCTTTACACTTCCCAGGATGACACTGGGGTAGCAAAGTCCTTGTGGACCCATGACTTGTTCATCTTGATGAGCGTTAGTCTGTCCACATTGTCACTGGACAGACACGTGCGCTTATCTGTCAGCACACACCCAGCAGCACTGAAGACACGTTCAGAGGCAACGCTGGCTGCGGGACATGACAAGATCTCCAAGGCGTAAATGGAGAGCTCTGGCCATTTTTCAAGATTTGAAGCCAAAAATGAGCAAGGTACCAGTTGCAAAGTCATGGCATCGATGTTCATTTGGAGATACTACTGTATCATCCTCTCCAGCCGTTGACTATGTGTCAGACTTGTTGTCTCTGGTGGCCTTGCAAAGGATGGTCTAAAAAATTATGAAACGATTCAATAAAATTGCTGTTACCAGCACCAGATACAGTGCTACTGGTACGGGTAGACTGTTGATGACGAGACCATCCCATGTTTGTCAAGTTACAACTGGGAGATTCACTCCGTACACCACGGTTGTTTGGTGGAAAAGCCGAGCTAAGATCGAGTAATAGCTTCTGCTGATACTCCTGCATACGTGTGTCCCTTTCTATGGCTGGAATTATGTCACAAAATTTGGACTTGTACCGGGGATCTAATAGTGTTGCAACCCAGTAGTCATCATTACTTCTAATTTTGACAATCCGAGGGTCATGTTGTAGGTAGAGTTGAGCGCGGTTCGAGGTTCTCCAGTTCGCGGCTCGAGTGATTTTGGGGCTGTTCTAGATCGAACTAGAACTCGAGCTTTTTGCTAAAGCTCGATAGTTCTAGATACGTTCGAGAACGGTTCTAGCAGCAAAAAGACAAGCTAATTACTAGCTGGCTTTCCGCTGTAATAGTGTAAGTCACTCTGTGACTCACACTATTAAGAAATTTCAGCGTATAGTGTGCGGTAACAGCGCATTCAGATCACTGCTGTTTGGATAATGGCGATCGCCATTTTTTTTTTCCTTGTCTTCCTTCCCTAAGCGCGCGCGTGTAGTGGGGCGGGCCAGCATGTCAGCAATCCCAGACACACACAGCTAAATGGACTTTTAGCCAGAGAAGCAACAGCATGTGTGATAGGATGTCCATGTCACATGTCCATGCATTATAAAAACAGACATTTTCCTCCAGCACGCCATTATCTGCCTTCTGCATCTTGGTGTCAGTCACCGCTGGCGTAGCTCCTGTCTCCGATACTGCTGTGTACGCTCTATACACAGCGCTATACAGAATAGGGATAGAAGTTTCTATTAGTCCTTGTAAGGGCTAATACCAGCAGGGTCAGAGCCATAGGTGACAGTCAGGTCCGTGAAAACAGATTTTAACAGCTACACAAGATGACAGCGTCTGTGTAGCTAAGGTCAGGGATTTCCTCGCTGCATTTCCCCATTAGGAGGGATAGAAAGGCAGGCTTCCTTTCCTCTACCCAGACCCACAACCCTGCCACTGTACCCTCCTGCCCTTTGCACACTCAAACTCATTGTTACTAGGCCATTATACTAGCAAACACTGAGGAAACTTAGTGGCATCCTAAAAAGTGGCTGTTGGACTTCCATTAGTGTCCCACTGATGAAAACCTATGTGCAGCACCTCTGCATTGCACACTCAAACTCATTGTTACTAAGCCATTATACTAGCAAACTATGCTGCTACTTTAAGGGCCGTAGTTGCATTGTCAGGGATAATTATTGTTGTTTATTCTGCTGTTAATAAAGCTAAACCACCGCTGCAATCTACACCCCCTCTCAATTTTTACTACCACATTTTAAGTGCACAATCTTGTCGCAATCAAAATGAGTGGCAAAATGACAGATGCTGGTGGAAAGGGAAAGAGGCGTGTTGGAAAAGGGAAAAAAGGGTTTGTCCGTGGGGAAGGTGGCAAAGCTCCATTAACATCTGCTGAAGATAGACCATCTTCCAGCAAAAGTAAGATGTCTACTACTTACCGTGGACAATCCGATGTGCTCCCTTTTTTACGGACATGAACAACTGGAACAAAGGTAGATGATGGCCAAAAAAAGAAAATGCTTGAATGGATCTCAAGTGGTCCAACAAGTGCCCTCTCCTCCACCTCAACTACCGCATCCAAAAAACACCAGTCCTCTGAGTTGTCATCCCAATCACACTTGCTTCCTCACAGCTATGAAGTCTCCATCCGCCCTGCACAGTATGGTGGAACTGAGATGGCTGAGTCTGCAGAGCTGTTCAGTCACACTATAGCCTGGGAATCTGAGGTCTGCTCCCAAGTTACAGTGAGTACAGACCAGGAAATGGTCTGCAGTGATGCCCAGAACTTTTGTGACTCAGATTCAGGCCGTAAAGACCAAGTTTCTGAGCATAATGTTGACCCTTATTCACAAACTGAAACACCTGTTGTAATAGACAATGAGGAACATACTAATGACGATGAGACGCAGATACCAGATTGGGATGACAACTTAAATATTCGGTCAGGGCAAGAAGATGTTCGGTCTGAGGGTGAGGGGAGTAGTGCAAACACAACAATTGATGAGGAAGTTCTAGATCCCACCTACTGTCAACCCACATTCAGGCCCTCGAGGAGGTCAACAGAGACGGTGGAGGAGGATGCAACAAGTGCCCTCTCAGCCACTTCAAGTACCGCATCCAAAAAACACCAGTCCTCTGAGTTGTCATCCCAATCAAACTTGCTTTCTCCCAGCTCTGAAGTCTCCATCAGCCCTGCACAGTATGGTGGAACTGAGATGGCTGAGTCTGCAGAGCTGTTCACTCACACTATAGCCTGGGAATCAGAGGTCTGCTCCAAAGCTACAGTGAGTACAGACCAGGAAATGGTCTGCAGTGATGCCCAGATCCTTTGTGACTCAGATTCAGGCCGTGATGACCAAGTTTCTGAGCATAATGTTGACCCTTTGTCACGAACTGTAACACCTGTGGTTATAGACAATGAAGAACATACTGATGACAATGAGACGCAGATACCAGATTGGGATGACAACTTAAATATTCGGTCAGGGCAAGAAGAGGCTCGGTCTGAGGGTGAGGGGAGTGCAAACACAACAATTGATGAAGAAGTTCTAGATCCCACCTACAGTCAACCCACAGTCAGGCACTCGAGGAGGTCAAAAGAGACGGTGGAGGAGAATGCAACTGATGACGAAGTTACCTTGCGCCTTCCTGGACAGAGTCGGAGTACTGGTAGCACGTCTACAACTGCATCCTCAGCCACCACTGTGCCTCTGAGCACTAGTCGGGGTGGATCAGCCGGCCGCATGCCCTCTAAGCCTTGCCTAGCCTGGTCCTTTTTTGACATAGCAAAATTTCGCCCAAATTATGTGATCTGTAAAATTTGTCGTGATTCTGTTAGTAGAGGGCAAAACCTCAGCAGTTTGACAACTTCTTCCATGAATCGTCAGATGAATAAATATCATATGTCCCAGTGGGAAGCTCACCGTGCTGCAATGCGGCCTAGCGGAGCGAACCATCCACCGCCTGCCCCTTCCAGTGCATCCGCGCGCTCTTCATCTTCTAGGACTGTGGAGACAGCTGTCACACCTGGTTTTCCACGCACAACTTCCACCACTGTAACCGCAACAGGCAGTTTGCTTGGTAGGTCGTCAGTTGGTTTGGAAGGGGAAACAAGTGCGTGTGTACAGCTCTCTCAGACATCGATAGCACCAACATTGGATGGAGGCAACATCATGTCTACGCCTGCACTTTCCTCACAAACCTGCATTTTTCCAGGGACACCCTACTCAACACCATCTACACACAGCAGCCAGATCTCTGTCCCCCAGATGTGGACAAATAAAAGGCCATTTCCTGCGACCCATGACAAAGCTAAGAGGCTGACTTTATCCCTCTGTAAGCTCTTGGCTGCCGAAATGCTGCCTTTCCGCCTGGTGGACACACAGGATTTTACTTGGACCAGTAAGCATGGACAGGGACATTACATGTCACTGACTGGGCACTGGGTAACTATGGTGATAGATGGTGAAGGGTCTGCTGCACAAGTCTTTCCGTCCCCACGACTTGTGTGTCAATCCTCTGTCTGTCCAAGTTTCGCCACTGCTTCTGCCTCCTCCACCTCATCTGGGTCCTCCACCTCCGCCCCAAGCCTGCCTGGTCAGGCCACCAGCGTTCTCACTGCGCAGAAGGAATCACGCACCCCTCATTACTATGCTGGCAGCAGAGCGCAATGGCATCAGGCGGTCTTTAGCTTGACATGTCTTGGAAATAGGAGTCACACAGTGGATGAGTTGTGGGCAGCTATGGAGACTGAGTTTAATAAATGGTTGTCTCCACTCAACCTGCAGCCTGGTAAGGTCGTGTGCGACAATGCTGCAAACCTGGGTGCGGCCCTTCGCCTGGGCAAGGTGACACACGTGCCTTGTATGGCTCACATGTTCAACCTTGTTGTCCAGCAATTTTTAACACACTATCCCCACCTAGATGGCCTTCTGAACAGGGCACGAAAACTGTAAGCTCACTTCCGCCGTTCAACCACCGCTGCTGACCGACTTGCATCGCTCCAGAAGTCCTTCGGCCTGCCGGTTCATCGCCTGAAATGCGATGTAGCGACACGCTGGAATTCGACTCTCCACATGTTACAGCGACTGTGGCAGCACCGCCGAGCCCTGGTGCAATACGTCATGACGTATAGCCTGGGCCAACGAGATGCAGAGGTGGGCAAGATCACCCTGTTGGAGTGGTCTCAGATCAAGGACCTATGCACCCTTCTGCACAGTTTCAACATGGCGACGAATATGTTTAGCGCTGACAATGCCATTATCAGCATGACAATTCCAGTCATTTACATGCTGAAGCACACGCTAAACACTATTCGGAGTCAGGGGGTGGGACAACAGGAAGGGGAGGAACTACAGGAGGATTCATATGCGCAAGACACAACAACATCACCAAGGTCCAGACGTTCATCATCACCAACGCGGCAGGCATGGGACCATGAGGGACAGAGATCAACAAGGGCGCATGGTAGCAGGCGAAAATGTTCAGGAAGGTGCAGGAGAACATGAAGAAATGGAGGACGAACTGTTCATGGACATGGAAGACTCAGCGGATGAGGGATACCTTGGTCAAATTTCAGTTGAAAGAGGTTGGGGGGAGATGTCAGAGGAAAAAAGAACGGTTAGCACCTCTATGCCACAAACACAGCGTTAACTTGGTCCGCATGGCTGCGCAAGACACATGAGTGCCTTCTTGCTGCACTACCTCCAACATGACCCTCGTATTGTCAAAATTAGAAGTGATGATGACTACTGGCTTGCCACACTATTAGATCCCCGGTACAAGTCCAAATTTTGTGACATAATTCCAGCCATAGAAAGGGACGCACGTATGCAGGAGTATCAGCAGAAGCTGTTACTCGATCTTAGCTCGGCTTTTCCACCAAACAACCGTGCAGGTGCAGGGAGTGAATCTCCCAGTTGTAACTTGACAAACATGGGACGGTCTCGTCATCTTCAACAGTCTACCCGTACCAGTAGGACTGTATCTGGTGCTGGTAACAGCAATTTTATGGAATCTTTTCATAATTTTTTAGACCCTCCTTTGCAAGGCTACCAGAGACAACAAGTCTGACACATAGTCAACGGCTGGAGAGGATGATACAGGAGTATCTCCAAATGAACATCGATGCCATTACTTTGCAAATGGAGCCTTGCTCATTTTGGGCTTCAAATCTTGAAAAATGGCCAGAGCTCTCCACTTACACCTTGGAGATTTTGTCGTATCCAGCTGCCAGCGTTGTCTCTGAACGTGTCTTCAGTGCTGCTGGGTGTGTGCTGACAGATAAGCGCACGCGTCTGTCCAGTGACAATGTGGACAGACTAACGTTCATCAAAATGAACAAGTCATGGATCCACAAGGAATTTACTACCTCTGTGTCATCCTGGGGAGAGTAAATGCTTGTGGATTTGGAATGTGCTTGATGCAAATCTAGCTGTGAAGTGTACAACTAGGGCACAAGTGCTGCTACTGATGGGGTGTCTGTGTGGCCCAATTTTTGGAAAAAAGGAGACTCCGCTTGGAGTAACCATTGCTTACATTGTTTTTAAAAATGATCCAAGATGCACAGAGCTGGGATCAGGAAAGACTTTGCTACCTACCCCGGTGTCATCCTGGGGACGGTTAAGTATGGCATATTGTTTAATGTGCTTGATGCAAATCTACCTGTGAAGTGTACAACTGGGGCACAAATGCTGCCACTGAAGGGGTGGGTGTGTGAGTGGCCCAATTTTTAGAAAAAAGGGAGACTCCGCTTGGGGTCACCTTGCGGTGTTTTACATGATTTTAGAAGGGCGTGCCATGCCTATATCTGTGTCTCCTCCTCTTTTTCCTTGTCCAGCTCTTTTGTTTTCGCATAAGTATATGTCCTTTTCACTTTCCCATGTGATTGTGTTGTGTTGTGAGTTGTTTGTCACCTTTTGGACACCTTTGAGGGTGTTTTCTAGGTGTTTTTATGTTTGTGATTGCCTGCCATTGTTTCCTATGCGGTTCGAGTTCGGTTCGTTGAAGGTTCGCCGAACCGAACTCGGACGAGACTTCTGTTTGGCGAACCGAACTCGAGCCAAACCGGTTCGCTCATCTCTAGTTGTAGGTAGTGCAGCAAGAAGGCGCTCATGTGTCTTGTGCATCCATGCGGACCAAGTCCTCGCTATGCTTGTGGCATAAAGGTGCTAACCGTGCTTTCTTCCTCTGACATCTCCCCCTAACCTCGTTCAACTGAAATTTGACCAAGGTCTCCCTCATCTGCTGAGTCTTCCATGTTCATCGAGAGTTCGTCCTCCATTTCTTCATGTTCTCCTGCACCTTCCTCAACATTTTGGCTGCTACCATGCGCCCTTGTTAATCCCTCTCCCCCACTATCCCATGCCTGCCGCCTTGGTGATGATGAACGTCTGGACCTTGGTGATGTTGTTATCACTTTCGCATATGAATCCTACTGTACTTCCTCCCCTTCTTCTTGTCCCACCCCCTGACTAAAAATAGTATTTAGCGTGTGCTCCAGCATGAAAATGACTGGAATTGTCATGCTGATAATGGCATTGTCAGCGCTAATCATATTCGTCACCATGTCGAAACTGTGCAGAAGGGTGCATAGGTCCTTGATCTGAGACCACTCCATCACCGTGATCTGCCCTATCTCTGCATCTCGTTGGCCCAGGCTATACGCCATAACGTATTGCACCAGGGCTTGGCGGTGCTGCCCCAGTTGCTGTAACATGTGGAGAGTCGAATCCAGCGTGTCGCCACATCGCATTACAGGCAATGAACCGGCAGGCCGAATGACTTCTGGAGCGATGCAAGTCGGGCAGCTGCGGCAGTTACATGGCGGTATTGACCAGAGAGTGACCGTGCATTGTGCAGAAGCCCATCTAGGCCGGGATAGTGGGTTAAAAATTGCTGGACAACAAGGTTTAACATGTGAGCCATACAAGGCACTTGTGTCACCTTGCCCCGGCGAAGGGCCGCACCCAGGTTTTCAGCATTGTCGCACACGGCCTTCCCTGGCTGCAGGTTGAGTGGAGACAACCATTTACGAAACTCGGACCGCAGAGCTGACCACAACTCATCTGCTGTGTGACTCTTATTTTCAAGACATTTCATGCTAAAGACCGCCTGATGCCATTGAGCTCTGCTGCCAGCATAGTAAGGAGGTGTGCAGGATTCCTTGTGCGCAGTTGCAACGTGGGTGGCCTGACCAGGCAGGCTTGGGGCGGAGGTGGAGGACCCAGACGAGGTTGAGGAGGCAGAAGCAGTGGAGGAACTTCGACATACAGAGGATTGACGCACAAGTCGTGGGGACAGCAAGACTTGTTTAGCAGACCCTTCTCCATCTATCACCATAGTTACCCAGTGCGCAGTCAGCAACATGTAACGCCTCTGTCCATGCATACTGGTGAAATTCACGCGGTCACACACAGAGTTTCTCAAGGAAGTGGTGATGTAGCGCAGGCACACCTTTCCTGGAGAAGTAGTGGCGACTGGGCATCTGGTACTGGGGCACTGTGACTGACATAAGGTTTCGAAAATCTTCTGTGTCCACTAGGCGGAAAGGCAGCATTTCAGTAGCCAAGAGCTTACAGAAAGATAAAGTCAACCTCTTAGCTTTGTCATTGCTCAGAGGAAATGGCCTTTTATTTTTCTACGTCTGAGGGACCGAGATCTGGCTGCTGTGTGGAGACTGTGGTGACAAGGGTGTTGCTGCAAAACTGAAGGTCTGTGAGGAAAGTGCAGGCGGAGACATGATGTTGCCTTCATCCAACGTTGGTGCTCTCGATGTCTGAGAGAGCTGTACACCAGCACTTGTTTCCCCTTCCAAACCAACTGACGACCTACCAAGCAAACTTCCTGTTGTGGTTAAAGTGATGGAAGGTCTGCGTGGAAGAACAGGTCTGACAGCTGTCCCCACAGTCATAGAAGATGAAGAGCGTGTGGATGTACTGGAAGGGGCAGGCAGTGGTTGGTCCGCTCCGCTAGGCCGCATTGCAGCACAGTGAGCTTCCCACTGAGACTTATGCTTGTTATTCATGTGACGATTCATGGAAGAAGTTGTCAAACTGGTGAGGTTTTGGCCTCTACTTATAGATTGCTGACAAATTTTACAGATCACATGATTTGGGAGATACTTTGCAAGGTCAAAAAAAAGACCAGGCTAAGCAAGGCTTAGAGGAGATGCGACCTGCAGAGCCACCCCGACTTGTGCTCAGAGGCAGAGTGGTGGCTGAGGATGCACTTGTTGACGTGCTTCCAGTACGTCTACTCTGTCCAGGAAGGCGCAAGGTTACTTTGTCATCAGTTGCATCCTCCTCCACTGCCTCTGGCCACCTCCTCGAGTGCCCAACTGAGGGTTGACAGTATGTGGGATCTAGAACTTCATCATCGAGCATTGTGTTTGCACTCTCCTCGCACTCAGACCTAACCTCTTCCTGCCCTGACTGAATAGTTAAGTTGTCATCCCAATCTGGTATCTGCGTCTCATCGTCATCAGTATGTTCCTCATTGTCTCCACCAACAGGTGTTACAGTTTGGGAATGAGGGTCTACATTATGCTCAGAAACTTGGTCATCAGGGCCTGAATCTGACTCACAAAGCTTCTGGGCATCACTGCAGACCATTTCCTGGTCTGTAGTCACTGTAGCTTGGGAACAGACCTCTGATTCCCAGCCTATAGTGTGACTAAACAGCTCTGCAGACTCAGCCATCTCTGTTACACCATGCTCTGCTGGGAAGGTGGAGACTTGAAAGCTGGGAGAAAGCAAGTGCGATTGGGATGACAACTCAGAGGAATGTTGTTTTTTGGATTTTGAAGTTGAGCTGGAGAAGAGGCCACTTGTTGTAGCACTTGAGATCCATGCAAGCATGTGTTTTTTTTGTGCATCATCTACGTTTGTTCCAGTTGTTTGGTTCCGTAAAAAAGGGAGCACATCGGACTTAAAATGTGGTAGCAAAAATTGAGAGGTGGTGTAGATTGCAGAGGTGGTCTAGCTTTATTGACAGCTGAAGAACCAACACTTACTATCCCTGACAATGCAACTATGGCCCTAAAACTGGCAGCACTGTTTGCTATAAAAATAGCGTAGCAAAAATGTGCAGGAGGGTAGAAGGCAGAGGTGGTGGAACTTGCTTGGCACCAATGGGACACTAATTTAGTATAGCAGACACTTTTTGGATGCCACTTAGGGTGGATTTACATGCTACTATTACGCTACAGCGATCTCGTTGGGGTCACAGAATTTGTGACGCACATCCGGCCGCTGTAGCGATCTCGTTGTGTGACTCCTATAAGCGATTTTGAATCGTCCCAAAATCTTATCGTTGCTGATATTTGGGCGATGTAGTTCGTCATTCCTGCGGCAGCACACATCGCTACGTGTGACCCTGCAGGAAAGAGGAACCTCACCTTACCTGCCGCCGGCCGCAATGAGGAAAGAAGGAGGTGGGCGGGATGTTCGTCCCGCTCATCTCCACCCCTTCGCTTTGATTGGGCGTCCGCTGTGTGACGTCGCTGTGACGCCGAACAGACCACCCCCTTAGAAAGGAGGCAGTATGCCGGTCACAGCGACGTCGCTAGGCTGGTAAGTACGTGTGATGGGGGTGCGCGATTTTGTGCGCGACGGGCAGCGATATGCCCGCGTCGCACAAACGATGGGGGCTGGTCGCACGCTAGCGATATTGATTCCGATATCGCAGCGTGTAAAGCCCGCTTAAGTTTCAGCACTGTTTGCTATAAAAATAGCGTAGCAAAAATGTGCAGGAAGGTAGAATGCAGAGGTTTTGGAACTTGCTTGGCACCAGTGGGACACTAATTTACTATAGCAGACACTTTGTGGATGCCACTAAATTTCAGCACTGTTTGCTATAATAATAGTGTGGCAAAAGTGGGTAGGTGGGTACAATGCCTGGGTTCTGTGGGTACCA
The DNA here is from genome assembly GCF_048569485.1 of Anomaloglossus baeobatrachus. Classification (NCBI taxonomy): domain Eukaryota; kingdom Metazoa; phylum Chordata; class Amphibia; order Anura; family Aromobatidae; genus Anomaloglossus; species Anomaloglossus baeobatrachus. Next base: position 696,787,249 of record NC_134356.1, read on the forward strand.
GGACAGGAAAGGAAGTCTCACTTTCTATCCCTCCTAATGATGAAATGCAGCAAGGAATTCCCTGAGCTGAGGTACACAGACGCTGTTATCTAAAGCTGTATACAGCGTTTGCACGGACCTGCTGAGCAGCTATGGCTCTGAGCGCCTGGAAATCAGGGCTGAAATCAACAGCAGTCTCTAATCTCTACAGCACTATGTCTATAATGCACACAGCAGGAGCGGCGGCAGCAGCAGCATGAGCGGTAACTGTCACCCACACGCAGAAGGCAGATAATGGCAGCGTGAGGGAAAATGGCCGTATTTATAAGGCAAGGACATGTGACATTCACAGCCTATGACACATGCCCTTGCTTGTCTGGCAAAAAGTCCTCTTAGCCGTGTGTGTGTGTGTCTGTGATTTGCTGACATCCTGGCCCGCCCAACTGCACACGCGCTTAGGAAAAAAAAAAAAAAAAAGCTGATCGGCATTCTCTCTGCACCACAGATCTAAACCACGTCCCCTCCGCACACTATACGCTGAAATTTGATAATAGCGTGAATCACAGTGACTAGTAACTAGCTAGGCTTTTTGGTGATCGAACTGTTCTCGAACGTAACTCGAGCTACCGAGTATTTAGCAAAAAGCTCGCGTTCGAGTTCGATCTCGAGCACCCCCCCAAAATCACTCGAACATGAAATTGGCGAACCTCGAACATCGCTCATCTCTGTACGTAATATATATTTTTTATTAATAATGATTTAATGTATCAGCACTAACTTCTTGCTTTAATTCCGTCTACACTTTCTTTTTTTCATTTATTGTGTTCCTTACAGCTCTATTAATCCCTTCACCACCGGGCGATTTTTCCATTTTTCCTCCCCTTTTTCCAAAAGCCATAACTTTTTTATTTTTCTGTTAATGTAGCCACGTGAGGGCTTATTCTTTGTGGGATGAGTTCTGCTTTTGAATGACATCTTTCATTTTCCAACACATTGTACTGGAAAATGAGGAAAAAAAAATTCCAAGTGCAGTGGAATTGCAAAAAAAGTGCAATTTCACAATTGTGTTTTTTTCCATGTTCACTATTTGAAAAAACTGATCTGGCATTAAGATTCTCCAGGTCAGTATGAGTTCATTAATACCAAACATGTATAGTTTTACTGTTATCTAGTTGAAAGTTAGGTCAATATCTTTTGCTTTTCATTTGTGAAAATATCAGAAATTTGGTGAAAATTTTTTAAATTTTGCAATTTTCAAATTTTGAATTTTGATGCCTTTAAACCTTAAAGTTCTGTCACACTAAATAGTTATTACAAACCATTCCCACATGTCTACTTTACATCAGCGCAATTATTTAAACTTAGTGTTTTGTTAGGAAGTTAGAACGGTTCAAATTTTATCATTTTCTTCTCATTTTCACAACAAAATTTACAAAACCATTTTTTTAGGAACCACATCATATTTGAATTGACTTTGCGAGGCCGAGGTGACAGAAAATACCCCAAAGTGACACTATTAGAAAAATGCACCGATAAAACTGCTCAAAACCACACCCAAGAAGCTTATTAACCCTTAGGTTCTTCACAGGAACTAAAGCAATGTGGAAGAAAAAAATGAAAATTTTACTTTTTCCCACAAAAAAGTTACTTTAGCCATAAAATTTTACATTTTCACACAGGTAAAAGGAGAAAACGCACCATACAATTTATTTACCAATTTTTCCTGAGTATGCTGATACCTCACAAGTGGGGTAAATCTACTTGCTGGACGCATGGCAGGGCTCGGAAGGGAAGGAGCAGTATTTCAATTTTTGAACTCAAAATTAGCTGGAATCATTAGTGGACACCATGTTGTGTTTAGAGACCCCCTGAGATGCCTAAACAGTAGAGCTCCCCGGCAAGTCCTTGAAACCCAGGAGCTTCATGGATTTTTTAACGTTGAGCCATGAAAATGAGAAAAATAATTTTTTCCACAAAAATATTTTGACACCAAAGGTTTCATTTTCACAAGGGTCACAGGACACAATGGACCAAACAAATTGTTGTGCAGTTTCTCCTGAGTACACCATATGTGGTCCAAAGCTACTTTTGAGGCACAAAGCTGAATAGAAGGAGCACCATATTTGAGATCAGATTTAGTTAAAATGGTGTGCTGGTGTCATGTCATATTGGCAACGCCCCTGAGATGCCTAAACAGTGGAGCTCTCCCATAAGTGACTCCATTTTGGAAACTAGGCCCCTCACAGAATGTATCTAAATATTTTGTGAGCACCTTGAACTTTCCTTGAGTCCCAGGGGCTTCACAAAATTTTATAACGTTGAACCGAGAAAATATAAAAATACATTTTTAACCTCAAAAATGTTGTTTAAACCCCATTTTTTTCAAATTCACTAGAGTAACAGGAGATAATGAACTTTGCAATTTGTTGTGCAATTTCTCCTGAGTACGACAGTACCCCACATGCGGTTGAAAACCGCTGATTAAAGGCAGATTAAACTTTGCAAAGGACGTATGAATCAAGCCGCATAAAAGGTTATCCTGGAAGAACAGCTGCTTCCTTCTGCTTAGGCAATGTTCCCCAACTCTGAGGACTGTTTTTTCCAGCAGGACAATGCACCATGCCACACAGCTAGGTCAATCAATGTGTGGATGAAGGACCACCACATCAAAATCCTGTCATTACCAGTCCAATCTCCAGACCTGAACCCCATTGAAAACCTCTGGAATGTAATCAAGCAGAAGATGGATAGTCACAAGCCATCAAACAAAGAAGAATTGCTTACATTTCTGCACCAGGAGTGGCATAAGGTCATCCAAAAGCAGTGTGAAGACTGGTGGAAAGCAGCCAAGATGCATGAAAGCAGGGATTAATAATCCTGGTTATTCCACAAAATATTGATTTCTGAATCTTCATAGTATCATAGTTTTTTTTTTTTTTAAGGTTGAAGGGAGACTCTAAGTCCATCTAGTTCAACCCGTAGCCTAACATGTTGATCCAGATGAAGGCAAAAAAAACCCCAATGTGGCAAACAAGTTCCAATGGGGAAAAAATGTCCTTCCTGACTCCACATCCGGCAATCAGACTAGTTCCCTGGATCAATACCCTGTCATAAAATCTAATATACATAACTGGTAATATTACATTTTTCAAGAAAGGCGTCCAGGCTCTGCTTAAATGTTAGTAGTGAATCACTCATTACAACATCACGCGGCAGAGAGTTCCATAGTCTCACTGCTCGTACAGTAAAGAATCCTCGTCTGTGATTATGATTAAACCTTCTTTCCTCAAGACGTAGCGGATGCCCCCGTGTTCCAGTCGCAGGCCTAGGTGTAAAAAGATCTTTGGAAAGGTCTCTGTACTGTCCCCTCATATATTTATACATTGTGATTAGATCCCCCCTAAGCCTTCGTTTTTCCAAACTAAATAACCCCAAGTTTAATAACCTGTCTTGGTATTGCAGCCCACCCATTCCTCTAATAATCTTGGTGGTCTTCTCTGCACCCTCTCCAGTTCAGCTATGTCCTTCTTATATATCGGTGACCAGAATTGTACACAGTATATAAGTGCGGTCGCACTAGTGACTTGTACAGAGGTAGAACTATATTTTTTTCATGAACACTTATACCTCTTTTAATACATCCCATTATTTTATTAGCCCTGGCAGCAGCTGCCTGACACTGTCCACTAAAGTGAAGTTTACCATCCACCCATACACCCAAGTCTTTTTCTGTGTCTGTTTTACCCAGTGTTCTACAATTAAGTACATAATCATAAATGTCATTTCCTCTACCCAAGTGCATGACCTTACATTTATCTACATTAAACTTCAATTGCCACTTCTCAGCCCAATCCTCCAATTTACATAAATCTCCCTGTAATATAAAATTATCCTCCTCTGTATTGATTACCCTGCAGAGTTTAGTATCATCTGCAAATATTGAAATTCTACTCCGCATGCCCCCAACAAGGTCATTTATAAATATGTTGAAAAGAAGCGGGCCCAATACTGACCCCTGTGGTACCCCACTATGAACTGAGACCCAGTCCGAGTACGTACCATTAATAACCACCCTTTGTTTCCTATCACTGAGCCAGTTTTTAACCCAGTTACACATATTTTCCCCTATCCCCATTATTCTCATTTTATGTACCAACCTTTTGTGTGGCACCGTATCAAAAGCTTTTGAAAAGTCCATATACACAACATCCACTGCATTTCCCTGGTCCAGGCTTGAACTTACCTCTTCATAGAAGCCGATCAAATTAGTTTGACAGGATCGATCCCTTATAAACCCATGTTGATACTCTGTCATAAGGTTATTTTTCTTGAGATACTCCAGTATAGCATCTCTCAAGAAACCCTCAAGGATTTTACCAACCGTAGAGGTTAAACTTACAGGCCTATAATTTCCCGGCTCAGTTTTTGTCCCCTTTTTGAATATTGGCACCACATTTGCTATGCGCCAGTCCTGCGGTACCGACCCTGTTATTAAGGAATCTGAGAAGATTAAAAATAATGGTCTATCTATCACAGAACTCAATTCCTGTAGTACTCTGGGGTGTAGCCATCCGGGCCCGGAGATTTGTCAACCTTAGTGATTTCGAGGCGGCGGCGTACTTCCTGCTGGGTTAAGTAGGTAATATACAAGGGTGAATTTATGGCACCACTGGTCATGTCATCTGCCATGGCATTTTCTTGTATAAAAACCGTAGAAAAAAAGTCATTCAGCAGGTTGGCTTTACCCTCATCCCCTTCCACCATTTCACCAAGACTATTTTTAAGGGGGCCAACACTATCGCTTTTCAGTTTTTTACTGTTTATGTAGTTAAAGAATATTTTAGGATTATTTTTACTTTCTCTCGCAATGAGTCTCTCTGTCTCAAACTTAGCTAACTTAATTTGCTTTTTACATATTTTATTTAATTTTCTATAATTATATAATGCCTCATCACTACCTACCCTCTTTAATTCTTTTAAGGCTTTCTGTTTTTCTTTTATTGCTTCCCTTACAGCTCTATTTAGCCATAGGGGTTTCCTCCTATTTCTAGCATGTTTGTTCCCATAGGGTATATTTTCTGCACAAGCCCTATTCAGGATGCTTATAAAAGTCTCCCATTTGCTTTGTGTACTTTTATTACTTAGTACATCATCCCAGTTTATTGCACTAAGATCATCTCTCAACCGTTTAAAATTTGCTTTCCTGAAGTTTAGTGTCCTTGTAGCCCCTCTACTAGACATCTTACTAAAGAATACATGAAAACTTATTATTTTGTGATCACTATTCCCCAAGTAACCCCCAACTTGTATATTTGATATGCGGTCTGGCCTATTGGTTAGTACAAGGTCTAGTAGTGCTCCCCCTCTTGTGGGGTCCTGTACCATTTGTGAAAGGTAATTATCTTTCATTGTTATCAAAAATCTATTTCCTTTGCTGGAACTGCAAGTTTCTGTTCCCCAATTTATATCAGGATAGTTAAATTCCCCCATAATAATTACCTCTCCGAGACTCGCTGCTTTATGAATTTGCTTTATGAGGAGATTCTCTACCTCTTCCATAATATTCGGCGTCTTATAACACACTCCTATCAGTATTTTATTATTCATTCTCCCCCCCCTTATCTCCACCCATAGGGACTCTACATTCTCAGTACCCTCACATATGTTGTCACGCAGGATGGGTTTTAAGGATGATGTTACATATAGACACACACCTCCCCCTCGCTTATTTGTACGGTCATTCCTGAATAGGCTATAACCCTGTAAATTAACAGCCCAGTCATAGCTCTCATCCAGCCATGTCTCTGATATCCCCACTATATCATCATTTTCTTCCAACAATATTAATTCTAATTCCTCCACCTTATTTGTGAGGCTTCGGGCATTAGTGTACATGCACGTTACGTATGACTCTGTACCTGTATTCCTGCTTACTGTATTAACTGTCCTAACCCTTCCCCCCGTACCACCCACAATTTCATTACTTGTGCCCTGGTCACTATCTGCACTACATTCCCCTTCTATAAAGTGAATACCCTCGCCCCCCATTCCTAGTTTAAACACTCCTCCAACCTTCTAGCCATTTTCTGCCCCAGCAGAGCTGCACCTTCCCCATTAAGATGCAGCCCATCCCTAGCATAGAATCTGTAGCCAACTGAAAAGTCGGCCCAATTCTCCAGGAACCCAAAACCCTCTTTCCTACACCAATTCCTGAGCCACCTGTTAACCTCCCTGATCTCTATTTGCCTCTCTGGTGTGGCTCGTGGCACAGGTAGTATTTCCGAAAATACCACCTTTGAGGTCCATGCTTTAAGCTTACAACCTAATTCCCTGAAATCATCTTTAAGGACCTTCCACCTACCTCTAACTTTGTCATTTGTGCCAATGTGTACAATGACCGCTGGGTCCTCCCCAGCCCCTCCCAGTAATCTGTCAACCCGATCAGCGATGTGCCGAACTCGAGCGCCAGGAAGACAACACACTGTTCGGCGATCCCTGTCTTTGTGACAGATTGCCCTATCTGTCCCCCTAATAATTGAGTCCCCCACTACCAGTACCTGTCTTGCCTGCCTTGCACTCCTATTCCCCCCCTTACTGGAGAAGACACTCCTCTGGCGTTCAGAGGTCATGCCTTGCTGCAGCAATGCTACCCCTGTAATGACATCCCCCTCATCTGCCAAGTTTGCAAACCTATTGGGGTGTGTCAGTTCAGGACTAGCCTTCCTAGCACTTTTCCCTTTACCCCCCTTTCTAACTGTCACCCAGCTACCTACCTCACCGTCCTGCCGCTCCCTACTACGATCCTCCCCCACATCTGACCCAGCAAGCTGCTGCTCAGTGAGCAGCACACTCCTTTCCATATTGCTAATGCATCTCAGAGTTGCCAGCTGCTCATTTAGATCCAGTATCTGGGCTTCCAAATGTGCAACTTGCGCACATCTCGAACAACAGTATGCACCCTCGAACAACAGTATGCACCCTCCAACGGCTTTTCAAGGACTGCATACATGAGACAAGATGTACACTGGATCGCATTAGCAATAGTGGAGCACATTTTCTAATGGGGATAGCACTAAACAAATGTTAAGTAATTAAACAACTAAATACAAACAATTCTACTCACACTTACTTTTGCTCACACTTTGCTCACTCACGCTCACAATGAAGAAGACAGGCTAAAATTCAGAAGTCTTCCTTCCGGCTGTAACGGCCAAAACCCGGTTCTCCTTGAGCTCGCGGTGACTCTTCACTTATCCCAGAAGGCACTGGGATATGCAAATTATCCTCGCAAGACTCCTTCCCTGGCTTTCCTGAGTTGAAACATTATTAAATTGTTGTGTGTACATGATCTGGAACTTGTTTTCTTTGCATTATTTGAGGTGTGAAAGCAATGTGCATTGTGCTGTTATTTTCACCATTTCTCATTTTAAGAAAATAAATGCAAAATGTATTGCTTGGAAATTCGGAGATGTCATCAGTAGCTTATAGAATAAAGAACAATTTACATATATGTATATATATATATATATATATATATATATATATATATATATATATATATATATATGCATATTACCCCCCATACACACTACCTCTCTATATAATATACCCCCACACACTGCTCCTTTGTATAACACCCCAACACATACACTGCTCCTTTGAATAATATCCCCCACACACTGCTGCTCTGTATAAAATCCCCCCAAACATTGCTCCTCTGTATAATATCCCCCCACACACACTGCACACACACTACTCCTCTGTATATCCCCAACACATACACTGCTCCTCTGTGTATTATTCCTCACATACACTGCTTCTCTGTATAATATCCTTCACACACACTGCTCCTCTGTATATCTCCCCGACAAACACACATACACTGATCCTTTCTATAATATCCCCCCACACACTGCTCCTTTGTATAATATACCCCTACACACACTGACCCTCTGTATAATATCTCCCATACACACTGCCCTTCTGTATAATATCCCCCCTTACACACTGCTCCTATGTATAATATCCCCCCACACACTGCTCCTCTGTATATCCCAACATATACACTGCTCCTCCTCCCCGCACACTATTTCCGCTCAGCCACGCCCCCCGCACACTATTTCCGCTCAGCCACGCCCCCCGCACACTATGCCCGCTCGGCCACCCCCCCCGCACACATTGGCACCTATACACCTCCTCCCAGGACTCCTCTCCCCAGGACTATTTCTCCTATTAGACTCCTCCCCTCAGGACTACTCCTTCTATTAGACTCCTCCCCCAGGACGACTCCTACTTCAAGACTCCTCCCCCTCCAGGACTGCTCCTATTAGATTCCTCTCCCCCAGGACTACTTCTCCTATTAGACTCCTCTCTCCCCAGGATTACTCTTCCTATTAGACTCCTCTCCCCCCAGGACTATTCCTCCTATTAGACTCCTTCCCCCCAGGACTACTCCTCCTATTATACTGCTCTCCCCTAGGACTACTCCTCCTATTATACTGCTCTCCCCCCAGGACTACTCCTATTATTAGACTCCTCTCCCCCAGGACTATTCCTCCTATTAGACTCCTCCCCCAGGACTACTCCTCTTATTAGACTCCTCCCCCAGGACTACTCCTCCTATTAGACTCTTCTCCCCCCAGGACTACTCCTCCTATTAGACTCCTCCCCCCTATATATCCTTTCCTTGGCTCTGTCTCCTTCCTGGTATATATGTTGGCCTCCTGGTATACAGTACAGACTAAAAGTTTGGACATACCTTCCCGTTCAAAGAGTTTTTTTATTTTCATGACTGAAAATTGTAGATTCACATTGAAGGCATCAAAACTATGAATGAACACATGTGGAATGAAATACTTAACAAAAAGTGTGAAACAACTGAAAATATGTCTTATATTCTAGGTCCTTCAAAGTAGCCACCTTTTGCTTTGATTACTGCTTTGCACACTCTTGGCATTCTCTTGATTTGCTTCAGGAGGTAGTCACCGAAAATGGTTTTCACTTCACAGGTGTGCCCTGTCAGGCGTAAGTGGGATTTCTTGCCTTATAAATTGGGTTGGGACCATTAGTTGTGATGTGCAAAACAAAAAAGCAGCTAAGTAAAGAAAAATGATTGGCCATCATTACTTTAAGAGATGAATGTAAGTCAGTTCAAAAAATTGGGAAAACTTTGAAAGTGTCCCCAAGTGCAGTGGCAAAAACCATCAAACGCTACAAGGAAACTGGCTCACATGAGGACCGCCACAGGAAAGGAAGACCAAGAGCCACCTCTGCTGCGGAGGATAAGTTTATCCAAGTCACCAGCCTCAGAAATCGCAGGTTAACAGCAGCTCAGATTAGAGACCAGGTCAAAGGCACACAAAGTTCTTGCAGCAGACACATCTCTAGAACAACTGTTAAGAGGAGACTTTGTGCAGCAGGCCTTCATAGTAAAATAGCTGCTAGGAAACCACAGCTAAGGACAGGCAACAAGCAGAAGAGACTTTTTTGGGCTAAAGAACACAAGGAATGGACATTAGACCAGTGGAAATCTGTGCTGTCTGATGAGTCCAAATTTAAGATCTTTGGATCCAGCCACCGTGTCTTTGTGAGACGCAGAAAAGGTGAACGGATGGACTTTACATGGCTGGCTCCCACCGTGAAGCATGGAGGAGGAGGTGTGATGGTGTGGGGATGATTTGCTGGTGACACTGTTGGGGATTTATTCAAAATTGAAGGCATACAGAACCAGCATGGCTACCACAGCATCTTGCAGCAGCATGCTATTCCATCTGGTTTGCGTTTAGTTTTACTATAATTTATTTTTCAACAGGACAATGACCCCAAACAGGCCTCCAGGCTGTGTAAGGGCTATTTGACTAAGAAGGAGAGTGATGGGGTGCTACGCCAGATGACCTGGCCTCCACAGTCACCAGACCTGAACCCAATCGAGATGGTTTGGGGTGAGCTGGACCACAGAGTGAAGACAAAAGGGCCAACAAGTGCTAAGCATCTCTGGGAACTCCTTCAAGATTGTTGGAAAACCATTTCCGGTGACTACCGCTTGAAGCTCATCAAGAGAATGCCAAGAGTGTGCAAAGCAGTAATCAAAGCAAAAGGTGGCTACTTTGAAGAACTTAGAATATAAGACATATTTTCAGTTGTTTCACGCTTTTTTGTTAAGTATTTCATTCCACATGTGTTAATTCACAGTTGTGATACCTTTAATGGGAACCTACAATTTCCAGAGTCATGAAAATAAAGAAAACTCTTTGAATGGAAAGGTGTGTCCAAACTTTTGGTCTGTACTGTATATGTACCAATCCTGGGCCTCTCCTGTTATATATGTCCCCATCCAGATGTATTTGTCCCCATCCTGATATATATATATCCCCTCCTGTGCTCTGTCCCATTCCTGGTATATATGTCATCCTCCTGCTATATATGACCACTTCCTGGCATATTTGTAGCAGAAAGCCCAAAACATTTTACTCACCTTCCTCGGTTCCCACGTTGCATGGCGTCCTCTCTGAGTGGTGAAGCATTAAAGCTGGATTGTGCACCATCCATGTATCCAGCTGAAGCAAGGCAGGGGCTTGAGTTAGCGGGAGGTTGGAGACAGCGCGCCAACCCACTACCCCTCGCGATCGTTTTCAGCTCACTGAGTGATTACCTGCCCCGGCCCGCTTCCGCCTGCATCCCCGCCACCACCACTGATCTGTTACCGGGTGCATTATAGGCAGTTAAAGGCCTCTATATTCTCTCTATATTTCTCTCTTTCTCTCTCTTATTATATATGACTATCTCTGTTTTGCTACATCTGACCTTTTCCTTCAGTTGCAGCACAGCTGAGCCAGTCAGATGTAGCAAACCAGAGATTGTCAAACAAGCTACATCAGATATAGTATCTCTGATGTCTCTGTTCTGCTATATCTGACCATCTCCGCCCCTCTGCTTCTATTGGCCGCCTGCCTTGTGACGTTCGCCAGCCACAGCGACGTCGCTAGGAAGGTAAGTGTGCGTGACGAGTCCTAATGATGTTGTACGCCACGAGCAGCGATTTGCCCTCGACGCACAACCGACGGGGGTGGGTGCTTACACCAGCGACATCACTAGCGATGTCGCTGCGTGTAAAGCAGCCTTTATGATTGAGACAATGGCTTTCTAACAATATGTCTGAACATTCCACACAAGTATGTTGACTAATGATGAGTGATCTCTTCCATGCTCAGGTGTTCGGTGCTCATAGTATTTTGACATTCAGATGGGCTCAACTCTTCTACTGAGTGTAATAGAAATCAATGGGGAACTCAAGTATTTCTCTGCAAGATTTCCTAAAAAAAAATTCCCTTTGATGTCCTTCATTCTTCATACATGAGTTGAGCCAGTTTGAGCATCAAATTGCTTGTTACCAGCACTGAGCTGCTTCGGATGGTAGAATAGTCATTAATATTAAATACTAAATATGTAATTGTGGCGCCCTGGACAAGCCAGGACGTCACAGATACTGCAACAACACACCCCACACCCCAGCTAGGCACATCAAGGTCAGACAAAAATCCTTGTTGCCTCCCTCCAGGCCCCACCCGCCGAGAAGTTCACAGTCCTGGAGGCGTGAAAAGGAAGTCAGAGTAGTGGAGACTAGTTGAGGAGAGTTCAGTGAGAGAGGTGAAAGAGAGAAGAGTGAAGTGGTAGCGGAGCAGACTGACGGTGTCCGGGTGCGTGGCCCGGGCACATACAGCAAGGTTGGCAGACGGTGGTGACCGTCTGCAGGAGGGGCTGATTGACGTGAACCGTAAGGACCGGGGACGGACGGTGGCCCGCCGGTACCGGATCGGGGAGCGATGAGAAGCCAGCACCATTCGGCAGGGCCTACGGACCCCGACCAGGCTTGGAGTCGCCGTAAAACCGGTCAAATCCGTTAGCGAAGGGAACCTCCGGGGTTTCCCAGCAGTCAAGACCTGATTGAAGACAACCGCTCAAACCGTGAAGGGAAATACAGTCACCGCCAAGGCTACAGTTCCCAGGGCCAGAGCCTGCAGGCAAAAGGGGCTCCCTCAGCCTCCATCCAAGCTGGGGAGCGGGTTACCGGTGGGAAGCCACCAGAACTGAGAACATAACACAGGTGCAGGGAAAGGCAGCCACTGCTAACCTACCGGGAGAAGAACCACCGCAGCCGTCTGTGGGACCGGTCCATCCAGCCGTTTCTTTTACCGGAGACTTTGCATTCATCATTGGCTGAGTGAGTACTACTGTGCCGTGCGGCACCGCGTTGCCCCCGCGACTCTGCACCTCACCAGGCCCCGTAACCCGCCTGCCATTCCTCCATCACTGGGCCCCGGAACAACCAAACCCCCTACCCACAGAGGGGAAAAACAACATCCAAGCTGCTCCCTGTCATCGCTCCCGGGATCCCCGTCCAGAGCAGCGGTGGTGTCACAACCTCACCACAACCGTGGGTGGCGTCACGGACAATAAATCCCCAAAACCATTCCCCTTTTCACTCACGGGCGAGGAGCGCCACTCGAGTCCCCGGATCCGGCCCACCACTCGAGCCACCGAGCAGCCGCAGCAGCGCCGGACCAGAGCGTGGTGAGCGCAGCGCCCTCCCCGCCCGTGACATAATCAAATACACAATTCATTTCCGGGGTCAGAGGCCTCTTTACCGGGTGACAGAGATTTATGAAAGCATAGCATTGAAAAGAGGTTGTCTCCTTTTAGAAAACCTTGGTAATTGACTGTGGTTTGTTATAAAAATACGATGTGATGCTCTAATACGCTAGATGTCGCTAATGTCGCTAGATACACTATTGGAGGAGTAGTTAAATAAGCAAAATGTCAGGAGCCGTGAGTTCACATCAGTTACACAGGGAGCAAGTGAAGTTGAGGTCAGAATACAAACCAAGGGTCTGAAAGCCAGGAAGGCACGTCAGGTACAAGGGGAGAGAGTGTCTGGAACCTTAACGGACTGCAGACCTAATCTTGACACATGTGATGCCCCAGGGGTGATGATCCTTTTCGAGGATGCCACAGGTCTTCTCAAATGGGGTTACAGGTAAGGTCAGTTGTTTTAAATGTGTCGTGACGACACTCACGGCTTGCAGTAAGGGATATGGATGACCGCCACAGATTTTATGAGCGTCTGGGGCTGATGGGGTCTGCAGTCAGATGGTGTGGCCTCCCATGAGTGAGGCCCCAGGGGCTCAGGTGTGTAGAACAACAGGTCCCAGAATAACTCAGGCAGAGTCCAGAAGTCTTCAACTGGTTTTTACTCACTCTTTTAGGTGTTGTTTGAGTGGACCTGGGCGATGCTTCAATAAACCAGGTGGGACCAGGTATCCTTCAGGCCAGTCTGAGGATAACAATTAGCTCGCCTTCCTAGCACTTCTTTGTTCGGAAACCCCCTGACTTGAAGTACCGTGGGGGTCTATCCAGGGAGTCGCTACTGCCTTTTCTCCCTTGAGTTGGCCCGTTTGCCGGCAGCGTGGATCAAGTGAGATTGCTTCAGGCATAGTCCCCTTATGGGTCCCTGTATTGCTGTTGAGGCTAGGACTCTGAAGGTTGGTGAGGTACTTGTAGTTCCCCTCACCAGCAGGTTTAGCAGGTAGTTAAACTAGAGCCTGCTCTAGGGACCTGTACCTCGTGCGTGCCTAGAAACCGGCAGTCCCCGTACTCGATTGACTCTCTCTCTGTCGTCTTTCTGACTGACTCCTCGGTAACCGTTCTCCCCCGCCAAGCGTAACTACACGTGCAGGGTCTCACTAGTGGCCGCGCGCGTCTCCTAGCAACTGCCACGCTCCACTACCAGACTGGCTCTCCTCTTCCTTTCCTGAAAGCCTCTGCATTCTAGCTCCCAGCCTCTCCGCTACACCCCTTGACAAGAATTGAAGGCCAGCCTCCTCTAGAGACTGCCCAAGAGTCCCATCTAATGATGTGGGAGACCTGGTTGCTATGTGTCTGTGCGTACAGACCTCGTTCTGGCCTTTAGGATTACCTGGAAGTACTGTCCCAGCATGGATGCAGTACTCAGTGGTGCCTGATCAGGTCAGGGGCGCCACAACACACAACTAGAAGTAGCCGTGAGACGTGCCTACGATGACCTGGACGCCTCGACAAAGCCGGAGAACTAAATAATCTCACAGATAGAGATATAAGAAAGCTAGTCTGCCTCAGAGCAGTCCCCAAAGATAGATAGCCCCCCACATGTAAAGGCTACGGTGATATAGAAAAACACAACACAAAGCCAGTACAGACAGATTCAGCAAAGGTGAGGCCCAAACTATCTTTATAGGAAAGGATAAAAATAGAGCAACTGTCTGCAACTCTAAAAACCCTAATATATACCAGCACTTCTGATATGGAAAAATCCTTAAGTCACACAACCTCTCCCCCACTGCATCAGCACTCTGATGTTACTGGGATCCAAAAACACTAATACAGATGAGGGACTGAATTTAATACCAAGCATGACAAACACAAACCTTGCAGAATCATGGAGCTAAGTATACTGCAGGTAATGATCCCATTCCACCAAGAACTTCACACAGACAAAATAGGAATCAAGCATTAGTATCAAAGCAGAAAAAACAACAAGAAAGTGGAAACAAACAGCAGAGGTACAAAGACCAACTTATCTGAGAGGAGTTCTGGTTGTGAGCAGAGCTGGTTACAGAATGTCCTAAACACACAGGAGACATTGACCACCGGCAAGTAACAAGAGAAAACTACTCAGTTAAATAGCCCAATCTGACCCTGATTGCCAGTCCTCCACAGGTGTGTGGCTTTCATTCCACAAATGAACTGCACCGCCAGCACTGACCACAAGAGGGAGCCCCAAACTGGACAACGTATTCACAACAGGATACAAGTTAAGGTCTGGGAGTCTGGGAGTCAAGGCAGAGTCAGGGAGACAGGAGACAGAGTGTATTAGAAACCAGATAGCTGGACCAGATCAGGATGGCCACTTTTGGGAGCCAGCAGCAGCTCCTACAACATAGGAACTATCACTGGTGACACTCTGGATGAAGTAGCTCCATGATAAAGCAGAACCATCAGCTGGAATGAGGCTCAAACAAACCAGCTCTTACTACAGAGCCCGACACTGGGAATTACCAGTACCACCGGGTAATAATGTAAAACCAGGCATCAGCTCTGCAGGAGAGCAGAGCATCGCCAACCAGAATCATGACATACGTCGTGCATTACTCACCATCCCTGGGCTCATCAGTTCTGCAGATGTGATCCATGCCTCAAAGTCACTGAGCCACTGATTGGGTGCCACGTTGTCTGTATGACATCAGCGCCACAGACAGTAGCGGGAGCAGTGCCGGATACTCAGCGCTAGACCCAGGAACACTGAGTAAAATGGGGTCTGTTTGTTTTGACAGCTAACTAAACCTATGGACCAAGATTTTGTGGAAGGGGTAAAACCCTTAAAATGCTAAAATAAAAGTTACACAAGTACTAAAATTACTGACCTCAGGTTAGTCACCTTGCTCAAAAGAATTACTAAACCTTAATAAACAATAAAATATGTACATGTTTGATGAACAAATTTATATTGGAAGATACACACATATGAAACCATGAAACATAAGTCGGAATGATCAGTGCAGCCATTTAGAAACCTAAGTGGGCATTAGCAGGACAACTGACCTCATTGATTGGCTGCAGCGGTGATGCACATTGTCAACATGATGTCACCACCACAGCTAAAATGCAGAGACTGGAGGAGCAGTGGAGGACGGGAGCAGCACCTGGGGAGGTTGAGTAATATCTAGTTTTGATATTTTACACAATTACCAAGAGTTTGGAGTTCACTATTTTAAAATTGAAAAATCCCTTTAAGCCCTTTTCAGATCCCATCATCAAGGGCTCTTACTAAATCTCAGGGGTTAAGCTTCTTTTTGACTACAAGTCTCTTTTCTTGCGAAAAACCATTAGATATATAGTTACAGAAGCCTGAATCTCTTTGTTTCTGAGACTGTAAATCAAAGGGTTTAAAAATGGGGTCATGACAATGTAGACCAGCGAGATAAACTTATTAGTGGGAACTGAATGTCCTCGGTAAGGGACGATGTAGATAATGAATATGGACCCATAGTACGTAGAAACCACCAACAAGTGAGAGCTGCACGTGGAGAAAGCTTTCTGCCGACCCGATGTGGAGGGGATTCCAAAAATAGTGATAAAAATATAAACATAAGTGATAATAACAAACAAAAAAGGAAGCACGATTATGATAACAGAATGGATGATAATGTCAATCCCCACCCCGGTCGTGTCTGAGCAAGAAAGTTCCAAAAGAGGGGCCAAGTCACAAAAGAAGTGGTTAATGACATTCGATCCACAGAAGTCAATGTCACATACAAGTACAAGTGTGACAAGCACTATGATAAAGCTGAGCCCCCAGGAGGAGACGATCAGGCCGTATCTAAGAAGGGGGCTCATCAGTGAGACGTAATGGAGAGGTTTACAGATGGCCAAGTACCGGTCATAGGACATGGCCGTGAGCAGGAAACATCCAGCACTGACTGATACCCCGTAAAGGTAAAACTGAGTTAGACACCCAGCAAAGGGTATAGCACTCCCCTCCTTTATAACAGCATCCAACATCTTGGGAACTATATTTGACAGTTGTATTATGTCCGAGAGCGCCAAATGTCCAAGGAAGAAATACATGGGAGAATGGAGGCGTTGGCTGGTGGACACCAGGAAAATGATGACCAGGTTTTCACACATGGTCACACAATACATGAGAAGAATTATCGAGAAGAAAGGCAACTTGTAATAATTAAGATCAGGGAATCCCAGTAGCAGAAACTCGATGACACTGGTGGAGTTCACGTCATGGACTTCCATCGCTAAACGACACGTGTGGAGTGTGAAACTATGACGAGAATAACATTGAAGAACACGTCTTACATTCTACATTTTATCATTTTTTATCTCCATAAGATTATTCGCATTTATCCGTATACATTGTGGATTCTGCAGCATCTCGTGAGGAGCAGATCCCAATAATTGTTTCCCTCCATAAGTCTCTTACTTCTAATATAAAGTAGATATTTTTCAAAAGCCTGGAGAAAAGTGAAGACTAATTTCTTCTAAAATTAAGAAAGACAATTTCAGGTCTTGTATATATACAATATCTAAAAGCTGTTAATCCCCACGGAAGGGGTCAATGGAGATTAATTATCCAAACATAGACTCATTATATCTCAAGAGACAAAGATAATAAGTCTCAGAGATTGTAACAATTATTACTAAGTGGAACATTTCTCTTCATTAAACATACAGAAGCTTCATGAGTAAAGACCGCGCTCTATCATCAGAGAACAATAGCAGGAGAATAGTAATATAATCCTACATCTTATGGAGGTGACCACTCACATTCATTTCTTACTTCCCAATAAGCTGCTATATAAAATATTACTTATTTATAAATAATGATAAGCGGGCACTACCATGCCCAGTTACTCAGTACTGGTAACTAGTGAGGAGTGGGCACTACCATGCTCATTGCTCAATACTCGTAACCAGTGGTGAGTGGGCACTTCCATGCTCGGGTGCTGGAAACTTATAACTAGTGATGAGCGGGCACTACCATGCTCGGGTACTCAGTACTGGAAACTAGTGATGAGCGGGCACTGCCATGCTCGGGTGCTGGAAACTTATAACTAGTGATGAGCGGGCACTACCATGCTCGGGTACTCAGTACTGGAAACTAGTGATGAGCGAGCACTACCATGCTCGGGTACTCAGTACTGGAAACTAGTGATGAGCGGGCACTACCATGCTCGGGTACTCAGTACTGGAAACTAGTGATGAGCGGGCACTACCATGCTCGGGTACTCAGTACTGGAAACTAGTGATGAGCGGGCACTACCATGCTCAGGTACTCAGTACTGGTAACTAGTGATGAGCGAGCACTACCATGCTCGGGTACTCAGTACTGGAAACTAGTGATGAGCGGGCACTACCATGCTCAGGTACTCAGTACTGGTAACTAGTGATGAGCGGGCACTACCATGCTCAGGTGCTCAGTACTGGTAACTAGTGATGAGCGGGCACTACCATGCTCGGGTACGCCGTACTCTTAACTAGTGATGAGCGGGCACTACCATACTCCATGCTCAGGTGCTCATTACTCATAAATAGTGATGAGCGGCAAAGTGGCAAACTGAAATATAAAAAAAACAATAAGTATATGAGGGCCACAAGTAACACCACCACTGGCATCCATCATTCATGTAGCAGAATTGTGAGAATACAAAATATTTTATATATGCTTTTCTACTTTGAGAGTACAATATATATATATTTATATTTACCAACTTCTCACCATGCTCTGCTCTATTGGTCTCAAGGACACCGCTCTCGGCTGGTTCTCCTCCTATCTCTCCAACCTCTCCTTCACTGTTTCCTTTGCCGGCTCTTACTCCACTCCTCTCCTTCTCACCTTCGGGGTTCCTCAAGACTCAGTCTTGGGCCCTCTTCTCTCTATACACCGCCGCTATTGGACAAACCATAAGCAGATTCGGTCTCCAATACCATTTCTATGCTGATGACACCCAATTATACACATTATCTCCAATCATCACCCCTGCTTTGTTACACAATACCAGGGATTGTCTGTCCGCTGTCTCTCATGTCCTCCGTCTATCTGAAACTGAATCTCTCCAAAACTGAGTTTCTTGTGTTCCTCCCTCCACCAACCAACCTACACCCGACATCTCAATTACCTTCGATGACTTAATCATTACTCCCCAGCAGCACGCTCGCTGTCTTGGGGTCATATTTGACTCAGAACTCTCCTTCATTCCCCATATACAATCACTCACTCGCACATGTCACCTGCATCTCAAAAACATCTCCAGAATCCGACCGTTTCTTACTTTCGAAACTGCAAAAACCCCTCACTGTTGCTCTTTTTCATTCCCGCCTGGATTACTGCAACTCTTTATTGATAGGTCTCCCTCGGACCAAACTCCGCCCTCTCCAATCCATCATGAATGCAGCAGCCAGGGTCATATTCCTGTCCAGCCGCTTCACCGATGCCTCCACCTTGTGCCAGTCACTACACTGGTTGCCTATCAGCCACAGAATACAATACAAACTCATATCCCTCACCCACAAAGCTCTCCACAGCTCTGCACCACCATATATCACCTTCATTCCGCAAATGATCTTAGACTAACATTCTCCATAATACGAACCTCACACCTCCATCTCCAAGACTTTTCTCGTGCCGCGCCAGCTTTCTGGAATGCACTACCCCAAAGAATGCAACTAATATCAAGCCCCCAAGTTTTTAAGCGTGCATTAAAAACACTTCTCTTCAGACAAGCTTATCATAATAACTTCCTAACCTAAGTCTCCCCCGTCCCACCTTCTAAATGCTACTCGTAACCTTCTCTCTCCTATTTCTATCCTCACATCCTACATACAACCAATAGCAAGTAAGGGCACCCAAAAGGTCACTGTCTAATGACCCGATCATTCATCTTTATATGTAACCAATAAACTAGCATAACGATGGCCTGCCAGATCTACAAGTGCTTCACCTCTTGTGTCCCCCTATCGCCCCATAGATTGTAAGCTTCCGAGCAGGGCCCTCGTTCCTACTGGAGCTGATGAATTATGTAATATTTTGTTTTGTATTTGTCTATACAACCCCCACCAGATTGTAAAGTGCTGCAGAATATGTTGGGGCTATATAAATAAACTTTATTATATATATATATATATATATATATATATATATATATATATATACAGTTAGGTCCAGAAATCTTTGGACAGTGACACAATTTTGGCGAGTTGGGCTCTGCATGCCACCACATTGGATTTGAAATGAAACCTCTACAACAGAATTCAAGTGCAGATTGTAACGTTTAATTTGAAGGTTTAAACAAAAATATCTGATAGAAATTGTAGGAATTGTCACATTTCTTTACAAACACTCCACATTTTAGGAGGTCAAAAGTAATTGGACAAATAAACCAAACCCAAACAAAATATTTTTATTTTCAATATTTTGTTGCGAATCCTTTGGAGGCAATCACTGCCTTAAGTCTGGAACCCATGGACATCACCAAACGCTGGGTTTCCTCCTTCTTAATGCTTTGCCAGGCCTTTACAGCCGCAGCCTTCAGGTCTTGCTTGTTTGTGGGTCTTTCCGTCTTATGTCTGGATTTGAGCAAGTGAAATGCATGCTCAATTGGGTTAAGATCTGGTGATTGACTTGGCCATTGCAGAATGTTCCACTTTTTTGCACTCATGAACTCCTGGGTAGCTTTGGCTGTATGCTTGGGGTCATTGTCCATCTGTACTATGAAGCGCCGTCCGATCAACTTTGCGGCATTTGGCTGAATCTGGGCTGAAAGTATATCCCGGTACACTTCAGAATTCATCGGGCTACTCTTGTCTGCTGTTATGTCATCAATAAACACAAGTGACCCAGTGCCATTGAAAGCCATGCATGCCCATGCCATCACGTTGCCTCCATCATGTTTTACAGAGGATGTGGTGTGCCTTGGATCATGTGCCGTTCCCTTTCTTCTCCACACTTTTTTCTTCCCATCATTCTGGTACAGGTTGATCTTTGTCTCATCTGTCCATAGAATACTTTTCCAGAACTGAGCTGGCTTCATGAGGTGTTTTTCAGCAAATGTAACTCTGGCCTGTCTATTTTTGGAATTGATGAATGGTTTGCATCTAGATGTGAATCCTTTGTATTTACTTTCATGGAGTCTTCTCTTTACTGTTGACTTAGAGACAGATACACCTACTTCACTGAGAGTGTTCTGGACTTCAGTTGATGTTGTGAACGGGTTCTTCTTCACCAAAGAAAGTATGCGGCGATCATCCACCACTGTTGTCATCCGTGGACGCCCAGGCCTTTTTGAGTTCCCAAGCTCACCAGTCAATTCCTTTTTTCTCAGAATGTGCCCGACTGTTGATTTTGGTACTCCAAGCATGTCTGCTATCTCTCTGATGGATTTTTTCTTTTTTTTCAGCCTCAGGATGTTCTGCTTCACCTCAATTGAGAGTTCCTTAGACCATATGTTGTCTGGTCACAGCAACAGCTTCCAAATGCAAAACCACACACCTGTAATCAACCCCAGACCTTTTAACTACTTCATTGATTACAGGTTAACGAGGGAGACGCCTTCAGAGTTAATTGCAGCCCTTAGAGTCCCTTGTCCAATTACTTTTGGTCCCTTGAAAAAGAGGAGGCTATGCATTACAGAGCTATGATTCCTAAACCCTTTCTCCGATTTGGATGTGAAAACTCTCATATTGCAGCTGGGAGTGTGCACTTTCAGCCCATATTATATATCATAGTATCATAGTATCATAGTATCATAGTTTTTAAGGTTAAAGGGAGACTAAGTCCATCTAGTTCAACCCGTAGCCTAACATGTTGATCCAGAGGAAGGCAAAAAAAACCCCAATGTGGCAAACAAGTTCTAATGGGGAAAAAATTTCCTTCCTGACTCCACATCCGGCAATCAGACTAGTTCCCTGGATCAATACCCTGTCATAAAATCTAATATACATAACTGGTAATATTACATTTTTCAAGAAAGGCATCCAGGCTCTGCTTAATGTTAGTAGTGAATCACTCATTACAACACCATGCGGCAGAGAGCTCCATAGTCTCACTGCTCGTACAGCAAAGAATCCTCGTCTGTGATCATGATTAAACCTTCTTTCCTCAAGACGTAAGGTCTCTGTACTGACCCCTCATATATTTATACATTGTGATTAGATCCCCCCTAAGCCTTCGTTTTTCCTGTCTTGGTATTGCAGCCCCCCCATTCCTCTAATAATCTTGGTGGTCTTCTCTGCACCCTCTCCAGTGCAGCTATGTCCTTCTTATATATCGGTGACCAGAATTGTACACAGTATATAAGTGCAGTCGCACTAGTGACTTGTACAGAGGTAGAACTATATTTTTTTCATGAACACTTATACCTCTTTTAATACATCCCATTATTTTATTAGCCCTGGCAGCAGCTGCCTGACACTGGCCACTAAAGTGAAGTTTACCATCCCCCCATACACCCAAGTCTTTTTCTGTGTCTGTTTTACCCAGTGTTCTACAATTAAGTACATAATCATAAATGTTATTTCCTCTACCCAAGTGCATGACCTTACATTTATCTACATTAAACTTCAATTGCCACTTCTCAGCCCAATCCTCCAATTTACATAAATCTCCCTGTAATATAAAATTATCCTCCTCTGTATTGATTACCCTGCAGAGTTTAGTATCATCTGCAAATATTGAAATTCTACTCCGCATGCCCCCAACAAGGTCATTTATAAATATGTTGAAAAGAAGTGGGCCCAATACTGACCCCTGTGGTACCCCACTATGAACTGAGACCCAGTCCGAGTACGTACCATTAATAACCACCCTTTGTTTCCTATCACTGAGCCAGTGTTTAACCCAGTTACACATATTTTCCCCTATCCCCATTATTCTCATTTTATGTACCAACCTTTTGTGTGGCACCGTATCAAAAGCTTTTGAAAAGTCCATATACACAACATCCACTGCATTTCCCTGGTCCAGGCTTGAACTTACCTCTTCATAGAAGCTGATCAAATTAGTTTGACAGGATCGATCCCTCATAAACCCATGTTGATACTCTGTCATAAGGTTATTTTTCTTGAGATACTCCAGTATAGCATCTCTCAAGAAACCCTCAAGGATTTTACCAACCGTAGAGGTTAAACTTACCGGCCTATAATTTCCCGGCTCAGTTTTTGTCCCCTTTTTGAATATTGGCACCACATTTGCTATGCGCCAGTCCTGCGGTACCGACCCTGTTATTAAGGAATCTGAGAAGATTAAAAATAATGGTCTATCTATCACAGAACTCAATTCCTGTAGTACTCTGGGGTGTAGCCATCCGGGCCCGGAGATTTGTCAACCTTAGTGATTTCGAGGCGGCGGCGTACTTCCTGCTGGGTTAAGCAGGTAATATACATGAAAACTTATTATTTTGTGATCACTATTCCCCAAGTAACCCCCAACTTGTATATTTGATATGCGGTCTGGCCTATTGGTTAGTACAAGGTCTAGTAGTGCTCCCCCTCTTGTGGGGTCCTGTACCATTTGTGAAAGGTATTTATCTTTCATTGTTATCAAAAATCTATTTCCTTTGCTGGAACTGCAAGTTTCTGTTCCCCAATTTATATCAGGATAGTTAAAGTCCCCCATAATAATTACCTCTCCGAGACTCGCTGCTTTATCAATTTGCTTTATGAGGAGATTCTCAACCTCTTCCATAATATTCGGCGTCTTATAACTCACCCCTAATTTTATTATTCATTCTCCCTCCCCTTATCTCCACCCATAGGGACGCTACATTCTCAGTACCCTCACATATGTTGTCACGCAGGATGGGTTTTAAGGATGATTTTACATATAGACACACACCTCCCCCTCGCTTATTTGTACGGTCATTCCTGAATAGGCTATAACCCTGTAAATTAACAGCCCAGTCATAGCTCTCATCCAGCCATGTCTCTGATATCCCCACTATATCATAATTTTCTTCCAACAATATTAATTCTAATTCCTCCACCTTATTTGTGAGGCTTCGGGCATTAGTGTACATGCACGTTACGTATGACTCTGTACCTGTATTCCTGCTTACTGTATTAACTGTCCTAACTAGAGATGAGCGAACCGGTCGCGGTTCGGCTCGAGGTTGGTTCGCCGAACGGACCTCCCGTTCGAGTTCGGTTCGTCGAACGTTCGACGAACCGAACTCGAACTGCATAGGAAACAATGGCAGGCAATCACAAACACAGAAAAACACCTAGAAAACACCCTCAAAGGTGTCCTAAAGGTGACAAACAACTCAAACACATTGGAAAGTGACAAGGACATATACTCATGCGAAAACAAAACAGCTGGACAAGGAAAAAGAGGAGGACACACAGATATAGGCATGGCACGCCCTTCTAAAATCATGTAAAACACCGCAAGGTGACTCCAAGCGGAGTCTCCCTTTTTTCCAAAAATTGGGCCACACACACACCCACCCCTTCAGTGGCAGCAGTTGTGCCCTAGTTGTACACTTCACAGCTACATTTGCATCAAGCACATTCAAAAATACGCCATTCTTATCCGTCCCCAGGATGACACCGGGGTAGGTAGCAAAGTCTTTCCTGATCCCAGCTCTGTTCATCTTGGCTTCTTTTAAAAACACAGCAAGCAAGGGTTACTCCAAGCGGAGTCTCCCTTTTTTCCAAAAATTGGGCCACACAGACACCCACCCCTTCAGTGGCAGCACTTGGGCCCTAGTTGCAAACAGGATGTTTTGATTTGCATCAAGCACATTCAAAAATACGCCATTCTTATCCGTCCCCAGGATGACACCGGGGTACGTAGATAAAGTCTTTGCTGATCCATGACTTGTTCATCTTGGCTTCTTTTAAAAACAATGTAAGCAAGGGTTACTCCAAGCGGAGTCTCCCTTTTTTTCCAAAAATTGGGCCACACAGACACCCACCCCATCAGTGGCAGCACTTGGGCCCTAGTTGCAAACAGGATGTTTTGATTTGCATCAAGCACATTCCAAATCCACAAGCATTTACTCTCCCCAGGATGACACAGGGGTAGTAAATTCCTTCTGGATCCATGACTTGTTCATTTTGATGAACGTCAGTCTGTCCACATTGTCACTGGACAGACGCGTGCGCTTATCTGTCAGCACACACCCAGCAGCACTGAAGACACGTTCAGAGACAACGCTGGCAGCTGGACACGACAAAATCTCCAAGGCGTAACTGGAGAGCTCTGGCCATTTTTCTATGTTTGAAGCCCAAAAGGAGCAAGGCTCCAGTTGCACAGTCATGGCATCGATGTTCATTTGGAGATACTCCTGTATCATCCTCTCCAGCCGTTGAGTATGTGTCAGACTTGTTGTCTCTGGTGGCCTTGCAAAAGAGGGTCTAAAAAAATTATGAAAAGATTCCATAAAATTGCTGTTACCGGCACCTGATACGGTCCGACTGGTACGGGTAGACTGGTGAAGATGACGAGACCGTCCCATGTTTGTCAAGTTACAACTGGGAGATTCCCTCCCTGCACCTGCACGGTTGTTTGGTGGAAAAGCCGAGCTAAGATCGAGTAACAGCTTCAGCTGATACTCCTGCATACGTGCGTCCCTTTCTATGGCTGGAATTATGTCACAAAATTTGGACTTGTACCGGGGATCTAATAGTGTGGCAATCCAGTAGTCATCATCACTTCTAATTTTGACAATACGACTGTCATGTTGGAGGTAGTGCAACAAGAAGGCACTCATGTGTCTTGCGCAGCCATGCGGACCAAGTCCACGCTGTCTTTGTGGCATAGAGGTGCTAACAGTTCTTTCTTCCTCTGACATCTCCCCCCAACCTCTTTCAACTGAAATTTGACCAAGGTCTCCCTCATCCGCTGAGTCTTCCATGTCCATGGACAGTTCGTCCTCCATTTCTTCATGTTCTCCTGCACCTTGCTCAACATTTCGCCTGCTACTATGCGCCCTTGTCGATCCCTGTTCCCCATGGTCCCATGCCTGCTGCGTTGGTGATGATGAACGTCTGGATCTTGGTGATGTTGTTGTCCCTTGCACATATGAATCCTCCTGTAGTTCCTCCCCTTCATGTTGTCCCACCCCCTGACTCCGAATAGTGTTTAGCGTGTGCTCCAGCATGTAAATGACTGGAATCGTCATGCTGATAATGGCATTGTCAGAGCTAAACATATTCGTCGCCATGTCGAAACTGTGCAGAAGGGTGCATAGGTCCTTGATCTGAGACCACTCCATCAGGGTGATCTGCCCCACCTCTGCATCTCGTTGGCCCAGGCTATACGTCATGACGTATTGCACCAGGGCTCTGCGGTGCTGCCACAGTCGCTGTAACATGTGTAGAGTTGAATTCCAGCGTGTCGCCACATCGCATTTCAGGCGATGAACCGGCAGGCCGAAAGACTTCTGGAGCGATGCAAGTCGCTCAGCTGCGGCGCTTGAACGCCGGAAGTGAGCAGACAGTTTTCGTGCCCTGTTCAGAAGGCCATCTAGGCCGGGATAGTGTGTTAAAAATTGCTGCACGACAAGGTTCAACACGTGAGCCATACAAGGTACGTGTGTCACCTTGCCCAGGCGAAGGGCCGCACCCAGGTTTGCAGCATTGTCGCACACGGCCTTACCAGGCTGCAGGTTGAGTGGAGACAACCATTTATTAAACTCGGACCGCAGAGCTGACCACAACACCTCAGCTGTGTGACTCTTATTACCAAGACATGTCAAGCTAAAGACCGCCTGATGCCGTTGCGCTCGGCTGCCAGCATAGTAATGAGGCGTGCGTGATTCCTTCTGCGCAGTGAGAACGCTGGTGGCCTGACCAGGCAGGCTTGGGGCGGAGGTGGAGGACCCAGATGAGGTGGAGGATGCAGAAGCTGTGGCGGAACTTGGACAGACAGAGGATTGACACACAAGTCGTGGGGACGGCAAGACTTGTGCAGCAGACCCTTCACCATCTATCACCATAGTTACCCAGTGCCCAGTCAGCGACATGTAACGTCCCTGTCCATGCTTACTGGTCCAAGTATCGGTGGTGAAATGCACCCGTTCACACACAGAGTTTCTCAAGGAAGCGGTGATGTTGTGTGCGACATGCTGGTGTAGCGCGGGCACACCTTTCTTAGAGAAGTAGTGGCGACTAGGCATCTGGTACTGGGGCACAGCGACAGACATAAGGTCTCTAAAATCCTGTGTGTCCACTAGGCGGAAAGGCAGCATTTCGGTAGCCAACAGCTTACAGAGGGATAGAGTCAACCTCTTAGCTTTGTCATGGGTCGGAGGAAGTGGCCTTTTATTTGACCACATCTGAGGGACAGAGATCTGGCTGCTGTGTGTAGACGGTGTTGAGTAGGGTGTCCCTGGAAAAATGCAGGTTTGTGAGGAAAGTGCAGGCGGAGACATGATGTTGCCTTCATCCAACGTTGGTGCTATCGATGTCTGAGAGAGCTGTACACACTCACTTGTTTCCCCTTCCAAACCAACTGACGACCTTACAAGCAAACTGCCTGTTGCGGTTACAGTGGTGGAAGTTTTGCGTGGAAAAACAGGTGTGACAGCTGTCCCCACAGTCCTAGAAGATGAAGAGCGCGCGGATGCACTGGAAGGGGCGGGCGGTGGATGGTTCGCTCCGCTAGCCGGCATTGCAGCACGGTGAGCTTCCCACCGGGACTTATGATATTTATTCATGTGACGATTCATGGAAGAAGTTGTCAAACTGCTGAGGTTTTGACCTCTACTAACAGAATCATGACAAATGTTACTGTCACAACCACCGGGGGGGGTCACTCAGAAATCCCCCGCGCTGGCTACCAGTACGTCACAATCGGGGGGTAGCAAGGGGGGGGGTCACCCCTCCTTTATACCTCCCGACCGACAGACAGAGCACGTGACGCGCTCTCTAGCGCCCCTCTTATAGTCAGGCCAATTATGGAATTGCCCGACAATAAGCAAGGAGGCCGCTATACTACTTATGCCGATTATTGAAGGGTCCCCGGTGAGAGGAGGGTATATATTCCCCCGACCTCCGCGGGCGGAATATATAATATCTTCCCGAATCTCACTGGCCTCCCCACAATAATCCTTGGCACAACTCGCTGCCACCAACCGCTTCACGGTAACTATTAGCCGAACACACAGACGTGGGATTCAAGATCGAGATAACAGAACAGCCCAAGATTAATTATATAATTTAATCGCCTAAAGCACACTAGAAACTACAATATATACAATAGGGAATCTACAGAATATACATATGTCAGAGTACAGTTACAGATAAAGCATGGGTTACAAACAGGTATACAATTACATCAGTTACCTTGTGTGTCTGGCCACAGGGGGGCGCTGTAGACCAGGTTTCTAGGATTCTTCCTCACAGGTCTTTCCCAACCAGGCCCCCGAGCAGAAGAACGCTGGAAAATGGCCGAAGTAGGGTTATCAACCTGGGCAGATCCAGGTCCCCTCCTACCTTAGTGACCTCACAGGGAAGCACTGCCACTCCCCCTGCATGGATCAGAATTATCCAGCAAAGGGGATTTTGGCTATAACTTTGCCTGGGAGCGTCGTAGGCGGACGCCAATGCTCTCATTGTGACAGTTATGAATTTAGCTACAGAACGAGGGGACTCATGACCTGTCTGCCAGTTCCCCATTGGCTGATATCACGCCTGGGGCATTTCCCAATGTCCTGTTCCCATAAAAAGGGGGTGCCGGCATCGTCCACATGCGGAGACACCATTTTTATGGTTGCCATATTTATCGGAAATATGGCTTGCGAGATATGAACCATTTTTTACTGGAGTCGTTCTGTCTGGCTATTTCCATAGCCTTGCTAACTAGCTAGCAGCTCCTACTACAGGGTGACGGCAGGGAGTCATCCTGTGTCCATTGTCCTAAAGCCACCTAATTTCCATATCACAGGACATGGCCATGGATTTGTTGCTAAACCAGTTGTGTGAAGGGAAGGGGGGGTGACACCAGGAGAGGGCTTCCTGACATGACTTGAATGTCATGATTTATCGTCATATCTCCGGATTTACCTCACACCTCCCCCCTTTTGAGGGCGCTAGGGGGCAGCACACTCCGGTGTTCCCCCGTGCGCCCGTCCGCGACCTCTCCTTGTCGGGACAGCCCGTCTGCGTTACCGTGGTCACGGCCCCTTTTGTGGCGAATGGTGAAGTTGTATTGCTGGAGCGCAAGGCTCCATCGCAACAATCGCCCATTCGTCCCAGAGACGGTGTGCAACCAGCTGAGGGGATTGTGGTCCGTCTCCAGGATGAAGTGGCGCCCGTATAGATAGGGTTGCAGACGCTGCAGGGCCCACACTATGGCCAGGCACTCCTTCTCCATCGTGGAATAGGCAACTTCCCTTGGTAACAGCTTCCTGCTCAGGTACAAGACTGGGTGCTCTTGGCTCGCAGAGTCCACCTGGCTGAGCACCGCACCGAGGCCGAAGTCACTGGCGTCGGTCTGTACTACAAACGGCTGCCTGTAGCACGGGCGGGCTGGACAGGGCGTCCTTTAGGGCCCGGAAGGCTGTCTCGCAGTCCACTGTCCAATCGACTGCAGAGGGCAGCTTCTTCTTGGTGAGGTCCGTCAAGGGCTTTGCCAGGCTACTATAGCATGGAACAAACCTCCTATAGTACCCAGCGGTCCCCAAGAAGGACATCACCTGCTTCTTGGTCCTGGGGGTGGGCCAGGATGCGATGGCTTCCACCTTCTCAGGCTCGGGCTTCAGGGTTCTCCCACCTACCCGGTGACCGAGGTACTGGACCTCGCTCATGGCCAGCTGACACTTTCCCGGCTTGATGGTCAAACCTGCCCGGTGGATCCGCCTGAGCACCTGTGCTAGATGCTCTAGGTGATCTTCCCAGGTGGGACTGAAGACGGCAATGTCATCCAGGTACGCGGCCGCGTACCCTTCAAGTCCCTTGAGCAGGGTGTTGACCATCCGCTGGAAAGTGGCAGGGGCATTCCTCATCCCGAATGGCATCACCGTGGACTCGTACAGTCCAAATGGGGTAATAAAGGCAGAGCGTTCCCTGGCCTTGCGAGTCAGGGGGATCTGCCAATATCCCCGGCTCAGGTCCATGATGGTCAGGTACTGAGCCCCGGCCAACTGATCGAGCAGGTCATCGATGCGTGGCATTGGGTACGCATCGGCGACCGTGACAGCATTGAGCCCCCTGTAGTCCACGCAGAACCGAGTGGTTCGGTCCTTCTTAGGGACGAGGACTACAGGCGAGGCCCAAGCGCTGTTGGATGCCTGGATCACCCCCAGCTCCAGCATCTCGTCAATCTCCTGGCGCATGTGTTGCTGCACCTCCAGGGAGACCCGATATGCTGAACGCCGGATCGGGGGATGATCCCCAGTGTCCACGTGATGGACAGCCAAGTCAGTCCTTCCGGGCTGGTTGGTAAACAACCCCCGGAAGGGGTGTAGGGTGGCCCACAGCTGGGACCGTTGGTCCTCCAAGAGCTGGTGGCCAACCTCCACATCCTCAATGGATCCGCCTGCCCTAACCTGGGCTAGCATATCCAAGAGGGTTTCCGCTTCTCCCTCCTCGGGCAGGTTGCACACGGGGAGCGCACATGCCTCCCGCTCATGATGTGCCTTCATCATGTTCACATGGAAGGGCTTCCGCCTTCCACGGGCAGGGTCCAGGGTGACCAGGTACGTCACAGGGTTGAGCTGCTGGTACACGAGGTATGGGCCTTCCCAGGCTGCCTGAAGCTTGTCCTGTGGTACGGGGACCAGTACCCACACCTCTTGACCCACTTGGTAGGTCCTCTCACAAGCGTTCTGGTCGTACCAACGCTTCTGATCAGCCTGGGCTTGAGCCATATTGTCGTGTACCAGTTGCGTCAAGGCCTGCATTTTGTCCCGGAAGCGCATGACACACTCGATAACCGACACTCCAGGGGTGGCCAAATCCCCTTCCCAAGCCTCTTTCACCAGAGCCAGGGGGCCCCGCACACTTCGCCCGTACAGGAGCTCAAACGGTGAGAATCCTGTTGAGGCCTGTGGAACCTCCCGGTAAGCAAATAACAGGTGGGGGAGATACCGCTCCCAGTCACGCCCATGGGAGTCGACCAACATCTTAAGCATCTGCTTTAAGGTGCCATTGAACCGCTCGCACAGGCCATTAGTCTGTGGATGGTACGGGCTGGCCACCAGATGTCGCACCTGGACTTGCTTACAGAGGGCCTCCATCAGCTGGGACATGAATTGGGTCCCCCGGTCAGTGAGCATTTCCTGGGGAAAACCCACTCGGGAGAAAATCTCCAGCAATGCGGTGGCCACCTTGTCAGCCCGAATGGACGACAAGGCCACTGCTTCTGGGTACCGGGTGGCATAGTCCACTACCGTCAGTATGAAGCGTTTCCCGGAGCTGCTGGGGATGGCCAGCGGGCCGACCAGATCCACAGCCACCCTCCTGAAAGGCTCATCGATGATTGGCAGAGATACTAGTGGGGCTTTGGGGCGTGGCCCCGCCTTCCCCACTCTCTGACAGGTTTCACACGAACGGCAGTAGGCAGCCACATCGGCCCCCATTTTTGGCCAGTAGAAATGCTGGTTTAACCTGGCCTTGGTCTTAGCGATCCCTAGGTGTCCGGCCATCGGAATCTCATGTGCGATCCGCAACAACTCCGTCTGGAACGGATAGGGTACCACCAACTGTCGGTCCCTGGGCCACGCCTCCGGTGAACCCTGCTGGACCGTGGCCCGGTACAGCCGTCCTTGGTCCCAGACCACTCGCTCCGGGTCCGAGTCCGAGGGAGGCTGTGCCGCCTGCTCCTTTAGAGCTTTCAGGCTGTCGTCAGCTTCTAACGCTGCCTGAAACTCCTGACTAGATGTGGCCAAAATCGACGAGACTGTCACATCTTCAGTCAGTACCCCGGGACCTGTGTCCTGGCCTCCACCGGACTCGGCTGCCACTTGGTCAGAAGGGGAAGAGCTATCGGACCTCCGGGAGGCCCCTTGGCTTCCAGCACTCCCACTGCGGGTGACAGCGGCCACAGCCGCTGCGACCGTGGGTCGTGCCTGCTCCTCCTCCGTTCCTGACCAAGTCGCCGGTTCAGGCAGACCTACCTGGCTTCCTGACACCCCGGTTGTGGGGGAACCCTGCACCGAGATCTTACCTGGGAGCACTTCCGCTCCTGGACCGGCCCCAATCTCACCTGCCTGTTCCCCCCCTGCAGCAACAGAACCCCGCTGTGAAATCTCTGGGGACCCCACATTTGCTGTGGTAGCCCCCACCCCACACACTGGTCCTCCCCCTGCAGCACCCTGCTCTCTGCTTATCCCTGCAGAGGGCAGCAGATCCCAGCTCACAGGCTGGTTACTTGTAGAGGCATTGTCACACCTTTCTCTGACCCCCTCCCCTGTCACAGCTGCAGCTGCGTGTGTGTCTATGGTGTCTGTGCAAGCAGAAATATCAGAGTTCACTCCCTCCTCCCTTACATCATTCATAGATAACACATTAACATTGTCCGGAGGCACGTCAGCACTGGCTGAAGGTTCAGCCTTTGGGGCGGGGCCAAACTGGGAGGTTATTTGCCCCAAATCTGTCCCAAGTAGCACGTTTGCAGGGATCCGATCAGTTACCCCCACCTCCCTCACCCCTCGCCCTGCGCCCCAGTCCACATAAATGTCAGCAACAGGCAGCGCCGGGTCAATGCCTCCAATCCCGGAGACAGCGAGGGTTTTTCCAGGGATCAAGTCTTGGGGGGACACCATCTCAGGCCGCACCAGAGTCACCTCCGAGGCGCTGTCTCGCAGTCCTATGGTCACAGACTGGCCGACGGTGACAGGTTGGAAGCTGTCCAGGGACCTACCACCACCCCCACCCACACAATACACCTTGGGCGGCCCTTGGGACGGGGACGGAGCCGGGGCCTTGGGACGCTGAGGGCACATGGCCTTGAAGTGTCCAGGTAGGTTGCACTGGTGGCACCGTCTTGGTTCTGCCACGGGCCTGGAGAGGGGAGTTGAGGGGGACACCCCCTGCAGTCTAGGGGCAGGTGGGGCAGTCGCAGAGTTCATCTTACCCCCTCTCCAGGTGCTGCTGGTGGCTGCTCTCCTGGCTTCAGGAGCCCGATTGTTGGTGTAGTCATCTGCCAGGGCAGCTGTAGCCGTGGATCCCTTTGGCTTCTGGTCTCGGATGAACTGGCGGAGATCCTCAGGGCAGTTCCACAAGAGTTGCTCCGTGATGAACAAGTCCAGGATCTCCGGTCCGGTGGAAAGCTGCAGGCCTTGGGTCCAGTGGTCGGCAGCTCGGGCAAGTGCCCGCCGGTGGTCAGCCCAGGAGTCCTTTGGTCCCTTCTGTAGGCTCCGGAACTTCTTGCGGTAGGACTCTGGAGTGAGGTTGTACTGTTGGATCAGGGCCCGCTTGATGGTGTCGTAGCCCTGATCTGCCTCAGCAGGCAAGTCCCCAAGGATATCCAGGGCCTTACCCCTTAAACGGGGGGTCAGGTATTTGGCCCACTGGTCCTTGTTCAGATGGTGCTGCAAGCAAGTCCGTTCAAAAGCAGTCAAGAAAGAGTCCAAGTCTCCATCCTTCTCCAGCACTGGGAAGTCCTCAACACGGACCTTTGGAAGTTTGGTGTCTGGAAGGTCACGGGTGGCTGATGAGGGCCGGAGCTGAGCTAGCTGCAGCTGGTAGTTACGCTCTGCCTGGCGCTCTTCACGCGCTGCTTGCCGCTCACGCTCGGCCATGAGTTCCTTGTAGCCCTCCCGGTCTCCAGCCTGGCGTAGGGCCATAGCCATTTGAAGAAGGCTATCCGAGCCTCCCAGGCTCGGTGGAATGGCACGTGGTGATCTGTGGCCCGCTGCGGAGCCTGGTGCTTCACTGTCCATTGCAGAGCGGAGGGCTGGCGTCTGGCTCGTTGAGGACCCTTGGGCGAGCTGCTCCTCATCTTGTCCAGCAGTGCCCGGTTGTGCAATGTCCTCTGCAGAGCTGTTTTCTGGCGTCGAGCTCCTGGAGGACTCGTGGACAACCTCCTCATCGTCTCTGGCCTGAGCATCGGCCATTCCTTTGGCTTTGCTCCTGGTGCTCTCAGCCATTCTTGCAGACTTTTGGTCACTGACACAGAACTGACACCTGATGCCTCCACACACCTTACAGTATCTGCACTCTGACACTCTAGTGTTGAGCTAGTCTGAAGACCCCAGCAGCCACAGCTGCTGCAGGCAGTCTTTAGTGTCTGGGAGTATGGGTCTCACACTCACACACACTATTATCTCGATCCCACCGCTATGCCACCAATATGTCACAACCACCGGGGGGGGTCACTCAGAAATCCCCCGCGCTGGCTACCAGTACGTCACAATCGGGGGGTAGCAAGGGGGGGGTCACCCCTCCTTTATACCTCCCGACCGACAGACAGAGCACGTGACGCGCTCTCTAGCGCCCCTCTTATAGTCAGGCCAATTATGGAATTGCCCGACAATAAGCAAGGAGGCCGCTATACTACTTATGCCGATTATTGAAGGGTCCCCGGTGAGAGGAGGGTATATATTCCCCCGACCTCCGCGGGCGGAATATATAATATCTTCCCGAATCTCACTGGCCTCCCCACAATAATCCTTGGCACAACTCGCTGCCACCAACCGCTTCACGGTAACTATTAGCCGAACACACAGACGTGGGATTCAAGATCGAGATAACAGAACAGCCCAAGATTAATTATATAATTTAATCGCCTAAAGCACACTAGAAACTACAATATATACAATAGGGAATCTACAGAATATACATATGTCAGAGTACAGTTACAGATAAAGCATGGGTTACAAACAGGTATACAATTACATCAGTTACCTTGTGTGTCTGGCCACAGGGGGGCGCTGTAGACCAGGTTTCTAGGATTCTTCCTCACAGGTCTTTCCCAACCAGGCCCCCGAGCAGAAGAACGCTGGAAAATGGCCGAAGTAGGGTTATCAACCTGGGCAGATCCAGGTCCCCTCCTACCTTAGTGACCTCACAGGGAAGCACTGCCACTCCCCCTGCATGGATCAGAATTATCCAGCAAAGGGGATTTTGGCTATAACTTTGCCTGGGAGCGTCGTAGGCGGACGCCAATGCTCTCATTGTGACAGTTATGAATTTAGCTACAGAACGAGGGGACTCATGACCTGTCTGCCAGTTCCCCATTGGCTGATATCACGCCTGGGGCATTTCCCAATGTCCTGTTCCCATAAAAAGGGGGTGCCGGCATCGTCCACATGCGGAGACACCATTTTTATGGTTGCCATATTTATCGGAAATATGGCTTGCGAGATATGAACCATTTTTTACTGGAGTCGTTCTGTCTGGCTATTTCCATAGCCTTGCTAACTAGCTAGCAGCTCCTACTACAGGGTGACGGCAGGGAGTCATCCTGTGTCCATTGTCCTAAAGCCACCTAATTTCCATATCACAGGACATGGCCATGGATTTGTTGCTAAACCAGTTGTGTGAAGGGAAGGGGGGGTGACACCAGGAGAGGGCTTCCTGACATGACTTGAATGTCATGATTTATCGTCATATCTCCGGATTTACCTCACAGTTACATATCACATGAGTTGGGCGATCTTTTTCGATGTGAAAAAAGGCCCAGGCTAGGCAAGGCTTAGAGGCCATGCGACCTGTTGATCCACCCCGAATAATGCTCATAGGCAGAGTGGTGGCTGAGGATGCAGTTGTAGACGTGCTACCAGTGCTCCGACTCTGTCCAGGAAGGCGCAAGGTAACTTCGTCGTCGGTTGCATCCTCCTCCACCGCCTCTGTTGACCTCCTCGAGTGCCTGACTGGGGGTTGACAGTAGGTGGGATCTAGAACGTCATCATCAATTGTTGTGTTTGCACTCCCCTCCCCCTCAGACCGAGCCTCTTCTTGCCCTGACCGAATATTTAAGTTGTCATCCCAATCGGGTATCTGCGTCTCATCTTCATCAGTATGTTCCTCATTGTCTATAACCACAGGTGTTACAGTTTGTGACAAAGGGTCAACATTATGCTCAGAAACTTGGTCCTCACGGCCTGAATCTGAGTCACAAAGGTTCTGGGCATCACTGCAGACCATTTCCTGTTCTGTACTCACTGTAGCTTGGGAGCAGACCTCTGATTCCCAGGCTATAGTGTGACTGAACAGCTCTGCAGACTCAGCCATCTCAGTTCCACCATACTGTGCAGGGCTGATGGAGACTTCAGAGCTGGGAGAAATCAAGTGTGATTGGGATGACAACTCAGAGGAATGGTGTTTTTTGGATGCGGTACTTGAAGTGGCTGAGAGGGCACTTGTTGGACCACTTGAGATCCATTCAAGCATTTTCCTTTTTTGCCCATCATCTACCTTTGTTCCTCTTGTTCGTGTCCGTAAAAAAGGGAGCACATCGGATTGTCCACAATAAGTAGTAGACATCTTACTTTTGCTAGTAGATGGTCTATCTTCAGCAGATGATAATGGAGCTTTGCCACCTTCCCCACTGACAAAACATTTTTTGCCTTTTCCACCACGCCTCTTCCCCTTTCCACCAGCATCTGTCATTTTGCCACTCATGTTGATTGCGACAAGATTGTGGACTGAAAATGTGGTAGTAAAAATTGAGAGGTGGTGAAGATTGCAGTGGTGGTCTAGCTTTATTAACAGCAGAATAATAAAGAATAAATATCCCTGACAATGTAACTTAGTTATAATTCGTTGGAGTGTGCAACGCAGGCAGACGTGCTGCAAATGTCTTGGCACTAGTGGGACTATAGCAAAGTCCAATAGCCACGTATAGGATGCCACTAGGTACACTGAGTGTTTGCTAGTATAATGGCTTCGTTATAATTTGTTGTAGTGTGCAACGCAGGCAGATGCGCTCTGCAAATGTCTTGGCACTAGTGGGACTATAGCAAAGTCCAATAGCCACGTATAGGATGCCACTAGGTACACTGAGTGTGTGCTAGTATAATGGCTTCGTTATAATTAGTTGGAGTGTGCAACGCAGGCAGATGCGCTCTGCAAATGTCTTGGCACTAGTGGGACTATAGCAAAGTCCAATAGCCACGTATAGGATGCCACTAGGTACACTGAGTGTTTGCTAGTATAATGGCTTCGTTATAATTTGTTGTAGTGTGCAACGCAGGCAGATGCGCTCTGCAAATGTCTTGGCACTAGTGGGACTATAGCAAAGTCCAATAGCCACGTATAGGATGCCACTAGGTACACTGAGTGTGTGCTAGTATAATGGCTTCGTTATAATTAGTTGGAGTGTGCAACGCAGGCAGATGCGCTCTGCAAATGTCTTGGCACTAGTGGGACTATAGCAAAGTCCAATAGCCACGTATAGGATGCCACTAGGTACACTGAGTGTTTGCTAGTATAATGGCTTCATTATAATTTGTTGTACTGTGCAACGCAGGCAGATGCGCTCTGCAAATGTCTTGGCACTAGTGGGACTATAGCAAAGTCCAATAGCCACGTATAGGATGCCACTAGGTACACTGAGTGTGTGCTAGTATAATGGCTTCGTTATAATTAGTTGGAGTGTGCAACGCAGGCAGATGCGCTCTGCAAATGTCTTGGCACTAGTGGGACTATAGCAAAGTCCAATAGCCACGTATAGGATGCCACTAGGTACACTGAGTGTGTGCTAGTATAATGGCTTCGTTATAATTAGTTGGAGTGTGCAACGCAGGCAGATGCGCTCTGCAAATGTCTTGGCACTAGTGGGACTATAGCAAAGTCCAATAGCCACGTATAGGATGCCACTAGGTACACTGAGTGTTTGCTAGTATAATGGCTTCGTTATAATTAGTTGGAGTGTGCAACGCAGGCAGATGCGCTCTGCAAATGTCTTGGCACTAGTGGGACTATAGCAAAGTCCAATAGCCACGTATAGGATGCCACTAGGTACACTGTGTGTTTGCTAGTATAATGGCTGAGTTTAAAAAACTTGGAGTGTGCAATGCAGGCAGATGTGCTCTGCTAATGTCTTTGCACTAGTGGGACTATAGCAAAGTCCAATAGCCACGTATAGGATGCCACTAGGTACACTGAGTGTTTGCTAGTAAAATTGCTTAGTTTAAAAAACTTGGAGTGTGCAATGCAGGCAGATGTGCTCTGCAAATGTCTTGGCCCTAGTGGGACTATAGCAAAGTCCAATAGCCACGTATAGGATGCCACTAGGTACACTGAGTGTGTGCTAGTATAATGGCTTCGTTATAATTAGTTGGAGTGTGCAACGCAGGCAGATGCGCTCTGCAAATGTCTTGGCACTAGTGGGACTATAGCAAAGTCCAATAGCCACGTATAGGATGCCACTAGGTACACTGAGTGTTTGCTAGTATAATGGCTTCGTTATAATTTGTTGTAGTGTGCAACGCAGGCAGATGCGCTCTGCAAATGTCTTGGCACTAGTGGGACTATAGCAAAGTCCAATAGCCACGTATAGGATGCCACTAGGTACACTGAGTGTGTGCTAGTATAATGGCTTCGTTATAATTAGTTGGAGTGTGCAACGCAGGCAGATGCGCTCTGCAAATGTCTTGGCACTAGTGGGACTATAGCAAAGTCCAATAGCCACGTATAGGATGCCACTAGGTACACTGAGTGTTTGCTAGTATAATGGCTTCGTTATAATTTGTTGTAGTGTGCAACGCAGGCAGATGCGCTCTGCAAATGTCTTGGCACTAGTGGGACTATAGCAAAGTCCAATAGCCACGTATAGGATGCCACTAGGTACACTGAATGTGTGCTAGTATAATGGCTTCGTTATAATTAGTTGGAGTGTGCAACGCAGGCAGATGCGCTCTGCAAATGTCTTGGCACTAGTGGGACTATAGCAAAGTCCAATAGCCACGTATAGGATGCCACTAGGTACACTGAGTGTTTGCTAGTATAATGGCTTCGTTATAATTAGTTGGAGTGTGCAACGCAGGCAGATGCGCTCTGCAAATGTCTTGGCACTAGTGGGACTATAGCAAAGTCCAATAGCCACGTATAGGATGCCACTAGGTACACTGAGTGTTTGCTAGTATAATGGCTTCGTTATAATTTGTTGGAGTGTGCAACGCAGGCAGATGCGCTCTGCAAATGCCTTGGCCCTAGTGGGACTATAGCAAAGTCCAATAGCCACGTATAGGATGCCACTAGGTACTGAGTGTTTGCTAGTATAATGGCTGAGTTTAAAAAACTTGGAGTGTGCAATGCAGGCAGATGCGCTCTGCTAATGTCTTTGAACTAGTGGGACTATAGCAAAGTCCAATAGCCACGTATAGGATGCCACTAGGTACACTGAGTGTTTGCTAGTAAAATTGCTTAGTTTAAAAAAGTTGTAGTGTGCAATGCAGGCAGATGTGCTCTGCAAATGTCTTTGCACTAGTGGGACTATAGCAAAGTCCAATAGCCACAGATAGGATGCCACTAGGTACACTGAGTGTTTGCTAGTATAATGGCTTAGTTAGAATGAGTTGGAGTGTGCAGAGGACAAGAGGGTACAGTGGCAGGATTGTGGTGCTCTGGGTAGAGGAATGGAAGCCTGCCTTTCTATTCCCTCCTAATGGTGAAATGCAGGGAGGAAATCCCTGACCTGGGCTACACAGACGCTGTTGCTGTTTGCAGGACCTGTCACCTATGGCTCTCTGACCCTGCCGGTACGAGCCCTTAAAAGGACTGCTAGAATGTGCTCTCCCTAAGCTGTCTAACGCTGTGTATGCAGCGCATACAGCTGTATCGGCGATAGGACAAAGGACGGAGCTGCGACACTGATGTCTGACACCAAAGACGCAGAAGGCAGATAATGGCGTTCGTGAAGAAAATGTCCGGTTTTATAATGCAGGGACATGTGACATGCAGATCCTATCACACATGCCGTTGCTTCTCTGCCTCAAAGTCCACTTAGGTGTGTGTGTGTCTGTGATTGGCTGACATGCTGGCCCGCCCCACAAGACGCGCGCGCTTAGGGAAGGAAGACAAGGAAAAAAAAAAAAAAAATGGCGATCGCCATTATAGAAACAGCAGTGATCTGAAGGCGCTGTTCACGCACACTATACACTGAAATGTGATAATAGTTTGATTCACAGAGTGACTTACACTATTACAGCAGAAACCAAGCTAAGATTTAGCTGTTTTTTGGCTGCTAGAACCGTTCTCGAACGTTTCTAGAACTATCGAGCTTTTGCAAAAAGCTCGAGTTCTAGTTCGATCTAGAACATGCCCCAAAATCACTCGAGCCTAGAACTGGAGAACCACGAACCGCGCTCAACTCTAGTCCTAACCCTTCCCCCCGTACCACCCCCAATTTCATTACTTGTGCCCTGGTCACTATCTGCACTACATTCCCCTTCTATAAAGTGAATACCCTCGCCCCCCATTCCTAGTTTAAACACTCCTCCAACCTTCTAGCCATTTTCTGCCCCAGCAGAGCTGCACCCTCCCCATTAAGATGCAGCCCATCCCTATCATAGAATCTGTAGCCAACTGAAAAGTCGGCCCAATTCTCCAGGAACCCAAAACCCTCTTTCCTACACCAATTCCTGAGCCACCTGTTAACCTCCCTGATCTCCCTTTGCCTCTCTGGTGTGGCTCGTGGCACAGGTAGTATTTCCGAAAATACCACCTTTGAGGTCCATGCTTTAAGTTTACAACCTAATTCCCTGAAATCATCTTTAAGGACCTTCCACCTACCTCTAACTTTGTCATTTGTGCCAATGTGTACAATGACCGCTGGGCCCTCCCCATATCCCATATATATAATTGTATTTCTGAACATGTTTTTGTAAACAGCTAAAATAACAAAACTTGTGTCACTGTCCAAATATTTCTGGCCCTGACTGTATATATGTGTATATATATATATATATATATATATATATATATATATATATATATATATATTTCTATTTGCTTTTCTATTACCAAGCTTTCTTCTGTATATGAGTAATAAGATGGAGCCTGATGCAGCTGATCTCTCAATCAAGGGAAGAGAATGAAGATGTAGTGATAATGATGACTGGCGACTGGCTACATCTGCACAAGCTCGGATTCATAGCTGAAGCTACGTGATAAGGACCCTGTGAGTTATGGAGAGCAGAAGAGGAAATCCCAAATGTAGACATAAACCTCATATGCTTTATGCATGTGCTTCTAAAATAACAAATGCCTTAGGCGGGCTTTACACGCTGCGACATCGCTAGCGATTGCTAGTGATGTTGAGCGCGATAGCACCCGCCCCTGTCGCACATGCAATATGTGGTGATTGCTGCCGTAGCGAACATTATCGCTACAGCAGATTCACACGCACATACCTGGTCGGTGACGTCGCTATAACCGCCGAACAATATCTCCTTCAAGGGAGAGATGCGTTCGGTATCACAGCGATGTCACCGGGACGTCACTAAGCGGCCGGCCAATAGAAGAGGAGGGGCGGAGATGAGTGGGACGTAACATCCTGCCCACCTTCTCCCTTCTGCATTGTCGGTGGATGCAGGTAAGGAGATGTTCGTCGTTCCTGCGGTGTCACACACAGCGATGTGTGGAGCTGCAGGAACGACAAACAACATCGTACCGACAGCAGCAATGATATTATGAAAAGGAGCAACGTATCAACGATCAACGATTTTTGACATTTTTGCGATTGGTGATCGTCGCTCCTAGGGTTTACACGCTGCAATGTCGGTAACGGCGCCGGATGTGCGTCACTAAAGATGTGACCCCGACGATATATCGTTACCAATGTTGCAAAGTGTAAAGCCCGTCATACTGTTAGGAATTCTTCTAAGGGATCAACCCACTTTTGCTCTATACAAATGGTTGTGTAATAATAGTAAAGCATAAATGATGTGCACCTCCGACTGAATGAGGAGTTTATACCAGCAGATTTTGTGTGGTCTGAATTCCTCCTGCTGGCAATCCATAACTTTCGATTTAACATTCAGCAGACTGTCACTGTAAAGGTACCGTCACACTAAGCAACATCACTAGCAACATCGCTGCTGAGGCACAACTTGCTAGTGATGTTGCTGTGTGTGACATCCAGCAACACCCTTGCCCCTGCTGTGAGGTCGCTGGTTGTTGCTGAATGTCCTGGGCCATTTTTTAGTTGTTGCTCTCCCGCTGTGAAGCGCACATCGCTGTGTGTGACAGCGAAACAGCAACAACTAAATGTGCAGGCAGCAGGAGCCGGCTTCTGCGGACGCTGGTAACCAATGTAAATATCGGGTAACCAAGAAGCCCTTTCCTTGGTTACCCGATATTTACCTTCGTTATCAGCGTCCGCCGCTCTCACGCTGCCAGTGCCGGCTCCCTGCTCCCTGCAAACATAGCCAGACTACACATCGGGTAATTAACCCAATGTGTACTCTGGCTAGGAGTGCAGGGAGCCAGCGCTAAGCGGTGTGCTCTGGTAACCAAGATAAATATTGGGTTGGTTACCCGATATTTATCTTAGTTACCAAGCGCAGCATCGCTTCCACGCGTCACTGCTGGCTGGGGGCTGGTCACTGGTCACTGATCGCTGGTGAGATCTGCCTGCTTGACAGCTCACCAGCAACCCGTGTAGCGACGCTCCAGCGATCCCTGCCAGGTCAGGTTGCTGGTGGGATTACTGGAGCGTCGCTTAGTGTGACTTTACCTTAAGGAAGGAGATTTCCCGAAACTGTGGAATTTTCCTTATCAGTACTGTGACTCAGATCGCTCCAGAGGGGAACGGAGACCTAGGAGACCGACACCAACTCGGAGCCTGATCAACTCCAACAGACTACAGTAAGGCCGGCTTTGCACACTACGACATCGCAGGTGCGATGTCGGTGGGGTCAAATCGAAAGTGACGCACATCCGGCGTCACTTACGATGTCGTAGTGTGTAAAACCTTTTCTATACGATGAACGAGCGAAAAAGTGTCATTATCGTATCATCGGTGTAGTGTCCGACATTTCCATAATGCCGGTGCAGCGACAGGTACGATGTAGTTCCTCGTTCCTGCAGCAGCACACATCGCTGTGTATGAAGCCGCAGGAGCGTGGAACATCTCCTACCTGCGTCCTGGCTGCTATGAGAAGGAAGAAGGTGGGCGGGATGTTTACATCCTGCTCATCTCCGCCCCTCCGTTGCTATTGGCCACCTGCCGTGTGACATCGCTGTGACGCCGCACGGCCCGCCCCCTTAGGAAGGAGGCGGTTCGCCGGCCAGAGTGACGTCGCAGGACAGGTGAGTGCATGTGAAGCTGCCGTAGCGATAATGTTCGCTACGGCAGCTATCACAAGATATCGCACGTACGACGGGGGCGGGGACTATCGCACTCGACATCGCAGCATCGGCTTGCGATGTCGTAATGTGCAAAGTACCCCTAAGAGTTTTGATTTATAGTCATTCTCTTATTTGTGTCCTTGGGAATCCTCCATTAGCGTGGAGTAGTCTAGTCAGTCCCATGGGTCTATCTCTACAACCGGATCCCTTTCCTCCTGGGCAACCTTAAAGAACCTGGAAAGGTTGTAATTGACTATCTGCTGAAATTGTTCTCTGTGTGAAATTGGAGATATGTCTAGCTAGTTGTGGTTTCTGACACTGAATTTTCAGTCTGTTTTGTGTAGACCAGGTACAGTTGATTGGTAATAAGTGGCAGACGTAATTGTCATAAGTTCCAGTCAAGGTATACGCCCTTGCTTTAGACTTTGGACTAGTCATCTTCTGAGTAGTGGAAAAAGGACAATCAAGATCCTGGTTGGGTGTCCCGCTGAGTGGACTTGGTGTTAGGTACTGTCTCAGGAAGCACTACCGGTTGGAAAATTTCCCAACAAATGGACTCCTTTGAGTCCATTTTTAAGTCCCATGGTGACTTAATCCCCCCCGACACATGAAAGCAAACGTGACAAAAATGAAAAAGTTGATGTTAATTTGCCAGAATGTGGTAGATTACGACATGGCCAATGGAATAAAGGGTGCTTTACACACTGCGACATCACTAGTGATTGCTAGCGATGTCGTGCGCGATAGCATCCACCCCCATCGTACGTGCGACATGTGGTGATCGCTGCCATAGCGAATATTATTGCTATGGCAGCGTCACATGCACTTACCTGGTCAGCGGCGTCGGTGTGACCGCCGAACAATCCTTCCTTCAAGGGAGAGGTGCGTTCGGTGTCACAGCGACATCACAGAGGCGTCACTAAGCGGCCGCCCAATAGCAGAGGAGGGGCGGAGATGATCAGCCGGAACATGCCGCCCACCTCCTTCCTTCCTCATTGCCAGTGAACGCAGGTAAGGAGATGGTCGTCGTTTCTGCAGTGTCACACACAGAGATGTGTGATGCCACAGGAACGATGAACAACCAGCGGCATGCAGCAGCGACATTTGGAAAAGGAGCGACGTGGCAACGATCAACAATTTTTGCCGTTTTTGCGATCGTTGATTGTCGCTTCTTGGTGTCACACGCTGCGATGTCGCTAACGGTGCCGGATGTGCGTCACAACCACCGTGACCCCAACGATATATCGTTAGTGATGTCGCAGCGTGTAAAGCCCCCTTAAGGTATTGAAAGAACAGAAGGGAACTTTGGAAGATGCAGGATTATTTGGGACAGCCCAAGCTTGGTATAGAGTAGCATGCACAATTGTTAAAGAAGGTTATGTGGAGGAAGAAGTATGTGATAAGAAAGTCAATGTATTGTATTATGCATACTACAAGTCTCTGCTACAACCACCAGCCTTTAATAGCGTCGATGGTCCACATTGTTGGACCTGCCCACACTGTGACCAGCAAAGCCCTCCCACTGACATGTACTGTGCTTCATGTGGGGTGGTCTGCCCCTCACCCACACCACACTGTATTTCCACACCCTCTGCCCCCTCTGATATCAAACTGCCTCCACTCAGTGACGTGGTTACCCATGTGGTAAGCTCCTCTCCAGGCGGCCATCTTGGTACACCCAATGTGCCGAATACACCCAGTCCAACCTATGTTCTCCTATGTCTATTACTGGCAGCTGATGGAAGTTATTACATTCCTCTGGAACATGTAGCATCCCTGTTCCTACACTTACCTTCCCTGGAAAGTTGTTTTTGTTATACTCCTGCTTTTAAAAATGCTTTCCACAAAAGACGTGACAATAAAAACAGGGACCATTCCAAAATCAATCAGATTACTCCATA
Organism: Anomaloglossus baeobatrachus; assembly: GCF_048569485.1. Classification (NCBI taxonomy): domain Eukaryota; kingdom Metazoa; phylum Chordata; class Amphibia; order Anura; family Aromobatidae; genus Anomaloglossus; species Anomaloglossus baeobatrachus. Next base: position 696,831,912 of record NC_134356.1, read on the forward strand.
TAAATCCCATACATTGAGAACATCATGCAATGTCACAAAGTTGGATGAAGCATATGCTATTGTTGCATATTACTTATTACCCTGCTTAAGTATGCATAATCGAAGTCCATGAAGAGGTAAGTATCAAACCCAACAAATAATGGAGTTAGGCCCCTTTCACACATCAAATTTTTTGCCATCAGGCGCAATCCGGCGAATTGGGAAAAAGATGGATCCAGCGCCTGATCTGTTTTTTTCTCATAGACTTGTATTAGCGCCGGATTGCGATACATGGCCTCACATTTCATCTGTCGTACAAAGGATCCAGCAAAAATTGTCTATGCAGCCGCCAGAAGCAACGTCCAAAGGAACGTTTTTTGGGACCGGCAAAAAAACGGAGGGTGACGGATCCGGCGCCGTCCGTATTTTTTTACAATGGAAGCCTATGGGTGCCGGATCTTTCATCATCAATCAAATGACAGAATCAGTAGATGGGTACATTTTTTATTTCTGGGCATGCCCAGAGGTTGTGTAAATTCACTTCTGGTCACACAAAAAAGTTCTCTCTCTCTCTAGCTCGCTCTCTCCTCCATAGCAAATAACCTCTGGCCTGAAGGGAAAAAGTGAGATGGATCCGTTTTTTTACCGGATCCGTCACATCAGTTTTGCCACAATCTGTGAGGGATCCGTTGCATCAGGCACAAACCGGATTGTGCCTGATGGCAAAAAAACTGATGTGTGAAAGAAGTCTTAAATAACATATAACGGTATGCTGTTATTGCATATTGCCTGTTGCCCTGCATAAGTATGCATAATCAGAGTCCATGGGAAGGTGAGTATCATACCGAGCCAATAATGAAGTTGCTCCCAAAACATAATTACAGCTAAAGATGGTAGTGGTGGTCGGTCTCAAAAACAGGTGTCCTCAAACCAGCCCAACGTACGTTTCGATAACTACTTTCTTTATTCTTCTTCAGGGGTGAGGTCCTTTGATGTTTGCCCCTCGGACGCCAGGTTTAAATACCCGCCTTTGCTGTCAAGTACCCAGAGATCACCTATCGGCGCATGTGCAGTTTTTCATACCAAGTCCCGCAGGTCACCCCATTATTGGCTGGGTATGATACTCACCTTCCCATGGACTCTGATTATGCATACTTATGCAGGGCAACATGCAATATGTAATAGCAGCATGCCGTTATATGTTATTTAACTCCATTATTTGTTGGGTTTGATACTTACCTCTTCATGGACTTCGATATTATGCATACTTATACAGGGTAATATGTAGTATGCAACAATAGCATATGCTTAATCCAACTTTGTGACATTATTGCATGATGTTCTCAATGTCTGGGTTTTATATGGAGTAATCTGATTGACTTTGGAATGTCTCTGTTTTTAATGTTTTTTAAAAAAAAAAATGATGTCACTTTTCTCAATAAAATGTCAATGTTTTGCACTTTAAAAGCTCTTTTCCTCTCTCTCTACAAATTATGCCTATGCGCTTGTGCTGCGTGTAGGTTTTGATACTAATCAGACCTTCCGCATATTTTGTACGGCAGTGCAGAGTTTTTTTTCTAATTTATGTGTTTCAGATGCGGAAACTATGGACATGTCAGAAGAAACTGCAGGACCCGTATGCAGGAGCCATGCCCCACCGGAAACAGTGGTCACCCGCAAAACAACTACTGCAGCCATCCACAACAAATATCCCATCCGGCAAGCCTGTGTCAAATGCCTTTACAAATATTATTGTCACCAATACTCCTAAATCAGGCCCCATATCCACAGTATTTCTTAATGTTAACGGGCAACCCTTGCCTTGGTCAACACAGGCGCAGCCATATCTGTTATATGCCTCAAGGACTTAGAAGAATTAGCTTTGATATCCCCAGATTGCTTGACCGGTGTAGGGGTTGACAGTAGGCATGTCCCTTCCCCACTAAATTACCTTATTCCTATAAAGCACAAATGGCTAATTGTGGCGCCCCTGAGGCTTCCGTCGCCACAGGACATTGCACCCCATCCAGCGGTGTGATGCCCCATTCTGGGTGAGGAAAGGAGTGAACACCGGTCCCCTGGTAAATCTACACAACACCCATTGTTAGGTACATACTGGGACCAGGGACAGTGGCAGTTACCCTCCCATGCTGCATGCTGGGAGGGGCCGTAAGACCCATCCCTGCTCCTATAGGGTACAGCTTAGCAACTGGGGAGGTGGGAGGAGCCACCAGAGAGCAGTCAGAGAAAGGAAGGTCAAGTTAGTTTCAGTTTACCTCAGAGAGTGGGAGAGTGAGGAGCCAGCATGTAGCTGTGAAAGAGAAAGGAGCTCTGTGAGCTCAAAGCGTCCGCACAGAGAAAGCAACAGAAAAAGGAGAGAGAGTGGGGAAGGAGGAGGAGGTCTGCAGGAGGCAGGCAAGGAGGAGCGAAGGAAAGAGAGCTCCAAGTCAGTCAGGAGCTGAGAAGAAGAAAGAGACGCTTCCTGGTGAAGATCCTGGGACTCAGAGGGTCCAGGTGACACCAAGCAGAGAGAAGAAGGGATTCCAGGGCCACGGATAGCTGTAGAGCTGTGGTGGCCTGTTCCACAGGAACATCGGTGGAGGGATCAAGCTGCAACAGGGGACTGTCCCTAGAAACCGCAGGAGTGCAAAATTATCTCCAAACAGTAAAAACTGAGGCCCAGGGAAAGTTGTAAACTCCCCAGGCCACAGCCCACAGCAGAACCTCTAGAAAGGGGATAATCATCCGACAGGTGACCCCCCAGCCTGGAGGCTGTAGTGGAGGCCGAGCAGGTTCATCCTAAAAGAGCTAGGCTAAGGAAGACAGCTGAAGATAGAGACACCTTAGAGAGAAGGGTACCGGTTTTCACTCCAGGAATCACCCAGAAACGGCGGAGGTCCCTGACAGTGGGTTCCAGTCGTCTGAGGGCACCAGTGTGCGCATACCAGGACGTGTGAGTAAAGAACTTGAAGCTGCACCCTTGGAGTGGTCTCTGTTATTTTATCTGCTTAGCCTTCCATTACACCATAGACTCTCACGAGCACCAACAGTGTGCCCCGGGGCATTGCTCCACCTGTGGGGAGCAGTACCATCATTGCTGCCATATCATCACCCCGGAGGCCTTACACAGCAGCGGCGGCTTAATAGCCGCATACCACAGGTGGCATCACGAACACAAACTTTATTCATCACCAAGTCATCAGCCATATTTAAACTGACACCCACCAGGGCCACGGAGCCGGGCCCTGCCACCACTGACGACCCCCGGACTAGTCCGGCCTGGCACCGGGTGTCCCATAGCCCTGAGGTGGGCGAGTCATAATTGTCTCACCCACTTGCCCACTCACTTTACTTGGAGCAGATCTCCTACAGAAACTCAGAGCTTCAATTGTATATAGTGAAGATGATGCATCTGTCTGTGCCCGATTCTCTGACACCAAAAGATGCCTGCTTTCTAGAAGCTGCCCCACTCCTCTTTATTGCCACGGCACTGCCTCTGATACTGGAATACTATTTAAATCAAATCCCTTCAGATCTCTGGTCAAAAAGCCCAGGTGAATTGGACACCTTTCGGTTTCACCTGTACAGGTTTTCCTAAAACCTGGAGCCATCATACCTCGATTACCTCCATATCCCCTAAAGGCCAACCAAGACAAAAATGCCTTGAGGAACAAATCCAATCCCTCATACGATGCGTCTTTCCTGTCAATACCCCCTATTTCCAGTAAAAAAGAAGACTGCGAAGGGAGAACCAGAAAAAAACCTGAATATATTTATCCTAGGTCACCCTGTCACTATCCTTGTCCAACATGATCTCAAGGTTATCCTAGAAGAAAGTCAACAGAAGAATATCTCCTTGCAAAAGCATACACTGCTCTAGTGTGCTTTGCTCCTGGCCTCCAATATTATGCTCCAGCACTGTACTACTGTGCCGCCCCAGCAGCGGATCGAACCACTCGGATCCGTGGGCAATGTCTGTTTGTGGCTCGAGGGTCTCCAGACCTGGGGGCTCAGGCCACACTCTAAAGTTAAAGGGGGATATTTACAAGGGGATGGTAGTTCGTGAGGCCACCCGTGGTATGCTGTAATTGGGGTACCACCGCTGCGGTTATTGGGAGTACCAGGGGTGATGGAATGGGGCAGCCAGGTGTTGTTCCCCTCCATGGGTAGGGGTAGGTCTCGGGGCTCTGGAAGGTTATACTGGGTGCCAGGACAGGGAGACCACTCATGTACCACTCAGCCAATAAGCAGACACTGACTACCGGGTAAACCAAGTCTCTCGTAAGCTCGTCCGAGTCCCGTCCCCTGCAGAGTTGCCTGGTATACTGAGACCTGCCTCCTGGCACAAAGTTTAGATTTACCGAAGTGGTCTAGTAGTTTGGAACTTGCCGGGCCCCGCTCTCCACTGTGGCTAAGTGTGGGAGCCTGCTCTCAGGGCTCACGCTTGGGATCTTCTGGGCTGCGTATATGGAAGGCCTTATCCCCCTCGTTGTGCTAGTACCCCAATTCTGGAGCAAGTGGGAACAGTCCATAAAGGCACCGCTCTCCTCAGGTGAATTTCCGGGTTGCCTGAAGCTTATCCCCGACCTAGGGTCTGTGAACCCCGCTGTGCCTTCGGTCCCAGACCGATGATAGGAACAGGTTGCCGACCGTCCTCTCGACAGGTTCCAGGCACTTAGCCTCAATCCCCTGCAACCGGGGGTCCGACTTCTCTAGGCCCAGACACCGCCTGCAACCTGGACAGCTACTTTCCGGTGCCACCGCTCCCTGCTTCCTCCACTTCACTCCACTAACTTCACTGACACTCTCCTGACCTTCCCATCCTGACCTTAGGTGGGCGATCCTATTCCGCTCAAGCTGCCCACTGGTGTGTCTGTGTTACGGGGGGACCGGCAGATTAGGACCAGGGATATATATCCCAATCGCCAGTCGGGGCCCACCGTGCTCCAGATGGTAATGGAGCTGCTGGCACCCTGTGGGTTAGGCAGAGACTATAGAGCTGGATGGCTCTGAGATAACTCAAGGAACCGGTCACGTGTGTAGGCACATGTCAGACCGGATGACAACCCAGTTAGTGTTTCGGTGGAGTGGACGCTACTCCGACCACGTGTGTAGGAACACGTCAGGCCGGATGGTAACCAGTTAGCGTTGACCGAGAAGACCGCTGCGACAGCGCCCTGTCAGCCACGTGTGTAAGACACGTCAGGCCGAGCGGTCCTCCAATTAGCGTTTCTGGCCACCACTCGACTGGCCACGTGTGTAAAGGACACGTCAGACCAGGTAGTCACACCAGTAGCATTTGACTGGGAAGCCGAGGAGGATAATAGGGTTCACACACCCAATCCAGGAAGACCCTGTTAACTTCACAGGGGTTCTTGGGTGCGCTGTCCATGTGCGTAGAGGACACAACCGGACAGGTGACGCAACAGGTATTCTGTCCGTGTGCGTAGGAGGCACAACTGAACATGTGACGCAGCAGCCGCAGCCCAGTTAATGCCACTGGACTGCTCTAGCACAAGAGGAACGGTAGCAAGGAAGCACGGCGCCTGACCCTCATGTGCTGAGCCACGAATCTTGGCGAGACAGGCACCGTTCGCCTAGCCCTACCTACCACTTTCAACAAGGCTTATGCCACCAAGAACTCTAAATGAAGACTGCGCACCTCCATGTTCTCTCCAGCCCCTTTTATAACCTGGGTCCGCCCCAAACCCAGGATGGAACCACCAAGGTCCAATAGCAGAGTGCCATGTCATCATTGACGTCACATGCGACCTATCCGGAACCGCCACGTCATTGATGACCTCATGGCAGCCACGCCCCAAACACTTCACCAGTCATCGTCTGATGACCAATGGTGAGGTGCCAGATCATAGGGGCGGGCCTATTATTTTACCTGATGAAAGCAACTCTGCTGAAACGCGTTGTAATAATAGGAGTGCCCATTCAATAAAGTTCAAATAATTAATATCAGCAAATATTATTTTTGCGCTATATTAGACCGAAAGAATTATCCATTTACCCCCTCCCTGTTGGGAATCGGTATTAGCAGCAAAGGACCTGCTGACATATCAAAAAATCCAGCTGGTTAGCTGGAGGAGAGAGGAACAAGAACCTGATTTCCATGGTGCCGGTGGAAATCAGTAGCTGACAACGATACCCATAATCTGGATGTTGGATGCCTGGACATAGGATCTGTTCGGAGGAACTCCAGACTGATTAGCCTTCACTGAAGTTGTGCGGGGGCGCACAACCAACAAAGGTGAGCAATTCTAATTTTATAAACGCTAAAAGGATTCCACGGGTGCTTCTCATAGTGCGCTTGTTTTATTATCTATTAAAGATCATAGGGGCAGGCCTCTGCGAGCCAGTCCAGAGTTGCCACATCATCAGGACACCTGACACCCTCTGCCCTATCAGGGCCTGCCACCTCACGGACATGCTCAGTGAGGTCCTTACCGGACCTAGCCTCTGATGCACTAAGTGCCTGAACATGCTCAGTAGCCTGAGCAACAGGCTCAGAAAGCAGACTATCAGTTTGAGCATGCTCAGTAGGCAAAGATACCACTGAGCAACGGGCGGAAGATGGAGACATTCAGTGGGAGCTACAAGACTTGCTCCACCGCGTAATCATTCCCAGACGACCAGTCGATATGTGGGGAATGCCGCTTCAACCAAGGAATACCCAGCAGAATATCATCTGCACCCTTAGGGAGAACCAGAAATTAAATGGTCTCCCTATGCCCAGATGACATGGCAAGGGTAATGGGCACTGTCCGCTGGTGAATTACCTTGGGCAACAAGGACCCATCCACCACACGGACTCTCACTGGCCTTGGCATTTGCACTAGCGGGATGGCATGCCGCCGGGCAAAAGAGGAGGAGATGAAACTATCCCCAGCACCTGTGTCCCTTGTGGACCATGTTGACCCCTTAAAGGAAATGGACGTGGGAAACGTCACCTTAATGGATGACGCAGAGTCCAGTCTGCCTCCAGCTATGGTCACCAATCGCGGTCGCTTACCTTGACGCTTTGGGCAACGGTTGGCATAATGACCATACTGCCCACAAGCGAAACAGGAAATGCCCTTGCGACTCGAAGACCTAGCAACACCAACCCTAGCGATGTCCATAGGGACAGAGGTGTCCTCTAAGGGAAGTACAGTAGGAGAGACCACTACAGTGGCTGAACGACCCTCTGACCTGCGCTCCAGCTGACGTTCGGAGGTCCGCAGGTCAATGCGGGTAGCCAGAATCATGAGGCCCTCAAGGGTAGTTGGTACCTCACGCGACGCTAATGCGTCCTTCCCGTGTGAGGCTAATCCCCTCCAGAACAGTGGAATGAGAGTCCTATGGGGAGATAAGGTATGCACACCAGTGACTATGGAAGGGGAATACATGGAATAGCAGAAACTGCTGTGTGAATACTGACATGAAAAATTCAATAGCTATTTGTAAGAATGAAATGTGAAAAATGGAACCTGCATTACTGCCATGAATATATGAATAAAGAAAAATTTAGCTACTGAATTGATCAATGCAATAGAGCCCCAACACTACGCCAAAGTATTTCTCTACGTTGGGGTCCCTAGCTTGTGTGTGTCCTCTCATGCAGTTAAAAAACTTACCGTGTATGGGAGGCTGAGACCCAGGCTATATATACGATGTGGATTGGCAATAGGTGTGTATGGGGAGGGTTCACAAACGAAAAACTACTAACATTAAGGAATAACGTTTGGAACTCCATTCTATGTCTGAACTGGGTGCAAAAAACCTAAAAAAACATCACTATGGGGAGATAAGGTATGCACACCAGTGACTATGGAAGGGGAATACATGGAATAGCAGAAACTGCTGTGTGAATACTGACATGAAAAATTCAATAGCTATTTGTAAGAATGAAATGTGAAAAATGGAACCTGCATTACTGCCATGAATATATGAATAAAGAGAAATTTAGCTACTGAATTGATCAATGCAATAGAGCCCCAACCCTACGCCAAAGTATTTCTCTACGTTGGGGTCCCTAGCTTGTGTGTGTCCTCTCATGCAGTTAAAAAACTTACCGTGTATGGGAAGCTGAGACCCAGGCTATATATACGATGTGGATTGGCAATAGGTGTGTCTGGGGAGGGTTCACAAACGAAAAACCCTCCCCATACACACCTATTGCCAATCTACATCGTATATATAGCCTGGGTCTCAGCCTCCCATACACGGTAAGTTTTTTAACTGCATGAGAGGACACACACAAGCTAGGGACCCCAACGTAGAGAAATACTTTGGCGTAGTGTTGGGGCTCTATTGCATTGATCAATTCAGTAGCTAAATTTCTCTTTATTCATATATTCATGGCAGTAATGCAGGTTCCATTTTTCACATTTCATTCTTACAAATAGCTATTGAATTTTTCATGTCAGTATTCACACAGCAGTTTCTGCTATTCCATGTATTCCCCTTCCATAGTCACTGGTGTGCATACCTTATCTCCCCACAGTGATGTTTTTTTAGGTTTTTTGCACCCAGTTCAGACATAGAATGGAGTTCCAAACGTTATTCCTTAATGTTAGTAGTTTTTCGTTTGTGAACCCTCCCCATACACACATATTGCCAATCCACATCGTATATATAGCCTGGGTCTCAGCCTCCCATACACGGTAAGTTTTTTAACTGCATGAGAGGACACACACAAGCTAGGGACCCCAACGTAGAGAAATACTTTGGCGTAGTGTTGGGGCTCTATTGCATTGATCAATTCAGTAGCTAAATTTCTCTTTATTCATATATTCATGGCAGTAATGCAGGTTCCATTTTTCACATTTCATTCTTACAAATAGCTATTGAATTTTTCATGTCAGTATTCACACAGCAGTTTCTGCTATTCCATGTATTCCCCTTCCATAGTCACTGGTGTGCATACCTTATCTCCCCATAGTGATGTTTTTTTAGGTTTTTTGCACCCAGTTCAGACATAGAATGGAGTTCCAAACGTTATTCCTTAATGTTAGTAGTTTTTCGTTTGTGAACCCTCCCCATACACACCTATTGCCAATCCACATCGTATATATAGCCTGGGTCTCAGCCTCCCATACACGGTAAGTTTTTTAACTGCATGAGAGGACACACACAAGCTAGGGACCCCAACGTAGAGAAATACTTTGGCGTAGTGTTGGGGCTCTATTGCATTGATCAATTCAGTAGCTAAATTTCTCTTTATTCATATGTTCATGGCAGTAATGCAGGTTCCATTTTTCACATTTCATTCTTACAAATAGCTATTGAATTTTTCATGTCAGTATTCACACAGCAGTTTCTGCTATTCCATGTATTCCCCTTCCATAGTCACTGGTGTGCATACCTTATCTCCCCATAGTGATGTTTTTTTAGGTTTTTTGCACCCAGTTCAGACATAGAATGGAGTTCCAAACGTTATTCCTTAATGAATGAGAGTCCTCTCTGACCACCCCAGTTCTACAGCAAGTGTCCTGAAACTCACAGCATATTGACTTGAGGAGGTACGCCCCTGCTCCAAAGTCAGTAGCTGTAGGGCCGAGTCGTGAGTGACCTGAGGCCCCAGGAACACTTGTCGCAAGGACTCCAAAAACTCCTTAGAGTCCTGTACAATGGTGTAGCCCACTCCAGTGCTCTATCAGAGAGCAAGGAGATGATAAACCCCACCTTCGACCTCTCTGTAGGAAACCGTGCAGCCAACAGCTCTAGATGGACTGAGCACTGGTTCACGAATCCCCTACATGCCTTGCTGTTCCCCGTAAACTTGTTTTGCAGCGAGAGGTGAGGGAGGGTTGGAGTAGGCTTGGTGACGGACACCATTGCAGCCGCTTGAGCCACCACATCATCCATATCAGCAGCAAGAGCAGACTTCTCCAGAGACCTCACTCTGGCATCAAGCTGCAGTATGAACTGACGTAGCTGCTCCATCTCCGCCATGCCAGCCAGACCCTGGCGCAGTCTTACTGTTACGGGGGACCGGCAGATTAGGACCAGGGGTATATATCCCAGTCGCCAGTCGGGGCCCACCGTGCTCCAGATGGTAAAGGAGCTGCTGGCACCCTGTGGGTTAGGCGGAGACTATAGAGCTGGATGGCTCTGAGATAACTCAAGGAACCGGTCACGTGTGTAGGCAAACTTCAGACCGGATGACATCCCAGGTAGCGTTTCGGTGGAGCGGACGCTACTCCGACCACGTGTGTAGGAACACGTCAGGCCGGATGGTAACCAGTTAGCGTTGACCGAGAAGACCGCTGCGACAGCGCCCTGTTGGCCACATGTGTAAGACACGTCAGGCCGAGCGGTCCTCCGATTAGCGTTTCTGGCCACCACTCGACTGGCCACGTGTGTAAAGGACACGTCAGACCAGGTAGTCACACCAGTAGCATTTGACTGGGAAGCCGAGGAGGATAATAGGGTTCACACACCCAATCCAGGAAGACCCTGTTAACTTCACAGGGGTTCTGGGGTGCGCTGTCCGTGCGTGTAGAGGGCCCAACCGGACAGGTGGCGCAGCAGGTACACTGTCCATGTGCGTAGAGGGCACTCTCGGACAGGTGACGCAACAGGTATTCTGTCCGTGTGCATAGGAGGCACAACTGAACATGTGACGCAGGAGCCGCAGCCCAGTTAACGGCACTGGACTGCTCTAGCACAACAGGAAAGGTAGCAAGGAAGCACGGCGCCTGACCCTCATGTGCTGAGCCACGAATCTTGGCATGACAGGCAGCATTCACCTAGTCCTACATACCACTTCCAACAAGGCTTATGCCACCAAGAACTCTAAATGAAGACTGCGCACCTCCATGTTGTCTCCAGCCCCTTTTATAACCTGGGTCCGCCCCAAACCCAGGATGGAACCACCAAGGTCCAATAGCAGAGTGCCATGTCATCATTGACGTCACATGCGACCTATCCGGAACCGCCACGTCATTGACGACCTCATGGCAGCCACGCCCCAAACACTTCACCAGTCATCGTCTGATGACCAATAATGAGGTGCCAGATCATAGGGGCGGGCTTCTGCGAGCCAGTCCAGAGTTGCCACGTCATCAGGACACCTGACACCCTCTGCCCTATCAGGGCCTGCCACCTCACGGACATGCTCAGTGAGGTCCTTACCGGACCTAGCCTCTAATGCACTAAGTGCCTGAGCATGCTCAGTAGCCTGAGCAACAGGCTCAGAAAACAGACTATCAGTTTGAGCATGCTCAGTAGGCACATCCCAAAACTTAGACACTGCACGAGGTCCAAGTACCTGTGCAAAGAGGCTGTTAGGGTTAATTGTGGGAGCATGCTCAGTAGCCTGAACTGAGGACTTAGTCTCAGACATAACACAATCAGGCTGAGCATGCTCACTAGGCAAAACACTGAGCTTAGACTCTGGCTGGGGTAAATCGGCGCACGCATGCGCACTAGCCGCCTCTCCACAATTAGACGTGGTGGAAGGAGCAGCCAACTGGATGACCCGAGGCAGGGCCAAGAACGGCAGCTGGGGCCTGGGCGCAACAGGAACCGCAGCAGGCTGCTTGCGGCTATGGCGGCGCCGGTTCGTAACAGTCTGGTGGGTGTGGTGCAGGGTGTTCATAGGATTTGATTTGCTGTTGAAGGCTACACTGCATGGTAAGGACCCAGAACCATGAGGTACTTTGATACTGCACTTAGATGAAAGAGCGTACAGTACCCTGTGACGACCTCATAGTCCAGGTGCGTCACACTACTCTCAATCCTTTGACTCTGCTTCCTCTTTCAAGGGATCACTGTAGAGATAAAAATATAGCGCATATGAGAAGCACCCGTGGAGTGATTTCTGTATATTTATATTATAGAATTGCTCACCTGGTTAGGTTGTGCGCCCTCGCACAACCCCGGTGTTAAATGTATAATTCCTCCGGGAGATGAGGGACTGTCTCAGCTGGCGTTATCTGTTGTTCTGCTGGGTGGATCCAGGTTTGTTGCCGCTGCTGGTTTCAGATTCATCCTCAGGTGTCTACTGAGGATGGCAAGTGTATCTTGCTGAAACGCGTTGTGTTAATACAAGAGCTTTATGTTATTAATAATAAAGCCAAATTTCTTAAAAGATCAAAGACCAAAGATCTATTACTAGCGCTCACAAAGACTGGAATCTTTTTTCTATATCCTCTTTCAAGGGGGAATACTTCTTTACATGGGATATTCCCTCCTGGCCTATGGACATTGATTATGAGGACCTGGACACCCAGGAACATGATTGCCTTGAACGTATGAGATCTGAGTGCTCCCACCTGCCCACAGTTACAGAGCCATCATTGCCAAATGCTGATCTGACCTTCTTTACAGACAGCTCACGCTACTCAGATCAAATAGGATGGTTTCACACAGGTTATGGTGTTGTGGCGCCTCTGAATATCATTATTGCGGAACCATTGCCTCCACACAAGTCAACATAGGAAGCCGAACTTACAGCTCTCACTAAGGCCTGCGAACTGCCGGAAGGAAAAACGGCCAATATCTACACGGAGTCCAGGTACACATTTGGCGTGGCACATGACTTTGGGTCTCTGTGGGCACTACGAGGCTACAAAACAGCAAGTGGAGCACCTATAAAGAACTCTGAAGCTGTTGAAGCATTAATCACAGCTCTCAAACTACCAACAGCTATGGCAGTCATAAAAACTAAAGCAGACGGGAAACTAAAGTCAGAAGAAGCTAAAGGGAATCAACTAGCAGATCAAGCAGCCAAAAAAGCGACCATCTATGAGATTCAAGAGGAAGCAGGAGTCTTTGTCATAATAAGACAGCAAAATAAAGATGAACAAACAAGAAGATGTCTCAGGAATACACCAATTCAAGATCTTCTAAGACAAGGTTTTATTTGAAGAAAAAACTCAATGGAAAGAAAAAGGTGCAAAGCAAAACACAGATGGGATTCGGAGGAAAGGGAAGAAAATCTGTCTACTAATGAGTCTGTATTAAGCAGTATCCCAGGGGGCTCACGGGATCACCCACCAAGGAAGGAATCAAACACTTTCGGTCTCTAACTGGCACCAGGGATATCTTCAATCATTTACCAACTTGTACAGGACTGTCAGATCTGTCAGACATGTAATGTGGGAGGATGAGTGAAAGCATCAGCTAAACATCTGGCCAAGGTTCTTATGCCATTTCACACAGCCTCTGAGGGAGCAGGAGCCTCCCAATCTACGGATATACATAGAAATAGAAGGGAAGTAGCGATCAAGGGAAGTTTAGAGCACCATGTTTATATTAATTCCATAGGAAAATAATGACAGTACATGGGAATGCTCTGGTCCTGAGAAATCCGGCTACAAAGGGGAGTGCTCCAAAAGGGATCATTAATCTCAAACTGATGAGACTCCACTACCCTCCCTGCTCGGGACCAGTCCGATTCAAAGGTAATTCAGGTAGGGATAGACTTAGGGAATCAGATAGAAAAATGTGTTAGGGGGGACTGTGAGAATGCAAAATATTTTATTACATACTTTTCTACTGAGAGTAGAATATATATATATATACATATAAGTCCAACAATGTAGACCAGCTCACTCCTGTGAACCACCTGGAACCTCAGCTGACCTGGTTTCCTCCGTTGTGCCCGGATCAGGATGTAGGAGTCCATCCATACAAATGTGAACAATGACAGAGCAAAGTCCAGCAATAACGTGAGCAATTTAGGATGCTGTTAAAAAATTTTTCTTACTTTTTATTCATAGATCCATTAAAATACAGTGGTCCAAGCAATTCAGAACAGCATTATCGCAGGAAAGTGGTGCAGATAGGACTACGCGTTTCAGCGGTAAAATCCGTCTTCTTCACGGTCCAGAATTCTGGACCGTGAAGAAGGCGGATTTTACCGCTGAAACGCGTAGTCCTATCTGCACTACTTTCCTGCATTAATGCCGTTTTGAACTGCTTGGACCACTGTATTTTAATGGATCTATGAATAAAAAGTAAGAATTTTTTTTTTAACAGCATCCTAAATTGCTCACGTTATTGCTGGACTTTGCTCTGTCGTTGTTCATATATATATATATATATATATATATATATATATATATTTTATATACTTTTCTACTACCAAGCTTTTTTTTGTATATGAGTATGAAAACATAGACCACATATGCTTTCTGCATGTGCTTCTAAAATAAACAATGCCATACTGTTAGAAATTCTTCTACGGACATCTGTCTGGAATGATTTAGTGAATCCTGCTTTGAGCAGGGGGTTGGACTAGATGACCTAGGAGGTCCATTCCAACTCTAATATTCTATGATTCTATGATTCTAACCCCCTATTACTCTATAAAAAGGCTTGTGTAAAGATAACAATAAAGCACAACTGGTGTACATACAGCAGACTCTCACTGTAAGGAAGGAGATTTTTTAAAAGGCAACTTCAGATCACAAAATCATCGAAGAGTCTGGGAGTACAAATTCATTAAAATGTTTAACTCTGTGGACCCAGGACTTAACCTGTCAGGAGGATTTATGACTCACTACAAATTCTTCCGGTGATCTTCTTGAGGTCCTTCCAGTGACCTGGCCTCCCTATTTAACCCATCCCTGCTCATGGTAGATATGTTATTGTGACTCTTGCAGCTGTCACTGAAATTGTATATCCCATCCTGTGATGTTATGTTTAGCATGAATACACTCCAATATGGACTTTTTTACATATTGAGATTTCAATCACCTTGTACGTGTTGATAAAATTTGTTATATCATGGATCACCATTGATATATAAGGGGGGCCTGATCTTGGCGTTTTAATATGGTTTTATTGAACTTGGATGTCCACCTTGTTTCTTTAATAAACTTTTGTACTGTTTTTGCTCTTTAAAAACTCTCTTTTTCTCTTTAATTATATTTGTGTTTCTTCAGATATTTTGTCATACCATGCCTGATAAAGTGACCTGAGAAGTCTGGAAAGCTGAGTGTGTTCTCCGTTTACCTCTGAGGGAGAGAGAAGGTTTGCTTGGAGCGATTCTGTGTCTGGGCAGCGCTTTCCTCCAGGCCGCGGCTTCCTCGTGTGGCGAAAATACTAGTCAATCCTATCCCAAATCAAGATGCGAACAAGGAGGACTGAGCAGTTGTTGGCCAGATGTTAGACTCATAAACGCAAACATAAATACCGCTCATGCCAGATAGTCTCGAATATACACCGCAAAAAATGTAAATAAAATGCGAAAAAACAAATACAGAAAATAGAGACTTTGTCTATCCTTGTCTAATAATCAAGACAATAAGAGGAATATTTCAAGATTTTTCATATGTGGATAGCACAGAAACATCAAATGTAACATAAAATAAAAATAATCAAATACAATTTAGTGTTAATTTGAATAAAAGATCTGGTAATAGATCACATTTCACTATCTTAGGAAAAAAAACAGAATAAGTATCAATCTATTAAAAAAACTATATTTTATTCTGATTAAATAAAATATATAGAACTTTCTATTGTATTTTATAAAAGACCACATATCGTAGCTTATCTGTGCTCCTAGACCGAGTTGTCAATCATCAGGAGTGCGCCGCCAACTGCTAACCAGATAGACAAGAGGAGAGGTTCGATCCTGACGGTAGAAAATAAGAAAAACCCTTCAACTAGAAAAGTTTTTTCCCATTATAGGCCTTTAGATATTTTGTGACAGCAGACTGGATCTCTTTGTTCCTCAGACTGTATATCATGGGATTTATAAGAGGGGTTAGCACAATGTAGACCAGTGAAATAAACTTGTTAATAGTCAGTGAATGTCCTCTGTAGGGGACCATGTAGATTATTAGCATGGAGCCGTAATAGGTAGAAACAACCAACAAGTGAGAGCTACAAGTGGAGAAAGTTTTTTGCCGACCCGATGTGGAGGAAATTCCAAAAATAGCAATAAAAATAGAGATATATGATATAACAATAAGTAAGAAAGGTAGCATAATGATTGGGAAAGAAAGGACAAGCATTTCAATACTCACACTGGTTGTATCTGAGCAAGAAAGTTCTAAAAGGGGGGCAAAGTCACAAAAGAAATGGTTAATGACATTCGGCCCACAGAAGTCTAAGCCACATACAAGTGCAAGTGATAAAATGTCTAAAACAAAACTGAGGCCCCAGGATGAGAAGACAAGACTATATCTGACCTTCACGTTCATCAGTGAGACATAATGTAGAGGTTTACAGATTGCCAAATACCGGTCATAGGACATGGCCGTGAGCAAAAAACACTCTGCGCAGACCGTCCCCCCGTAAAAGTAAAACTGAGCCAAACACTCGGCAAAATACATAAGACTTCCCTCTCTTAGAATAATATCCAGCATTTTGGGAATTATACTCGTTACAAGGATTATGTCAGACAGGGCCAAATGTCCAAGGAAGAAATACATCGGAGAATGGAGGCATTGGCTGGTGGACACCAGGAAAATGATTAGAAGGTTTTCACACATGGTCATACAATACGTGAGAAGAACAATGGAGAAGAAAGGCAACTTGTAATCATTCAGCTCCGGGAATCCCAATAAAAGAAACTCAACGACAGTGGTAAAGTTGACTTCATCCATCTTCATCTCTGAATGCATTGTGAAGGCATCCCGACTCTTGTACAGTGGTTTGGTGACAGAATTTATGAATTTGATGAATAACAGTAAATAAAAGTTCTTGGATTTTCAGTAAAGTAATTTTAACAACTATAAAATTTTGTATTTATCAACGCAAAATGTCAATCTCACTTTTGACCTCAGGAAGCCTCCTTGATAGACTTGCTGTTTCCTCTCGTACAATGTGAAGACACTGTACAGTAGATATCGTCTGCAGCCTGAATGATCGTTCACAATGGATTCTTCTGAGAACAAAATTTACTTAAGGTTTTATATGGTTTTTATCTACACCTGAAATCGCTAAGCTAGAGGCCATTGGAGACTTGTGATTACGAGAGATACTTTTAGCTTATATGGTAAGGATATTTAAAATTAGCAAGGGATAGAAATAATGAGTCTCAAGGATGAATTGATAATTATTGAGTAAAGAAGTTCAAGCCAATATGTGAAAGATTTTTTTATTTAATTTTTAAATATCTTTAGTTATTATTTTGTCTCTTTACTAAAAACATTAAAATATAAACAAATGTATAGTCAAAATATTAAAAACATTGACGAGCAAAGAGAAGAACATCAATGGTCTTTAGCTTTTGAACGTTGGAATCATGAAAGATGGACAACTGTAAGGATGTAAGAGACAAAAGCAGAGACACAGCTGAAAGATCAAAGGCACTGGTGAAAAAATTCAGCTTTACCAAAATAATATGCCGCTAATAGTCTAAATTTGAGTTAATAAAATTGCTTGATCACATGTTTGGCCTGACAGGTTTCTTCTCCCTTTTGGCTAAATTCATAAAAGCATGAAAAAAATGCTGTATCTTTCATCTAGGAAAAAACAATGATTGGTGATGGGCAAATACTAAAATATTCGGGATTTGAATATTCGTCTCAAATATCTTGTACTATTCATGTATTTGTCATGAATAATGAATCCAATGCAAATCAATAGGAAATTCGATACATTTTCTGGTGGACCCCCCCAGGATCTCTGCAAGGCTGTAAAAATACTGAAATGGATGGAAAAGTGATGAAATTTAATGAGAACAGAAGCAGGAAGATGGCTGGATGCATCTCTGGAATTCAGGTCGCTTTTGGGAACAATGTCATCTGAGTATTACGCCACTTTGACGTGCGGTCCCCGGCCTATTTATGATAATGAACGCATGTAGGCAGCTGTGTCTGCATCTTGGCTGGTTATAAAACTAAAGGTTCCCCCACAATGTTTTTTTTTTAATTATTTAAATAAACAATAAAATAAATGATGTGGGCTCCTGCTCATTTTTGATAACCTGTGCAGATAAAGCAGACAGCTGGGGACTGGTATTCTCAGGCCGGAAAGGTCCATGGATATTAGGCTTAAAATTAGCAGCCCACAGCAGCGTCATAATTGGCGCATTCATTAGATGAGACAATTCTGGAGCTTTACCTGGTTCATTCCGATTGCTTTGATGCAGTTTCAATTAGGGTAATACATGGGGTTGATGTCAGCTGTAATTTGTAAAAAATCACAGCTGCCACCAAGCCCTTGGTTGGTAATGGAGAGTTGTCTATGAGACTCCCTACCATTACTAACCCTGTAAGTAAAAAGAAAATAAGCACAAACACAAAAATCCTTTATTTTAAATACAAAAGACCACACCCTCTTTTATCAATTTATGAACCGCAAAAACACCCCTGCAGGTATGACATAATCCACACGATGTCCCATGACGATCTGCTACATCAGGAAGCCATGGTGAGCGTTGACATTAGTATACGTGACCACTTACTATGGTCTGCTGGACAAACTGATAGCAGCATGAGAACTGCTAAAAGTGACCTCAGGTGAACTCAGTGCTGGACTATCTAACTATGTGTTTCGGCAGCAGCGCAATCTGACAGTTTGACCCTAAATTCACCTGAGGTCACAGCTGGCGGCTCACACAAAGGGTACCATGAGAACCACCAGAAGTGACCTCAGGTGAACTCAGGGCCAGACTGTCAGACTGTGTGTCACGGCTGCATCGCAATCTGACAGTCTGGCACTGAGTTCACCTGAGGTCACTTCTGGCAGCTCACACAGAAAGTTCCATGAGAACCACCAGAAGATACCATCACTGAACTCAGCGCTGGAATGTCAGACTGCATGTCAGGGTGGCAGCACAGTCCAAAAATCTGACACTGAGTTCACTTGAGGTCACAGCTGGCAGCTCACATAGAGGGTACTGTGAGACTCCCTCTTGAAATGTGCATGGTGAGAGGACAGAAAAAGCCATAACAGGGAAGGTAAAAAGCTCCTTGGAGTGTCCAAGTGTGGGGTGAATTGTCTCCTGGGACTCATCATAATGGGATGAAGGACAATTAGGGTGAGTATTATCTGGTCCAGTCTCTTGGCTTGTGAGACTTGACCATTTAGAAGACAAAGTGGTGCTGGAAACCATTATCTGCCAGCCAGCCAACAGCCTGCTCCCACTGTTCTGGCTTCAACAGTGGTGTACTATGCTCTCTTGAAATTGCACAGGAATTACCAACCACTGATAACAGTGATGTTGAAATTATCCTTTTAAATTGGTGGATTGTTTTGTCATGCACCAGGTGAGGTAATGCAATCAACCCTGCCTAAATGGCTTTTTGTAACCACTCTGTAGCCATATTCCAGAAACAACTCTCCAGCCAAAGGGGCTTTTTCAAACATTCTTTAGCCCCATTCCAGAAACTCTCACTGCACTACCAAGGGAAGAAGCAGTGGTATTTGAATTATCCCCTTAAAATGGCGCTTTGTTTCATCTTGCAGCAGGTAATTTAACAAATCAACCTTGTTTAAATGTCTTTTTAAACAATCTAAAGCCCTATTCCAGAAACAACTCACCCTGCACTACCCAGGACAGATAGCAGTGGTATTGGAGCTATTCTTTTATAAGGATGGTTTGTTTCGCCATGGTGTGGTAGGTGGCCATGCCCCAGTAATATAAATAATGATAATCATTTGTATTTTATGCTTGTGAGATAAAGCAATGTGACTTTATGTATATATTATATGTAATAGTTAGATAGGATTTAGGTAAGAAGACAGGTTTTACATGAATTACAGTATAGAATGTATTTTATGATAGGAAATGTTGCTATCTAGTGGCTATTTTAGGTAATGCAAAAGCAGGACACAATGTAGTAAGGTTGTAGCTATGATTTTAGGTAAGATGGGGTTAACAATAGTGAAAGTACTGGCATGCAATATCACTGTCCCTTTTCTAAAAGCAGCTCTTCCTATGCTTGCTCTGGATCAAATAGATCTAAGATGGCGTTGGCGGGTTTTATAAAGACCCAATGATGCGATATGGCCAGTCTACCACAGTAATTCCAGTAGCAAAGATGGCTAGGGCACTACTATGATTTGCAAACAATCCCAGCATGTTTAGTGGCTGAAAATCAAGTGCCAAGCAATCGGGGCGGTGGACTCAAATTTCTTGAGGTGAGGACCAAAATAGTGGCGAGTATATTTGCTCATCACTAGTCATCACCCTTTCCCCAATGCTTGAAGTAATTCTGGACTGTACCTTGTCCTTCACACAACACAGCCAAGCTCTCTCCACCTCCTGCGACACTCATCTCATTAATATCCAGAATCCATACTTTCCTCAACCCTAAATTTACTAAATTGTTATTGCCGCCCTCATCATCTCATTCGTCTACTGCAATGTCATCCGCGGCTTCCCTTGGAATACTCTCACACCTCTTCAGTTCTTGCTTAACTCTGCTCCCCGACTTATCCACCTCTTTCTTCGCTGCTCCTCCACTTCTCCCGTCTGCAAATCCATTAATTGGCTTCCAGTTCCCCAATGTATCCAGTGTAAACTACTAACACTGACCTACAAAGCCATCCATAATTTGTGTCACCCAATTGCTTCCAAGACTTCTGATGAGTATCCCTCTTCTATAGACATCTGTCTAGTTGCACATTCGTAACTTTTTAACAAAACTGGAAAACCCATCTCTTCAAGAAAACGAATAATCACCAATGACGTCACCACCTCACCACCACCGGAGATGCCAAAACCTCCCTTAACCTAGTGTCTCCACCCCATTATTCTCTAGACGTAAGCTTGTAAAGGCAGGGCCTTCTCCACTCCGTACCTGTTAGTTTGTTCATAGTACCTTATATTTGTACTTTGTACGTAGCCCCTTCTCATGTACAGTACTATGCAATCAATGGTGCTCTAAAAATAAATAATAATTTTTAGAGGTGCTGAGCACTTGTTGGCCACTTTTTCTCCACATTGCATTCCGATATATCTTCAACCATCTTAATTGGGTTGAGGTAAGTTGATTGCGGAGGACATTTCATACAATGTTCCCCTCTAGCCCTCTTTGCCTTGTTCACATTTCATAGCCTCGTGGTATGTTTTGGGTCATTTTCCTGTTAGTTTCTTTTCAATGTTTTATTTATTGATAGATTCATAACAATATAATAGCAAAAAGAAATCTCAGTAAAATAACAAAAAAAGGTCAGATGCGCATAATATTTTAAGAGATTACAGAGGGTCAAAGAGAGTGGAGGCATAGGTATTATCGGGTCTTAAAGGGAACCTGTCAGGTCCAATATGTACCCAGAACCTCGAGCAGTTCTGTGCATATCTCTAATCCCTGCCTAACCGTCCCTGTATACAGTAGCATAGATAAAGAGATCTTTATAAAAAGTATTTTTAAAGATCTTTTATCATATGCTAATGAGCGAGGGCAGTAGCCCCATGGGCGTTAGTTCCCCGACCAGTTGCCTATCATTAGCATGTTAGTACACCCCTGTGGGCCCCTGTAGGCATGCTATCATGCAAATGAATACGCAGCATCACAAGATGGTCTCACTCACCTCTCCGCCACCATCGTATCCAATGGGGTATTTCGGCTCAGTTTGCTTGAGCCCGAAGTTTGGGTCATGTGTACTATGAAGCCGGGTGTACTCGTCCTGGCTTCAAACTGAAATAGTGCGCATGACCCAAACTCCGGGGTCATGCGTACTGAATTAAAATCCAGCGTCGGTGAGTGACATCATCCTGTGACGCTGCGTATTCATTAGCATGATAGCACGACCACAATGATGTACTAACATGCTAATGAGGGGCGACTGGCCGAGGAACTAACGCACAGGGGACTACTGCCCTCTCTCATTAGCATATGAAAGAAGATCTTTATAAATACTTTATATACAGATCTCTTTATCTATGCTAGTGTATACAGGGACGGTTAGGCAGGGATTAGCAATATACACTCAGAACTGCTTGTGGGTCTGGGTGCATATTGGACCTAACAGGTTCCCTTTATTGACTTTGAGCCTCTTAATTTGAAGCAATAACTAGACCTTTTTGTTTACTTAACAACAACATGTATCCTTTATCAGAATTTGAGAAATGATAAAGAACGATGAGCAAGGATGATATGTAGAGGAAGTGGAGACCAGACGT
This sequence comes from Anomaloglossus baeobatrachus, assembly GCF_048569485.1. Lineage (NCBI taxonomy): Eukaryota > Metazoa > Chordata > Amphibia > Anura > Aromobatidae > Anomaloglossus > Anomaloglossus baeobatrachus. The sequence continues at coordinate 696,853,918 of NC_134356.1, forward strand.
CAGGGTGCAGGTAGGTAAAAGTAAAGAAGAAGATACAACAGAAGGAGATATAGGAATAGTCAGTCTATAAGCCAGTTGTCTTCAAGAATCTCAATGAAATATATTAAAAGGAAGGAGTGGCGGGGAGGGATGCGGAAGCTAATCTCCCTGGATGTAGCTAATCTCCCTGGATGTGGACGGCAGAAAAAAAATTGATGAAAGATCGCAACGCAGGATAGTCCAGATGGTGGATAAGCCCCAATCAAGGTCCAGAGAAATGCAAGCTGTCCTGCATTCTCAGGGGATCAGTATCAGAGTGGACCATCCATCTACATCAGAATTAAATTAAATGCTATGGAGGAGACCCTGGAGGACCCCACTGCTGACATAGAGACATAAAAAAGCGAGACGTCAGTTTGCCAAAATATACATGAGTAACCCAAAGTCCTTCTGGGAAAGTGACTTGTGGATAGATGAGATCAAGAAAGAGCTTTTTGGCTTTTTTCATTCTACTGTTACCAAAAATGTCTACAAAGAGGCCTACAAAGTAAAGAACACAGCACCTACATACATATATAGGAGAGGTCAGAGATGTTTTGGGGTTGTTTTGCTGCCTCTTGCACTGTGGACGTGACGACATGCAAGACATCATGAAATCTGAACATTACTAAAGGATTTTGGGTGGCCCAGTGTCAGAAAGCTGAGTGTGTGTCCTAGGTCAGGGGTTTTCCAGGAGAAAAATGACCCAAAGCACTTCAACAAACCCCAGAAATGGATGGAAACAAAGCGCTGGAAAGTTCTGAAATGGCAGCAATGAGTCCGGATATAAATCCCATTGATATCTTAAAAATGCTGTTGGGAGAAGACGCCTTCAAATATGACAGGTCTGGAGCAGTTTATAAAGAAGAGTCCAAGATTCCAGGTGAGAGGAGGAAGAAGCTGTGGATGGTTGGTTTCTTCTACTTTAAAAGCCTTTTCTCACTATACAGCTTCATAAATTTCATCACAACACAATGAATGTCTTTGTTTCTTAGACTGTATATTATGGGGTTCAGTAGGGGAGGCGTTATAATGTAGATGAGGGAAACAAGCTTGTTTGCATTCAGGGATTGTCCTCTGTAAAGCTGGGTTCACACATAGCGACAGCGACAACGACGTCGCTGTTACGGCACCATTTTCTGTGACGTAACAGCGACCTTGTAAGTCGCTGTTATGATCGCTGCTTCGCTGTCAAACACAGCGACGCAGCAGCGATCATAACGTCGCTACATGTGCAGAGAGCAGGGAGCCACGCACACTGCTTAGCGCTGGCTCCCTGCTCTCCTAGCTACAGTACACATCGGGTTAATTAACCCGATGGGTACTGCAGCTACATGTGCAGAGAGCAGGAGCCGGCACTGGCAGCGAGAGCGGCGGAGGCTGGTAACGAAGGTAAATATCGGGTAACCAGGGAAAGGGCTTCCCTTCGTTACCCGATGTGTACCTTGGTTACAGCTTACCGCAGCTGCCAGATGCCGGCTCCTGCTCCCTGCTCGCTTCATTTCGTCGCTCTCTCGCTGTCACACACAGCGATCTGTGCGTCACAGCGGGAAAGCGCCTTTGAAGAAAACGAACCAGGGCTGTGTGTAACGAGCAGCGATCTCACAGCAGGGGCCAGATCGCTGCTCAGTGTCACACACAGCGAGATCGCTAATGAGGTCACTGTTGCGTCACCAAAACCGTGACGTAGCAGCGATTTCGGTAGCGATCTCGCTATGTGTGAAGCACCCCTCACACTCATAATTGAGCTATAATGTAGAGGTTTACAGATGGCCAAGTACCGGTCATAGGACATGGCCAAGAGCAAAAGACACTCAACAGAGATAGTCATTCCATAAATGTAAAACTGAGCTAAACACTCAGCAAAGAGTGTCACACTTCCCTCCTTTATGACAATATCCAGCATCTTTGGAACAATATTCGTCACAAGGATTATGTCCGAGAGCGCTAAATGTCCAAGGAAGAAGTACATAGGAGAATGGAGACGTTGGCTGGTGGACACCAGGAAAATGATGAAGAGGTTTTCACACATGGTCATACAATATGTGAGAAGAGCAACGGAGAAGAAAGGCAACTTGTAATTACTTAGAGTGGGAAATCCGAGTATAAGAAACTCAGTGACGGTGGTAAAGTTGACTTCATGCACCGTCATCTCTCAATGTTAGGCCAGACGTCTCTGAGCGTTATATGATGAGGATAAATCAATGACTTAGCTGATGATAATGAACATGTCTTAAGGGAGCTTTACACGCTGCGACATCGCTAATGCGGAGTCATTGGGGTCACGGAATTTCTGACGCACATCCGGCCGCATTAGCGATGTTGCTGCGTGTGACACCGATGAGCGATTTTGCATCGTTGCAAAAACGTGCAAAATCGCTCATCGGTGACATGGGGGTCCATTCTCGATTATCGTTACTGCAGCAGTAACGATGTAGTTCCTCGTTCCTGCAGCAGCAAACATCGCTATGTGTGACGCCGCAGGAACGAGGAAGCTCTCCTTACCTGCCTCCCGGCCGCTATGAGGAAGGAAGGAGGTGGGCGGGATGTTCTGGCCACTCATCTCCGCCCCTCCGCTTCTATTGGGCGGCCGCTCAGTGACGTCGCTGTGACGCCGTACGGACCGCCCCCTTAGAAAGGAGGCGTTTCGCCGGTCACAGTGACGTCGGCGGGCAGGTAAGTATGTGTGATGGGTCTGCGCGATGTTGTGCGGCACGGGCAGCGATTTGCCCGTGTCGCACAACAGATGGGGGCGGGTACCCACACTAGCGATATCGGGACCGATATCGCAGCGTGTAAAGTAGCCTTAAGATTGGGATTGATTCAATAATATAGAGTTTAAAAAAAATTTGCAATGGAGTTTTTGCTTTCACCTACATCTGCTGTCAATGTGAAGCCTCCATGACAAAAAAAGCCTTTCTTTTCTCCAGTACAACCTCCAGATAAAACACAGTAGATATTTTTAGTAACATGGAAAAAATCCTATATAAATATAGCAAACTGGTTTCCTGTGAAAATAAAAATCAGTGTGGATTTCATGACGTGTATATATCCAAATCTAAAAACTCAAAGGGACCAACCGTTGGAGATGTTATTACAAGCAAACCTTGTGGCATCAGTTCTCAAGATGTTAAAAATTAAAAAGGGAAAATAATAATAATAAGTCTCAAGGTTGAAATTAGTAATTAACGAGTAAAACATAAGTTCAAACTAAAAATGTGAAGGTTTTTAAGCAAATAGTATAATTTATTATTTAAGCCACATTGGAGGGTTATATTCATGAGGGTAGAACATTTTTCCACCCCACTCCTTACTATCTGACAATAGGTAATCCTTATCCATGCTTTCATGTTTGTTGTGAATGTTATTCGAGGGGGTGATGGTTTGGAGCTTCTCTGGTGGTCAGGACTGGGGGTGAAGCTGACTGTGTCTCAACAGGTGTGGGAGTTTCGGAAGCCCAATTGCAGATCAGCCTGGGTTATATAGTAAAGCAGTGTCTGCTGGCTGGGGCCGTTGAGCGCGGTTCGTGGTTCGAGGTTCTCCAGTTCGCGGCTCGAGTGATTTTGGGGCCTGTTCTAGATCGAACTAGAACTCGAGCTTTTTGCAAAAGCTCGATAGTTCTAGAAACGTTCGATAATGGTTCTAGCAGCAAAAAAACAGCTAATTCCTAGCTGGCTTTCCGCTGTAATAGTGTAAGTCACTCTGTGACTCACACTATTACCTTCAGATCACTGCTGTTTGTATAATGGCCATATGATCGCCATTTTTTTTTTTTTTCCCTTGTCTTCCTTCCCTAAGCACGCGCGTGTAGTGGGGCGGGCCAGCATGTCAGCCAATCCCAGACACACACACAGCTAAGTGGACTTTTAGCCAGAGAAGCAACGGCATGTGTGATAGAATGTCCATGTCACATGTCCCTGCATTATAAAACCGGACATTTTCCTCCAGGACGCCATTATCTCTTCTGCGTCCTTGGTGTCAGACATCACTGGCGCAGATCAGTGCTGAGTCCTATCGCTGATACTGCTGTGTACGCTCCATACACAGCGCTGGACAGCATAGGGATAGCACTTTCTATCAGTCCTTTTAAGGGCTCGTACCGGCAGGGTCAGAGCCATAGGTGACAGGTCCTGAAAACAGAGACAGCATCTGTGTAGCTAAGGTCAGGGATTTCCTCGCTGCATTTCTCCATTAGGAGGGAATAGAAAGGCAGGCTTCCTTTCCTCTACCCAGAGACCCACAACCCTGCCACTGTACCCTCCTGTCCTCTGCACACTCCAACTCATTATAACTAAGCCATTATACTAGCAAACACTCAGTGTACCTAGTGGCATCCTAAACGTGGCTATTGGACTTTTGTCTAGTCCCACTAGTGCAAAGACATTTGCAGCACCTCTGCCTGCATTGCACACTCCAACTCATTATAACTAAAGGCTACTTTACACACTGCGATATCGGTCCCGATATCGCTAGTGTGGGTAGCCGCCCCCATCTGTTGCGCGACATGGGCAAATCGCTGCCCGTGTCGCACAACAGCCGTCACACATACATACCTGTCCGGCGACGTCGCTGTGACGGGCGAACCGCCTCCTTTGTAAGGGGGCGGTCCGTGCGGCGTCACAGCGACGTCACTGAACCGCCGCCCAATAGCAGCGGAGGGGCGGAGCTGAGCGGGACATAACATCCCGCCCACCTCCTTCCTTCCGCATAGCAGCAGGGAGGCAGGTAAGGGGAGCTTCCTGGTTCCTGCGGCGTCACATGCAGCGATGTGTGCTGCCGCAGGAACGAGGAACAACCTGTTACTGCAGCAGTAACGAGATTTGAGAATGGACCCCCGTGTCGCTGATTAGCGATTTTGCACGTTTTTGCAACGATGCAAAATCGCTTATCGGTGTCACACACAACGGCATCGCTAATGCGGCCGGATGTGCATCACGAATTCCGTGACCCCAACGACTCCGCATTAGCGATGTCGCAGCGTGTAAAGCCCGCTTAAGCCATTATACTAGCAAACACTCAGTGTACCTAGTATCATCCTAAACGTGGCTATTGGACTTTTGTCTAGTCCCACTATTGCAAAGATATTTGCAGCACCTCTGCCTGCATTGCACACTCCAACTCATTATAACTAAGCCATTATACTAGCAAACACTCAGTGTACCTAGTGGCATCCTAAACGTGGCTATTGGACTTTTGTCTAGTCCCACTAGTGCAAAGACATTTGCAGAGCGCGTCTGCCTGCATTGCACACTCCAACTCATTATAACTAAGCCATTATACTAGCAAACACTCAGTGTACCTAGTGGCATCCTAAACGTGGCTATTGGACTTTTGTCTAGTCACACTAGTGCAAAGATATTTGCAGCACCTCTACCTGCATTGCACACTCAAACTCATTGTTACTAAGCCATTATACTAGCAAACACTCAGTGTACCTAGTGGCATCCTAAACGTGGCTTTTGGACTTTTGTCTAGTCACACTAGTGCAAAGACATTTGCAGCACCTCTGCCTGCATTGCACACTCCAACTCATTATAACTAAGCCATTATACTAGCAAACACTCAGTGTACCTAGTGGCATCCTAAACGTGGCTGTTGGACTTCTGTATAGTCCCAGTAGTGCACAGATATTTGCAGCACCTCTGCCTGCATTGCACACTCCAACTCATTATAACTAAGCCATTATACTAGCAAACACTCAGTGTACCTAGTGGCATCCTAAACGTGGCTATTGGACTTCTGTATAGTCCCACTAGTGCACAGATATTTGCAGCACGTCTGCCTGCATTGCACACTCCAACTCATAGTTACTAATCCATTATACTAGCAATTTATGCTGCCAGTTTAAGGGCCGTAGTTGCATTGTCAGGGATATTTATTCTTTATTATTCTGCTGTTAATAAAGCTAGACCACCGCTGCAATCTACACCACCTCTCAATTTTTACTACCACATTTTCAGTGCACAATCTTGTCGCAATCAACATGAGTGGCAAAATGACAGATGCTGGTGGAAAGGGGAAGAGGCGTGGTGGAAAAGGAAAAAAAGGGTTTGTCCGTGGGGAAGGTGGCAAAGCTCCATTATCATCTGCTGAAGATAGACCATCTACCAGCAAAAGTAAGTTGTCTACTACTTACCGTGGACAATCCGATGTGCTCCCTTTTTTACGGACACGAACAACAGGAACAAAGGTAGATGATGGCCAAAAAAGGAAAATGCTTGAATGGATCTCAAGTGGTCCAACAAGTGCCCTCTCAGCCACTTCAAGTACCGCATCCAAAAAACAGCAATTCTCTGAGTTGTCATCCCAATCAAACTTGCTTTCTCCCAGCTCTGAAGTCTCCATCAGCCCTGCACAGTATGGTGGAACTGAGATGGCTGAGTCTGCAGAGCTGTTCAGTCACACTATAGCCTGGGAATCAGACGTCTGCTCCCAAGCTACAGTGAGTACAGAACATGAAATGGTCTGCAGTGATGCCCAGAACCTTTGTGACTCTGATTCAGGCCGTGAGGACCAAGTTTCTGAGCATAATGTTGAACCTTTGTCACAAACTGTAACACCTGTGGTTATAGACAATGAGGAACATACTGATGAAAATGAGACGCAGATACCCGATTGGGATGACAACTTAAATATTCGGTCAGGGCAAGAAGAGGCTCGGTCTGAGGGGGAGGGGAGTGCAAACACAACAATTGATGATGAAGTTCTAGATCCCACCTACTGTCAACCCACAGTCAGGCACTCGAGGAGGTCAACAGAGGTGGTGGAGGAGGATGCAACTGATGACGAAGTTACCTTGCGCCTTCCTGGACAGAGTCGGAGTACTGGTAGCACGTCTACAACTGCATCCTCAGCCACCACTCTGCCTCTGAGCATTATTCGGGGTGGATCAACAGGTCGCATGCCCTCTAAGCCTTGCCTAGCCTGGTCCTTTTTTGACATTGCAAAAGATCGCCCAAATTATGTGATCTGTAAAATTTGTCATGGTTCTATTAGTAGAGGTCAAAACCTCAGCAGTTTGACAACTTCTTCCATGAATCGTCACATGAATAAATATCATAGGTCCCAGTGGGAAGCTCACCTTGCTGCAATGCGGCCTAGCGGAGCGAACCATCCACCGCCTGCCCCTTCCAGTGCATCCGCGTGCTCTTCATCTTCTAGGACTGTGGGGACAGCTGTCACACCTGGTTTTCCACCCACAACTTCCACCACTGTAACCGCAACAGGCACTTTGCTTGGTAGGTCGTCAGTTGGTTTGGAAGGGGAAACAAGTGAGTGTGTACAGCTCTCTCAGACATCGATAGCACCAACGTTGGATGAAGGCAACATCATGTCTCCGCCTGCACTTTCCTCACAAACCTGCATTTTTCCAGGGACACCCTACTCAACACCGTCTACACACAGCAGCCAGATCTCTGTCCCTCAGATGTGGTCAAATAAAAGGCCACTTCCTGCAACCCATGACAAAGCTAAGAGGTTGACTCTATCCCTCTGTAAGCTCTTGGCTACCGAAATGCTGTCTTTCCGCCTGATGGACACACAGGATTTTAGAGACCTTATGTCTGTCGCTGTGCCCCAGTACCAGATGCCTAGTCGCCACTACTTCTCTAAGAAAGGTGTGCCCGCGCTACACCAGCATGTCGCACACAACATCACCGCTTCCTTGAGAAACTCTGTGTGTGAACGGGTGCATTTCACCACCGATACTTGGACCAGTAAGCATGGACAGGGACGTTACATGTCGCTGACTGGGCACTGGGTAACTATGGTGATAGATGTTGAAGGGTCTGCTGCACAAGTCTTGCCGTCCCCACGACTTGTGTGTCAATCCTCTGTCTGTACAAGTTCCGCCACTGCTTCTGCCTCCTCCAACTCATCTGGGTCCTCCACCTCCACCCCAAGCCTGCCTGGCCAGGCCACCAGCGTTCTCACTGCGCAGAAGGAATCACGCACGCCTCATTACTATGCTGGCAGCAGAGAGCAACGGCATCAGGCGGTCTTTAGCTTGACATGTCTTGGGAATAAGAGTCACACAGCTGAGGAGTTGTGGTCAGCTCTGCGGTCCGAGTTTAATAAATGGTTGTCTCCGCTCAACCTGCAGCCTGGTAAGGCCGTGTGCGACAATGCTGCAAACCTGGGTGCGGCCCTTCCCCTGGGCAAGGTGACACACGTGCCTTGTATGGCTCACGTGTTGAACCTTGTTGTCCAGCAATTTTTAACACACTATCCCGGCCTAGATGGCCTTCTGAACAGGGCACGAAAACTGTCTGCTCACTTCCGCCGTTCAAGCACCACAGCTGAGCGACTTGCATCGCTCCAGAAGTCTTTCGGCCTGCCGGTTCATCGCCTGAAATGCGATGTGGCGACACGCTGGAATTCAACTCTCCACATGTTACAGCGACTGTGGCAGCACCGCCGAGCCCTGGTGCAATACGTCATGATGTATAGCCTGGGCCAACGAGATGCAGAGGTGGGGCAGATCACCCTGATGGAGTGGTCTCAGATCAAGGACCTATGCACCCTTCTGCACAGTTTCGACATGGCGACGAATATGTTTAGCGCTTACAATGCCATTATCAGCATGACAATTTCAGTCATTTACATGCTGGAGCACACGCTAAACACTATTCGGAGTCAGGGGGTGGGACAACAGGAAGGGGAGGAACTACAGGAGGATTCATATGCGCAAGGGACAACAACATTACCAAGGTTCAGACGTTCATCATCACCAACGCGGCAGGCATGGGACCATGGGGGACAGGGATCAACAAGGGCGCATGGTAGCAGGCGAAATGTTGAGGAAGGTGCAGGAGAACATGAAGAAATGGAGGACGAACTGTCCATGGACATGGAAGACTCAGCAGATGAGGGAGACCTTGGTCAAATTTCTGTTGAAAGAGGTTGGGGGGAGATGTCAGAGGAAGAAAGAACGGTTAGCACCTCTATGCCACAAACACAGCGTGGACTTGGTCCGCATGGCTGCGAAAGACACATGAGTGCCTTCTTGTTGCACTACCTCCAACATGACCCTCGTATTGTCAAAATTAGAAGTGATGATGACTACTGGATTGCCACACTATTAGATCCTCGGTACAAGTCCAAATTTTGTGACATAATTCCAGCCATAGAAAGGGACGCACGTATGCAGGAGTATCAGCAGAAGCTGTTACTCGATCTTAGCTCAGCTTTTCCACCAAACAACCGTGCAGGTGCAGGGAGTGATTCTCCCAGTTGTAACTTGCCAAACATGGGACGGTCTCGTCATCTTCAACAGTCTACCCGTACCAGTAGGACCGTATCTGGTGCTGGTAACAGCAATTTAATGGAATCTTTTCATAATTTTTTTAGACCCTCCTTTGCAAGGCCACCAGAGACAACAAGTCTGACACATAGTCAACAGCTGGAGAGGATGATACAGGAGTATCTCCAAATGAACATCGATGCCATGACTTTGCAAATGGAGCCTTGCTCATTTTGGGCTTCAAATCTAGAAAAATGGCCAGAGCTATCCAGTTACGCCTTGGAGATTTTGTCGTGTCCAGCTGCCAGCGTTGTCTCTGAACGTGTCTTCGGTGCTGCTGGGTGTGTGCTGACAGATAAGCGCACGCGTCTGTCCAGTGACAATGTGGACAGACTGACGTTCATCAAAATGAACAAGTCATGGATCCAGAAGGAATTTACTACCCCTGTGTCATCCTGGGGAGAGTAAATGCTTGTGGATTTGGAATGTGCTTGATGCAAATCAAAACATCCTGTTTGCAACTAGGGCACAAGTGCTGCCACTGAAGCGGTGGGTGTGTGTGGGGCCCAATTTTTGGAAAAAAGGGAGACTCCGCTTGGAGTAACCCTTGCTTGCTGTGTTTTTTAAAAGGAGCCAAGATGAACAAGTCATGGTTCAGCAAAGACTTTTACCTACCCCGGTGTCATCCTGGGGACGGTTAATTATGGCGTATTTTTGAATGTGCTCGATGCAAATCTAGCTGTGAAGTGTACAACTGGGGCACAAGTGCTGCCACTGAATGGGTGAGTGTGTGTGGGGCCCAATTTTTGGAAAAAAGGGAGACTCCGCTTGGAGTAACCCTTGCTTGATGTGTTTTTTAAAAGGAGCCAAGATGAACAGAGCTGGGATCAGGAAAGACTTTGCTACCTACCCCGGTGTCATCCTGGGGACGGTTAATTATGGCGTATTTTTGAATGTGCTCGATGCAAATCTAGCTGTGAAGTGTACAACTGGGGCACAACTGCTGCCACTGAAGGGGTGGGTGTGTGTGGGGCCCAATTTTTGGAAAAAAGGGAGACTCCGCTTGGAGTCACCTTGCGGTGTTTTACATGATTTTAGTAGGGCGTGCCATGCCTATATCTGTGTCTCCTCCTCTTTTTCCTTGTCCAGATCTTTTGTTTTCGCATGAGTACATGTCCTTGTCACTTTCCCATGTGTTTGTTTTGTGTTGTGAGTTGTTTGTCACCTTTTGGACACCTTTGAGGGTGTTTTCTAGGTGTTTTTATGTGTTTGTGATTGCCTGCCATTGTTTCCTATGCGGTTCGAGTTCGGTTCGTCGAACGTTCGACGAACCGAACTCGAACGGGGCCTCCGTTCGGCGAACCGACCTCGAGCCGAACCGTGACCGGTTCGCTCATCTCTATTCCTCAGTCTCTGAATTGGCTTGGAGTTGTCCTTCCATTTATCCTGTGCCTGTCCCATTCCAGATAATTTACAAGTTATTTGTTTTATTGCCTGAATCACACCTAAGGGTGTTTTATTTTTGTTTTGCTTAAAGTCTGTTTTTTTGGAGGAGAGGAATTATCTTTCTGTTTTCGTGCGCATGGGGTTCCCACTTTGCAGGTCCCACTGCAAGAAAAAGGAGATTCTCCCTGTTCTATTTGATTAGTTGCACTTTTGTATTTCTTGTGTTTTTTTTGTATTTTGTTTCTCCCATTAGTTACAAGAGTACCTGATATAGTGAGGGAAAGACCGTGTGATGTCAGTATTTTTCTTATCAGGAGATTGGTATTTTTTCGTAGGGTTTTGCACTGACCGCAATCAGTTATCTGTCCTGTCCTATTTAGGAAGTCGGGCCACATCTTTGCTAATCTATATGTCCTATCTGTGTATTGTGTTTTCTTACATCACCATTGGCTTTATATGTTGGGGGCTTGCTACTCCTTTGGGGACTACTCTGAGACAAGATAGGTTTCCTCATTTCTATCTGTGAGGTGTAGTAAGTTTCTCCAGCTGTGACGTGGCATCTAGGTGTGTTTAGGAACGCTCCACGGTTACATCTAGTGTGGTCTGACAGATAGGGAATTGCGATCAGCTCAGGTTCCAACTACTCTTGTGTTTTTTTTTCTGCTGATGGGATTTTTGTGATCATCCACGATGACCAGATCATAATCCATGTTACTGCTTTATTGCCATATTGCATTTTATCACTCTATGCTCTCTGGTATTTTCAGTGGGGAAAATAAGTATTTGATCCTCTGACGATTTTGCTAGTTTTCCCAACAACAAAGAATGCCATTATTTTTTTTCGTAGGTTACCTACGATAAACTGTGACAGAAAATCCCATTGTCTGATTTATATATAATTAATTTGAATTTTATTGCATGAAATAAGTATTTGATACAATAGAAAAACAGAACTTAATATTTGGTAGAAACCTTTGTTTCCAGTTACAGAGGTCGGACGTTCCCTGCAGTTCTTGACCAGGTTTAAGGTCCAGTCACACTAAGCAACTTACCAGCGATCCCAACAACGATAGGGATCGCTGGTAAGTTGCTAGGAGGTTGCTGGTGAGATGTCACACTGCGACGCTCCAGCGATCCCACCAGCAACCTGACCTGGCAGGGATCGCTGGAGCGTCGCTACACGAGTTGCTGGTGAGCTCACCAGCAACCAATGACCAGACCTCAGCGCCGCGTGGAAGATGCTGCGCTTGGTAACTAAGGTAAATATCGGGTAACCAACCCGATATTTACCTTGGTTACCAGTGCACGGAGCTACACGTGCAGAGAACAGGGAGCAGCGCACACTGAGCGCTGGCTCCCTGCTCTCCTAGTTACAGCACACATTGGGTTAATTACCCGATGTGTGCTGCAGCTAAATGTGCACAGAGCAGGGAGCAGCGCACAATGCTTAGCGCTGGCTCCCTGCTCTCCTAGTTACAGCACATATCGGGTTAATTACCCGATGTGTGCAGCAGCTACATGAGCAGGGAGCAGCGCACACTGCTTAGCGCTGGCTCCCTGCTCTCCTAGCTACAGCACACATCGGGTTAATTAACCCGATGTGTCCTGCAGCTACATGTGCTCAGAGCAGGAGCCGGCACTGACAGTGAGAGCGGCGGAGGCTGGTAACAAAGGTAAATATCGGGTAACCAAGGACAGGGCTTCTTGTTTACCCGATGTTTACCGTGGTTACCAGCCTCCGCAGAAGCCGGCTCCTGCTGCCTGCACATTTAGTTGTTGCTGTCTCGCTGTCACACACAGCGATGTGTGCTTCACAGCGGGACAGCAACAACTAAAAAATGGCCCAGGACATTCAGCAACAACCAACGACCTCACAGCAGGGGCCGGGTTGTTGCTGGATGTCACACACAGCGACATCGCTAGCAACGTCAGAAAAGTTGTTCGTTAGCAGCGATGTTGCTAGCGATGTTGCTTAGTGTGACGGGGCCTTTACAGATTTTGGTGACTCCTCCGTACAGCGGATATAATGATACTGGAGGGATTAAAAAAGGAAGTAATTGACCATAATGAAGGGGGTAAAATTAAGAAACGGGTACACTATAAAAAAGGACGTGGTTGTGATAATGGTCCCTTAACAATATCCTATCATCATGTCATCTGATTGACACAAAGACCGTATCAACCTCCTGATGAACCGAATAGGAAACGCAGCGAGGCCTGGTTTCTGTATGTCAAGTGTCGCGGGCGGGGAGGAGGGTGTCAGCACACTACGCTCACCCCTTCTGCTCGGGTCCGGCGGTTGCTGCTCAGTGGTGGCTCAAGCGGTGGGGCGGATCCCGGGGGTTTCTCGAGCGGCACTCCTCGCCCGTGAGTGAAAGGGGGTTGTTGGGTGTGGGGATTGTTTATAGTCCGTGACGCCACCCACGGTTGTGGTGATTTCACCACCGCTGCTCAGTACAGGGGGTCCCGGGGATGGTGATGCGGAGCAGCCAGGTGTTGTGTTGCCCCTCCGTGGGTAGGGGTCGGTGATCCCGGGGCACGGTGACGGTTTGGGAGGTGCAGGGCCTGGTGGGCGCAGGGACGCGGGGGCAGCGCTGTGCCTTGCGGCACTGTGGTACTCACTCAGCCTGAGACGTTGACACAGTTTGTACGGTAAACCAAACGGCTGGTAAGACGGTCCCACGGACGGCTGCAATTGCTCTCCCAGTAGGTGACGGTGATGTCCCTCTTCCTTGCACCTTGTGTACTTGTTGGTTGCGATGGGTCCCCACCGGTAACCCGCTCCCCGGCTTCAAGCTGGGCCTTGAGGAGCTCTACTCTTTGCCCGCAGGCGCTGGCCCTCAGAAACTGGTGCCCTGGCGGTGGCGGTGTCTCTGTTGTACGGATTGGGCTGTTGCCTTCACTCGGGTCTTGGTTGTTGGGAGATCTACGTCCCCTTCACTGACGGATTCGGCAATTTACGGCGACTCCAAGCCTTGCCGGGGTCCGAGAGGCCCCTGCCCTGGTGCTGACTGTCCTTCGGAACACTGCTCCAGACCACCGGGCACACAGCCTACGGGGTCCTTCCAGGAACTTCCAAACGGTCCCCCTCCAGACAGTCACCGCCGTTGCTGACCTTGCTGACCTGTCCTGCACACAGCTGGACCTTCAGGCTTTTCTCTCTCTGTCACCGCTCTTGCTTTCCTCCTTTACTACCTTTCTTTCCTTCACTTTCACTTAGTTGTTTACTTTAGCCCTGTCTGGGCTACTCCTCCACTCCTTCCACTTCCTCCTCCCTGACTGAACTCCAACTCCAGACTGCCTGGTTTCTCCCGCCTCCAGAGCTGTGATCTCCTTGGTGGGCGGAGCCAACCGCCTGGCCCACCCCCTGGTGTGAATCATCAGCCTCTGGAGGAAGGCAACAAGGATTTTTGGTTCAGCTTAGATGTGCCTACCTGGGATGTAGGGTGTGGTGGTGTGTGACCTGTGTCCCCTGGCTTGCCCAGGGCGACACATTCCCCCTTAGCAAAATGCAGACCGTCCGCGGGCTGCCGTCCTACACCGGATTTATTTTTCTGTAAAAAGGGATAACAAGGTAAATAACACATAAATTTTCAATAACTCTTCCCAAAACGGGAGGCACATTTTACTTTAACGTTGCATAACGGTTTACGGTTACGGTTTCCGCTCTCTCCCACCCAAGCAACCTGGCTCTGATGCTGCCCCTAAAGCCCAGGCAGCACCCCTTGACCCACAGTCCAGCACACGGTACCCGAGCGGGATCTGTCCTTCCCTCCAGAGGGTAGCCACCGGTTCCTTTGGTGGCTGGGCCCCAGCCTGCTCTGCTGAGGGCCCTCCCTCCAACCTGCCTCTCCGGAGGCGGCATTGCGGAAAACGGTAACTGCAAACAACATATTTACAAGCCACTAACATTTGTGGGTGCCCTGCAAGTTCACGGGCTTGTCCATGGATAGTTCTCCATGCCAAAACTTTTTAACGGTCCCCACGGGGACAACGGTGCCGGCTCCGGCCGGTTCAATCACAAGCAAATCAGGTAACTTCTTCGGTCATTTTACTTATCATCTTTCAACTTTTCAAACAAACAACAGGTGGTCCCAACGGGGACTGCTGCAGCGGGCATCCGCCGCCCTACTCCGGTTCCTCTGCTAAGGCGGACCCATCCTCTGCCACCAGCACATCAAACATGCACTGACATGCC